>NC_041381.1:682724721-682818994 GCF_002162155.2 Triticum dicoccoides | reverse complement strand
TTCACCGCCGACAAGCCCCGTGTTGTCCGCAAAAGGCGACCAAGCCCAAGGAGATCAGATGCCAGTGCAGTGGACCGTACAGTCGGCCAAGAGGGCTGGCCGGAGGAACATGCAGGCTGACAAGTTGGAAGCCGCCAACGCTGCCGTCGCCAACAGGAGGCCGCCATTGCTAATAATCAGAACCTCGTCGCCAAGGCCACACAACAGGCTCTTTTATTGGTAGAGTTCAACCATGGCCACAACCAGTCGGCCATTCTAGCGACTTCGCCATGGTCGCGGCTAGCACGGGCTCATCGGCAGTCTGTCCGTCATGGCAGAGTCGCCGCACACGCCTAACTTCCATCCCCAACCGCAAAACCACCCGCTTCTCAACCTCTCTCGCGGACTTCTCACCGGAAGGTAGTGTGATCACATCGCAGACGCCCGCGCCCATGCCCATCGACCTAAACGCCACATCTATGGCCCGTGGGTCATCCACTGGGGGCAAAGGAAGCGGCCACGCGAAATCCCTACCGGCAACCATCCCGATGCATGCCAACTATTGGACGCAATGTCGGCGTCGACAGATGATGACCCGACCAATCTTTTCATCATGGAGAACATCATTTTCGAGGGCGGCATGTGGCGCGGGCTTTGATCCCGACGAGATCCAAAGCCAAGACGTTCGCGGCCACTTCAAGCAAGACCAAGAGGGCATGGCTGACACCTTCACGCCATGCCAAGAATTCCCGGACGACTACGACCAAGAGGAAGTGGACATCAAGGGGGAGCCTTTGTTTGCCGATGAGCTCACTCACCAAGCCAATATGCGCAAAGGAAGAAGCGACAAAGCATTCAAACAAAGGCATACATAAAGGATGAGTACAAACTCATTTGCAAATGTTGGAGAGATATTGGACAAGATCTTAAGATCGGCACTGAGCAAAAAGGATCAACCTTTTGGTTGAAAGTTCATGCCTAATTCCATGAACGCATGAAATTCCCCGCCGTACAAGTTTGAGAGTAGGGGTGGTTGGGTGTCCATCTCCAAGAGGTGGGGGGCACTAGTAGAAAAACTACTTTACGTGAGACACATTAGTCCCGGTTTGTAAATGAACCGGCACTAACGGTACCATTAGTCCCGGTTCGAACGGCTATGCATTAGTCTCGGTTCATTTGTGACCTATAGTACCGGTTGGTGGCTCCAACCAGTACTAAAGGGGTCATGGCCTTTAGTACGGGTTGGTGACTGCAACTGGTACTAAAGACCCCCCCTTTAGTACCGGTTGGAGCCACCAACCGGTACTAAAGGTGTTGCGCTGTCACCCACAGTGCATAATGTTTAGTCCCATCTCGCTAGTTGAGAGGAGCTCGCACCGGTTTATAAGCCCCGCTGCGGCTACCGTGTCGAGCTCCTCTCTAAGCAGGCCTTTGTGGGCCTATTGCAAGTCTTCTGCCCAGTGGGGCCTATTGGGCCGTATGGGCCTGCATCCTGGCCCAACTAGAGGTTGGGTTTCTAGTCGTAAGCAGGCCATGCCGGCCCAGTAGGTGGACTGTTTTGCTTTATTTCAAAAAAAAAATCCTTTAAAGGTCCCCCAGACCACGACGCTCCTTTGGTCCCAGTTCGTGTTGAACTGGGACTAAAGGCCACCTTTAGTCCCCACCCTTTAATGCCGGTTTGCAGAACCGGTACTAAAGGTCCTTACGAACCGGTACTAAAAGTCGTTTTTCTACTAGTGGGCTCATCCAACAAGAGTGCAACAAGTTTTGTGCTAGCCTTGAGAGCAAAGAAGGTTGTCCTGTGAGTGGCCTCAGTATCAAAGACATGGTATACAATTTCTTCATCTCCACTCCCGTTTACCATGGTGCTTGCATGTCCATTGCATATGAATGTACATCTGTGTCTTCATTTGGTTTGTAGGTAGTCAAACATTGGAAGCATTCAAGGTCCATCATGGGAACAAGCCATTCACACTCACCTATTGTTTGACGATAATTCATAATGACGAGAAGTTCAAGGAGCAATATGCCACCCTCAAAAAGAATGAAGGGTCGGAGGCCATTTAAAACAGGCGGATCTCGGGTAGGGGGTCCCGAACTGTGCGTCTAGGCGGATGGTAACAGGAGACAAGGGACAGGATGTTTTTAACCAGGTTCGGGCCCTCTCGATGGAGGTAAAACCCTACTCCTGCTTGATTGATATTGATGATATGGGTAGTACAAGAGTAGATCTACCACGAGATCAGAGAGGCTAAACCCTAGAAGCTAGCCTATGGTATGATTGTTGTTCGTCCTACGGACTAAAACCCTCCGGTTTATATAAGCACCGAAGAGGGTTAGGGTTACACAGAGTCGGTTACAATGGTAGGAGATCTACATATCCGTATCGCCAAGCTTGCCTTCCACGCCAAGGAAAGTCCCATCCGGACACGGGACGGAGTCTTCAATCTTGTATCTTCATAGTCCAGGAGTCCGGCCGAAGATGATAGTTCGGCTATCCGGACACCCCCTAGTACGGGACTCCCTCAGTAGCCCCTGAACCAGGCTTCAATGACGACGAGTCCGGCGCGCATATTGTCTTCGGCATTGCAAGAAGGGTTCCTCCTCCGAATACTTCATAGAAGATTTGTGATGACCCGACCAATCTTTTCATCATGGAGAACATCATTTTCGAGGGCGGCATGTGGCGCAGGCTTCGATCCCGACGAGATCCAAAGCCAAGACGTTCGCGGCCACTTCAGGCAAGACCAAGAGGGCATGGCTGACACCTTCACGCCATGCCAAGAATTCCCGGACGACTACGACCAAGAGGAAGTGGACATCAAGGGGGAGCCTTTGTTTGCCGATGAGCTCACTCACCAAGCCAATATGCGCAAAGGAAGAAGCGACAAAGCATTCAAACAAAGGCATACACAAAGGATGAGTACAAACTCATTTGCAAATGTTGGAGAGATATTGGACAAGATCTCAAGATCGACACTGAGCAAAAAGGATCAACCTTTTGGTTGAAAGTTCACGCCTAATTCCATGAACGCATGAAATTCCCCGCCGTACAAGTTTGGGAGTAGGGGTGGTTGGGTGTCCATCTCCAAGAGGTGGGGGGCACTAGTAGAAAAACTACTTTACGTGAGACACATTAGTCCCGGTTTGTAAATGAACCGGCACTAACGGTACCATTAGTCCCGGTTCAAACGGCTATGCATTAGTCTCGGTTCATTTGTGACCTATAGTACCGGTTGGTGGCTCCAACCAATACTAAAGGGGTCATGGCCTTTAGTACGGGTTGGTGGCTCCAACCGGTACTAAAGACCCCCCCCTTTAGTACCGGTTGGAGCCACCAACCGGTACTAAAGGTGTTGCGCTGTCACCCACAGTGCACAATGTTTAGTCCCATCTCGCTAGTTGAGAGGAGCTCGCACCGGTTTATAAGCCCCGCTGCGGCTACCGTGTCGAGCTCCTCTCTAAGCAGGCCTTTGTGGGCCTATTGCAAGTCTTCTGCCCAGTGGGGCCTATTGGGCCGTATGGGCCTGCATCCTGGCCCAACTAGAGGTTGGGTTTCTAGTCGTAACCAGGCCATGCCGGCCCAGTAGGTGGACTGTTTTTGCGTTATTTCAAAAAAAAATCCTTTAAAGGTCCCCCAGACCACGACGCTCCTTTGGTCCCAGTTCGTGTTGAACTGGGACTAAAGGCCACCTTTAGTCCCCACCCTTTAATGCCGGTTTGCAGAACCGGTACTAAAGGTCCTTACGAACCGGTACTAAAAGTCGTTTTTCTACTAGTGGGCTCATCCAACAAGAGTGCAACAAGTTTTGTGCTAGCCTTGAGAGCAAAGAAGGTTGTCCTGTGAGTGGCCTCAGTATCAAAGACATGGTATACAATTTCTTCATCTCCACTCCCATTTACCATGGTGCTTGCATGTCCATTGCATATGAATGTACATCTGTGTCTTCATTTGGTTTGTAGGTAGTCAAACATTGGAAGCATTCAAGGTCCATCATGGGAACAAGCCATTCACACTCACCTATTGTTTGACGATAATTCATAATGACGAGAAGTTCAAGGAGCAATATGCCACCCTCAAAAAGAATGAAGGGTCGGAGGCCATTTAAAACAGGCGGATCTCGGGTAGGGGGTCCCGCACTGTGCGTCTAGGCGGATGGTAACAGGAGACAAGGGACATGATGTTTTTACCCAGGTTCGGGCCCTCTCGATGGAGGTAAAACCCTACTCCTGCTTGATTGATATTGATGATATGGGTAGTACAAGAGTAGATCTACCACGAGATCAGAGAGGCTAAACCCTAGAAGCTAGCCTATGGTATGATTGTTGTTCGTCCTACGGACTAAAACCCTCCGGTTTATATAAGCACCGAAGAGGGTTAGGGTTACACAGTCGGTTACAATGGTAGGAGATCTACATATCCGTATCGCCAAGCTTGCCTTCCACGCCAAGGAAAGTCCCATCCGGACACGGGACGGAGTCTTAAATCTTGTATCTTCATAGTCCAGGAGTCCGGCCGAAGATGATAGTTTGGCTATCCGGACACCCCCTAGTACGGGACTCCCTCAGTAGCCCCTGAACCAGGCTTCAATGACGACGAGTCCGGCGCGCATATTGTCTTCGGCATTGCAAGACGGGTTCCTCCTCCGAATACTTCATAGAAGATTTTGAACACAAGGATTGTGTCCGGCTCTGCAAAATAAGTTCCACATACCACCGTAGAGAGAATAATATTTACACAATTTCAATCTGTTGACGTATTCCGGGGCGTGACATCACACCACGACCAAGCCTTTATTCGAATCGTTTTTACTATTCCACCTCAGCGCGTTTAGCGAGGCGGTTTCCTTGGCATGTCTTGTCAAAGCAGAGATCGCGTCCCCTTATTTCGGGATTCTCATCAATACGGGCGTGGGTAACCCAACCGTGCCCGTTGGCATGTCTCCTCTATCGAAGGCGAGTCCCAAACGGTCATGGGGTAGGCTCTTGGTATTCAACCTCTTTATAAAGAGACCAAGGCTCCACTCCCTTCTTTCAATCTCAGTCAAATCCGCCCCTCGCCTTGAGTTCCAACACCCAAAGCTCCAGATTCAGGCGCTTCGGACCTTCGATGATGTCCGGCTCCGACCTGCAAGGCCGGTGGATGCCTTCCTCCATTATGGAAGAAGACGTGCTAAAGCTAAGAGATGCCAGGTATTTAACCGACGAAATTTCGCATAGGCTGCCTGCCCAAGGGCAGGTTATTCCCACTCCCAAGCCTGGTGAAAGCGTGGTGTTTGCATCTCACTTCCTTCGGGGGCTAAGCTTTCCGATGGACCCCTTCGTGAGGGGGCTCATGTTTTACTATGGGTTGGAATTTCACGACTTGAATCCGGAGTCCATCCTCCACATCTCATCGTTCATCGTCGTGTGCGAAGCCTTCCTCTGCATTACCCCTCACTTCGGATTGTGGCTCAAGACCTTCAAAGTGGAGCCGAAGATGATCAAGGGGCAACAGGCAGAGCGAGGAGGGGCTGTTATAAGCAAGAATGCTGATGCTCCGTGGCCCGAGGTCTCTTTTCAAGAGGAGCTCAGTTTATGGCAATAAGGGTGGTTTTATATCACAACTCCCAGGGGCACCAAATGGGTGGTGCCACCTGCCTTTCGCTCGGGTCCTCCACCGCGGCTGGCGTCATGGGTCAATAAAGGGCTTGACTGGGGGGCATCCAAGGACGTGCCCTTGCTGCAGGGCCACATTCGAGACCTCCTTGAGAGAGATCACTTTGGTCGTAGTAGCGCAGGTCATGCTGATTCGTCGCATCCTGCCCTGCAGACGTCGTCCCCTCCACCTGTGGGAATTTAACCCGGAGGGACCACGAGCTCTCCAACATTTTATGGGCGCGACGCCCATGGAGATGTACAAGCTTTTCTTTGGATCACGAGAGATGTGTCCGGACTTGACCGAGGACGCAGGTCTAAGCTGCAATCGCCCGGATACTCAAGTAAGTAGCCCTGTACCTGGACACGCTATCCTATATTTATCGCAAACTTGCCCTCTAAAAGAGCCGTCCCTTGAACAGGAGTGGATAGCGAAAGCAAAGTTAATCAGGTGTCCGGCCCCCCTCCCTGAGACCACGCTGGATCCCGTGTTAACCAGGATGCTGGAGGTTGCGCCTTCGGAAGAAGGTGAAGGGGCGAACAAGGAAGCTACCGCCTCTGCGAAGGAGGCTGCCAGGAAAGGAGGGATTGAGAATCCCTCCATCCATGGGAAGAAAAGGACCGCCTCTGAAGACCCGGAGATCATGATCTCAAAGCAGGGGAAGAAATCTTTGTCAGAGGGTCCGGCGCCGAGGGACGCCTCGGCCGCATTATGCCCCCAAGGGGATCAGCCCTCCACCGAGCCGTAAGTAAAAAAGGGGAGTTTTTATTAAAATAAAGGATATCCCAACCCTATTTCTGATAACCAAAATTTTACCTTGTATTTCGGATCTTAGCCCTTCTCAGCAGAGCTCATCTTCGGGGGATCTTCATCCGGAGATGATAGAGAGCGAAACGCCTCCCCCTGCCGTACCGTCTTACGAGACGGGCGACCCTGAGGTGTCATCACGGAGGGTTTCTCCGAGTCCGGCGGGGCCGAAAGGTAGTCGTATGTCCCCCCAAAGCCCTCCGCGTCCGGCCTTCGAAAAAGGCCATCGGGCGAGTCCGGCACCATATGGTGTACGGTCGGAGGAGCTGAAAGATCTGCTTGGGCGAGCGTTTATCTCAGAAGATCACTGTTCGTTAATGAGTACGGTGATTGAAAGGATTTCCTCCGCTGAGAGCGGATTGCATGAAGCCGTCAGAAGTTTACTGACAGGTTTTGAGGTACGCAAAATGATGTACCTTCTGACAGTTTCGCATATAAAATGCGTCCTGTGTAGATAGTAGCCCCTGAGGCTCGGTGTGTTGTCAAAAAATGACAGCGCGCCGAGCATCATAATCCCAGGTATAATGTGTCGCCCTTCCTATGCAGGTGGCGAAGGGTCCGGTGGCTGGCCGGACTGATGAACTTGCCGAACTAAAGCGGCAACTTGACATGGTGGATGTCGACATCGCGCTTGTCAATAGGCGACTTGACGAGTCACCAGGTATGCAATTTCCCCGCGGACACCTGGTAAGGGAGCTTGACGTCCGTGCCTTACAACCAGTATGCTTGACGCAGATGGTGCCGCTGCCATGGAGAACCTGCGGGCAGAGCTCACCCAGGCCAAGGAGCAGGCCAGAAAGAGTGACACGGCTGCCTTAAAGGCGGCCTAAGAGCTAAAAGCCGAACAGGCTGCTCACTGCCGAAGCAAGAAGGAGATGGCCGAGATGGCCATGGAGTTGAAGAATGGTGCCGACCGCTGCAAGCTTCTTGAAGAAGAAGACCGGGTGGTACGAGAGGACCTGAAGAAGGCCACTGCTGAGGCCAAGGATGCTTGCTCTGCGATGAGAGCTATGAAGGAGGAGCTGCGTCAGGCCGGAGAGATCGCAGCTGGAAAGCCCTTTCTGCTGCGGAGGAAATTCCTGGACCCTAATTATGCTCAGTTGGACCGGCTGTGGAGTGCGGAAGATTCTTATCTGGATTTGGCGGGGAATGCGGCAGACACGGCCGAATACTTCCGAGATCAGGAGGATCATGAAATGGGAAAGGTTTTTTGGTCGCAGCTCCATAATCCAGAGCGCCTACTTTCATTAACCGATCGCTTGGCCGAATGGGCGGAGCTAAATAGGTTATTCAGACTTGACATGAAGGATGTCGTGAGTCTTTTGTGGCCGAAGAGGTCTGAGCCGAAGAGTTATTTTGGCTTGGTGCAGCAGTTCCTTGGTGCGGTGCCGCGTATCAATGCAATGAGGAGGTCGGCATGCATAGAGGGTGCGCGGATGGCTCTTGCCCGTGTCAATACATACTGGGCGGAGATGAAGGCCACCGATGTTGCAACCCAAGATTCGGATGGAAGCCGAGTACCTGTCGAGCACTATTTTCAGGAAGTCCTGCAGGGCGCTCGTGTAATAGAGATGCAGTGCTCGAAGGATATTATGCTCGAATAACATGTATAATTGTGAAACAATGTTTCGATGAAATATAAAAGCTTTTTATACTTGTGCTTTCAATTATTAAAATACCTCCTGTGCGGCCGTTTATGTATATGTGTATATAACCTGAAAGATGGCAGTCTTCGGCTTCAGCCCCCACGCATATAATGCGGGGGTGTTTGCAAAATGCGCATTTTCACACTTGATCCAACGTCTTGGTCCTATAAAGGAGGTGATAGCGTAGAAAACTAGGCAACCGGACTATAATGCTTTATCACTTTCACTTAGCCATAGGAGTTTGATAATGGGGCTACTATATAGCCCATAGGGGCACCGCGCTCACCCGAATTCGGGGCGCGTATGTGCCTGACAGGGAAACGGCCCTTCGTCAATGCGGAGGAATCCTATAGATTCCAGCGGGTCATCGAGTGGTTGACCAGTCTCACGCTATATCATGACAGTCAGTTTTCGGCTTTCTCTGCTGAGGTGCTCGGCTGGCCGAACCGGGGCACAATCGTAGTAGTTCTCCTGGTGCCGCGTTAGCCGATATAGCGGAACGTAAGGCAGCAAAACACAAGAGCCGGGCAAACCCAACATTTGACCAAAGACATGATTCGGAGCTGATGCATATAAGGCCTAACTCGAGACGCCGAACACTCCCTAAGGTATTCGGTCTTTATGAAAACGGGCCGAACAACGCCCTTGGTAATAAGCCCCTGGTGTCCAGGTACGTGCAAAATTCTGACGTGGCCTATGCCAAAACGCCAGGCTCCTCCTTGGTTATAGTAAGAAACCAGGGGATGTGTATCAACAAGAGAAAATAAAAAAGGTTTACGCAGAGTCTTAATCTGAAAATAATCCTTGCAACGGGTCCCTGCTGCACGTCTGTGCCCGTGTCTCCGTTGTGCCGTATCCTGGACGGGTGTCGCACGGTGTTCATCTGTAAAAGAGAGGAACTTAGTTGAAAAAGATCGTGCGAAGATGTACGTTATATTAAAATGAACAAAGTACGTTTCAAGAAATAAATAAAATTGAGCTTTATTGTCTCTTGTTGTATATGCGCGGAGCCCCTAGTGCGAGGGTGTGCGGCTGTTAAGCCCCTGTATGTTTATGCCGGACTCGTCTAGCCGTGTCCGGGGTCTGAACGACCTGTTTGGGTGCTTGAATTAGTGAAGCCGGTTTAGTGTGTGGCTGTCGAGGTAGTCACATGATCTTCCGCGCTCGAGGAACACTCGATATTTCCCTTTAAGGAGATGATGCCTCGTGGACCGGGCATTTTAAGTGTGAGGGATGCATAATGCAGTATTGTGTTAAAGCGGACGAAAGCTTCGCGCCCTAGTAATGCTTGATAGCTACTTGTAAATGGGGCGAGGTGGAAGGTTAACTTTTCACGGCGGGAGTTGTCGGGTGAGCCGAACACAACTTCTAACAGTAGAGAGCCCGTACAATGGGCATATCGGCCTGGCATTACCCCTTGAAAGGAAGTGTTGCTATGGAGAATTTTGGTTGGGTCTATCCCCATTTTGCGGATTGTGTCAGGACCCCGACTCGATGTCACATCGATCTAGCCGGTAACACCTCATATCACTTTGCGGCCTCACGCACGGTATCCCCTCGGGTGTCGCCTTACCTTTGCCCGGGACCGTTTGCGCCTTTTGGCTCACGTATATGATAGTGTCGCTAGCATCCATATGATAAGGAGCCCGGGCTGACATGACTAGTCGTAAACCCAAAGTGGCACAGACTTACAGGGACAGGCATCCATGACCCAGCTTCGAACGTGTCGGTCATCAGCAAATGGGTCCGGGCTGTAGCACTGGGCTAGCAGGACTCCGGTAAACCGGGCTGTAGCGGGCTAACATGACTCCGGTACTCAAAGCGTGACATTTCCCCGAAGGGACAGACACAGGAACGAAGAAGGACACATGCCGGCCAGCCTAAGTGTTCCAGAGCAGTAGCAAGCTACCATGGCTCAGCGGTAACACTAGGAGACATTTCCCGGTAAGAGAGGCTACTAAAGATAAACAACTAGATAGTCAGATCCCACACATACCAAGCATTTCAATCATACACACAATATGCTCGATATGTGCAAATACAATGAAGCATCACAACATGACTCTACGACACAAGTACTTTATTTAAGGCTCAGGGAGCCATACATAACATACACAAAGGTACGGGTCTCACGACCCAACATACAAGTCATACAGTCATACAAACCAGCAGCGGAAGTAACTTGTCTGAGTACAGACAACTAGTAAAATAAAAGAGGCTTGGAAAGCCTAGCTATACTACATGGTCCTTCACAAGCTCAGGGTCACCACCTGGGTCTTTAGCCTACTCGTTGATGTCAACGTCTACATAGAACCCATCAGAAGGGGTTGCAGCGTCTTCTGTAAAAATGTAGATTATAGCATCATGAGTACAAAGGTACTCAGCAAGACTTACATCAGATCCTACATACATGCATAGTATCAAGAAGGGTTGGTGGAGTTATTGCAGCAAGCCAGCTTTGACTCTTGGCTAGACTATCCTACGATACTCCAACTTGAAATGGTTTTGCACACACGAGTCCACTACTCACCACTTCAATACACTACCGAGGATCCACCTCCGTCTTCCTACGGAAGAGCCATCCTCGGCACTCACTCTTATCTTGAGGCTTTTAGTAGTTCCCATTTACTTGTCTATGAACTGTATAGGCAACCAAGTAGTCCTTTACCGCGGACGCGGCTATTCGAATAGATCATGATAACCCTGCAGGGGTGTACTCCTTCATACACGCTCTCACCACTTACCGTCGTTTACACGACATGTACTCGGCAACCTTCAAGCGGAGGCCCAACGTGGGTGTCGGCCACGACCTACCTAATCACCTAAGCCTCCAGTCCAGGTTTATCGCCTATTCAGGTTCCATCCGCAGGGAGTCCGGCCGAGGTTTCCCATACGGCCCCGAACGATGTGAACAGGGTTCCCGAGATACCTAACGGGTATTCGGTACACCCGGCCACGTACCTACCGCATCACAGCCCACCCCTACGGTCAGCGCTGTCCACGGCCTCCAGTAGGCTACAAACACCAGAAACTACTTGCAACTCCTGGACGGAGAACTAGGGTGAATAAGAAGCCGAGAGGGTCCATTGGTTTCGGGCCCAATGCATGGTAGTAGCTGATTCTTAAATCACACATACAGATCTCAGTGCTTAAGGTCGGCTTCAATGAAACAACCCACCATGTACTCCTACATGGCCTCTCATCGATACCTTTACCAATTCGTGTTCACCACACCACTCTCATTACCGACATAATCATTTCACTCTAGCCCATCACCCAGATGAACCAGACCTGACACGACTCTAAGCATAGCAGGCATAGCAAGGTAGGAACAACACATACATATGGCTCAATCAACTCCTACACATGCTAGTGGGTTTCATCTAGTTACTGTGGCAATGACAGGTCATGCAGAGGAAATGGGTTCAACTACCGTAGCACACAGCAGTTTGAATCGTGTTGTCTTAATGCAGTAAAAGAGAGCAGGAGCGAGAACATGGGATTGTATCGATATGATCAAATGGTTGGTTGCTTGCCTGATGGTTCGATGCACGGATACGGTTCTTCGTTAGGGTAGTCACGGTACTCCTCGGGGACAGATCCTGTCGTAAAGGATAACGATACACAGGCATCACCAAACAATGTGCAACAATATGATGCATGCATGAAACATGGCAATATGAGTGTGTTGGGCTAATGCAACTAAAGCTACCAACGCTGTCAGGACCCCGACTCGATGTCACATCGATCTAGCTGGTAACACCTCATATCACTTTGCGGCCTCACGCACGGTATCCCCACGGGTGTCGTCTTACCTTTTCCCGGGACCGTTTGCGCCTTTTGGCTCGCGTATATGAAAGTGTCGCTAGCATCCATATGATAAAGAGCCCGGGCTGACATGACTAGTCGTAAACCCAAAGTGGCACAGACTTACAGGGACAGGCATCCATGACCCAGCTTCGAACGTGTCGGTCATCAGCAAGTGGGTCCAGGCTGTAGCACTGGGCTAGCAGGACTCCGGTAAACCGGGCTGTAGCGGGCTAACAGGACTCCGGTACTCAAAGCGTGACATTTCCCCGAAGGGACAGACACAGGAACGAAGAAGGACACATGCCGGCCAGCCTAAGTGTTCCAGAGCAGTAGCAAGCTACCATGGCTCAGCGGTAACACTAGGAGACATTTCCCGGTAAGAGAGGCTACTAAAGATAAACAACTAGAGAGTCAGATCCCACACATACCAAGCATTTCAATCATACACACAGTATGCTTGATATGTGCAAATACAACGAAGCATCACAACATGACTCTACGACACAAGTACTTTATTTAAGGCTCAGGGAGCCATACATAACATACACAAAGGTACGGGTCTCACGACCCAACATACAAGTCATACAGTCATACAAACCAGCAGCGGAAGTAACTTGTCTGAGTACAGACAACTAGTAAAATAAAAGAGGCTTGGAAAGCCTAGCTATACTACATGGTCCTTCACAAGCTCAGGGTCACCACCTGGGTCTTTAGCCTACTCGTTGATGTCAACGTCTACATAGAACCCATCAGAAGGGGTTGCAGCGTCTTCTGTAAAAATGTAGATTATAGCATCATGAGTACAAAGGTACTCAGCAAGACTTACATCAGATCCTACATACATGCATAGTATCAAGAAGGGTTGGTGGAGTTATTGCAGCAAGCCAGCTTTGACTCTTGGCTAGACTATCCTACGATACTCCAACTTGAAATGGTTTTGCACACACGAGTCCACTACTCACCACTTCAATACACTACCGAGGATCCACCTCCGTCTTCCTACGGAAGAGCCATCCTCGGCACTCACTCTTATCTTGAGGCTTTTAGTAGTTCCCATTTACTTGTCTATGAACTGTATAGGCAACCAAGTAGTCCTTTACCGCGGACGCGGCTATTCGAATAGATCATGATAACCCTGCAGGGGTGTACTCCTTCATACACGCTCTCACCACTTACCGTCGTTTACACGACATGTACTCGGCAACCTTCAAGCGGAGGCCCAACGTGGGTGTCGGCCACGACCTACCTAATCACCTAAGCCTCCAGTCCAGGTTTATCGCCTATTCAGGTTCCATCCGCAGGGAGTCCGGCCGAGGTTTCCCATACGGCCCCGAACGATGTGAACAGGGTTCCCGAGATACCTAACGGGTATTCGGTACACCCGGCCACGTACCTACCGCATCACAGCCCACCCCTACGGTCAGCGCTGTCCACGGCCTCCAGTAGGCTACAAACACCAGAAACTACTTGCAACTCCTGGACGGAGAACTAGGGTGAATAAGAAGCCGAGAGGGTCCATTGGTTTCGGGCCCAATGCATGGTAGTAGCTGATTCTTAAATCACACATACAGATCTCAGTGCTTAAGGTCGGCTTCAATGAAACAACCCACCATGTACTCCTACATGGCCTCTCATCGATACCTTTACCAAATCGTGCCACACCACTCTCATTTCCGACATAATCATTTCACTCTAGCCATCACCCAGATGAACCAGACCTGACACGACTCTAAGCATAGCAGGCATAGCAAGGTAGGAACAACACATACATATGGCTCAATCAACTCCTACACATGCTAGTGGGTTTCATCTAGTTACTGTGGCAATGACAGGTCATGCAGAGGAAATGGGTTCAACTACCGTAGCACACAGCAGTTTGAAACGCGTTGTCTTAATGCAGTAAAAGAGAGCAGGAGCGAGAACATGGGATTGTATCGATATGATCAAATGGTTAGTTGCTTGCCTGATGGTTCGATGCACTGATACGGTTCTTCGTTAGGGTAATCACGGTACTCCTTGGAGGCAGAACCTGTCGCAAAGGACACCGATACACAACCATCACCAAACAATGTGCAACAATATGATGCATGCATGAAACATGGCAATATGAGTGTGTTGGGCTAATGCAACTAAAACCAGAAGGGTTTGAACAAATTTGAATCAAAGATTCAAATTTCAAACTCAAACATGGCCTTTTAAAGTGCTTTTCCTTGTTCTGCTTAAAACATCAATTTAACTTGTTTGATCATGCATGAAAATAGTACAGATGGATAGATTGGATTTTTCTGATCATTTTTCATATATAATTTGTCCAATTTGGAGTTACAGAATAAAAGTTATGAATTTTTGAAGTTTAAATTATATTCTGGAATTTCCTGTTTTAAATTAAATCCAGAAAATCAATTACTGCGTCAGCCTGACGTCAGTGTGACGTCAGCAGGTCAACGGAACAGGTCTGGGTCAAACCTGACAGTGGGTCCTGCATGTCAGGGTGATTATTTTAATTAAAATTTAATTAAAACTAATCATGTTTAATTAACAGGACTGGGCCCCACCTGTCATTGACTCAGGGGAGTCAACCAGGGCCCACCCTTGGTCAAGGTCAAAGCCAGCGACGCCGGCGTTTAGCCGCCGGCGAGCCCGACGCGGCGGCGGGAGTGGTTTTGGCCATTTCGGCCACCAAATGGGCCGCGGAGACCACCGGAGTGGAGCTGAGGACAAACCGCAGCTCTTGGCGGAGTCCGTTGGGGTCGGGGTGGCCGGAGTTGGCGCCGGCGACGACTTTGGCGGCCACCGGGGTTCGGTCGAAGATGAACTTGGCGCTAGAGGGGTCGGTGAGGCTCGTGGAGTGGCTAGCTAGGTGCTGCGGGACTCGGTGAGTAAGATGGACACCATCTTGTGGCCGGAGTGTGGCCGGAAGCACGTCGGCGACGAGATCCGCGGCGGTGCTGGCGTGTGATCCTCGTGCGGTGGCTACACGGCTCAGGAATGAGAGAGAGAGGGTCGGAGGAGTAGCTAGGCTCACAGCGCTCCCGTAGAGGCCACCGGCGAGGTCGGGGACGAGCTGAGGCGGCGACGGCGTTGAAGGGGATCTCCGGCGACGGTGAGCTCGGACGAGGTCGGTGCGGTGGTCTCGGGCCGCACGAGCACACGGGGCTCGGCTAGCTCGATGAAGTAGAGGACGGCGGAGCTTCTGGACAGGGTGGCGCGGCGTGGAGACGACGGGGAGCACGGCTACGACGGCGGTGCGGCGACGGTGGCGTCGGCCATGGCGTGGGAGCGCGAGGGAGAGGAACTGGGGGCGAATGGAGGTGTCCAGGAGGGTCGGGGCGCGACGTGGAGCTCGTCCAGGCCATCAGGGCGGCGAGAGGGGGAGGCAGGGCGGCGTGCAGCTGCGTGGCGAGCTGCGGTGCCGCCGCCGAGCACCTTGGCTGCCTGCCTGGCAAGCCAAGCAGCTCGCTGGAGCGGTGGCCGGGCTGGGCCGGCCAGGTGGGCTGGCTGGTGGGCCTGTGGTGGCGCCAGGTAAGTTTTCCCTTTTCTTTCTGTTTCTGTTTTTTTTAATACTTCTGCAACTTTGTTGAATTAAATAAAATACTTAGGCAACTCCTAAAATCACCAAATTACTCCTGGTCCATAGTTGGATTATTTCCAACATGAAACATTTTAGTTTGGAGATATTTGAGCATTTAAATATTTTATATAATTTTAAATGCCCAAATTCAAATATTTATGATTTAATTCAAAAACCCTAAGATGGCCTAGGAAAATGTGCACCACTTTTGGCAGAGGTTCTGAACCAAGACAAAAATGATGGGCATTTTAGAAGGGCATTTCAGGTTCATTGAAAAAGTTTTTTAGTAAACCCTAGTTGGTTTCAGAGGGGACTGGGGGTTCTGTCATCCCCATTTCAAGTTTCTGATGAAAAGGTAAACATGATGCAACACTCTAATGCATGGCTAACTAGGATGTGACAGATTGTGTCCTGATAAAGCAGGTTTAGATCACTGCCGCCGTCCATTAGGACTTGTGTAAATTGGAGTCCGTCGATTATCGGATCTAATATCAAGGCAATCCATCCTGCATTCCGGATTCTTCTAGAGTAATCCTAATGGTCGAAGGTGATTGGTTTTGACAACCAGTGGCGGTACTCCTCTGGGGTAGGCCATATGGCGCGTATCTCTATGGGCGCCGTTTTGTTTTTCCCTTTTGTCACGTAAAGTGAGTTTACTGTTTTGACTTCTTGTGGGAAATTCTTTTGTTTTTCGGTGCTCTGCTTGTGGGGTTCTTCATCGTCATCGCTTGGTGTGTCGAGCCCCTTGTGTTCGGCGTTGAGTTCGCCGGACTGCTTGAAGACCCAACAATCTCTATGGGTATGATTTGCAGGCTTCCCGGGGGTACTGTGGATTTGGCATACCTTGTCCAAGATTTTGTTTAAGTTAGATAGCTCGTCCCTGTTATCCTTAGGGGGCAGTTTTTTATGATTCTGCCGGGAGCTATTGAATCTGGCGTTGACTATCGTGCTCTTCGGGCTGTTGCCCTTGGTCCGACGCTGGTCCTTGCTGCGTCCCGGTTTCACGTTTCCGTCCCTAAATTCGGATGTACTTGGGTCGCTGGTACTGCATCTTGCCAGCCAGCTATCCTCTCCCGCGCAAAAGCGGGTCATGAGGCTTGTTAATGCGGCCATTATTCTTGGCTTTTCTTGGCCGAGGTGTCTGGTGAGCCATTCGTCTCGGACGTTGTGTTTGAAAGCTGCTAAGGCTTCAGCGTCTGGACAGTCGACTATTTGGTTCTTTTTAGTAAGGAATCTGTTCCAGAATTTTCGGGCTGACTCTCCGGATTGTTGAGTTATGTGACTTAAATCGTCTGCATCCGGAGGTCGGACATAGGTCCCTTGAAAATTTGCCCGAAAAGCATCCTCGAGCTCTTCCCAACTTCCAATGGTGTTTTCGGGGAGGCTTTTGAGCCAATGCCGGGCTGGCCCTTTGAGCTTGAGAGGTAAGTATTTTATGGCATGAAGGTCATCTCCTCTAGCCATGTGTATGTGGAGGATGTAATCCTCAATCCAGACTCCAGGGTCTGTTGTTCCATCATATGCCTCTATGTTTACGGGCTTGAATCCCGCTGGAAATTCATGATCCAGAACCTCATTGGTGAAACATAGAGGATGTGCGGCACCCCTATATTTAGGTGTACCGTAATATTCGGATACTTGACGTGTTGCGTTGCTTACTGGAGCTTGCTTTCTTGGCCCGTAGATAGATCTAACTGGGCCATCTTTTTGATGCGAATCCGTGTGCGGGTCGCGTGCCGGCTTGTGTGCGGCGCCATTTGCCGCTCTATGTTTGCCATGGGGTCATCTATCCGACCGGGTGGTCTCCTTGTTCTTTGATTGTGGTGGCTCTACGGCCTCCTCATCAAATTCTGGCAGTAGTTTTCGCTTCGGGTAGCTCTTTGTTCGGCGACTGTCGCCGTATTTGTCTGCGATGTTGAGTACTTTGCTCCATCTGATTCTGAGCGCACCTTCCGCTGTTTTGAGCTTCCGCTTCTGCTTCTTCAGGCTACGTGCAGTGGCGACGAGCCTTTGGTGGAGGTTCTTCTGCTCCGGTAACTTGTCCGGCGTGAGATCGTCCGGACTGTTATCTTCTCCGGGGACGGGTTGTTTATTCAGGTTGTCTTGTTCGGACGGTTGCTTGATAGTATGTTCGTCATCGACCGGTTCGCCCTGCTCTATGGCTGGGTTTGAATGGCTGTCGTCTTTGTCGAGGCGGGACTTTGAGCGGCGCTTACATCGTCTTTTTTACTGCTTTTCGAGGGGATGATCCCTCGTGTCGTCCCGTTGTTCCTCGTCATCGCTTCCTTTAGGTGTGTCCACCATGTAGACATCGTGAGATGAGGTGGCTGTCCAGTGCCCTATGGGTGCTGGTTCATGTTTGTCTTCTACATCGTCGTCCATACCGTCAATGTCTTCGGAATCGAAGTCAAGCACGTCGTTTAAACTTTCGATAGTGGCTACAAAGTGGGTGGTGGGTGGGCTTCGAATTTCTTCGTCGTCCGCATCCCAACCTTCCTGACCACAGTCCAGCCATGACTCTCCTGATAGAGAGAGAGAGACTTTAGTGAATTTAGGATGTGGCCCAAGGGCGAGTGCTGAAAGATGTCCACGGCAGTGAACTCCATGATCGGCGCCCAATCGGATTCGATTGGCAGGGGCGCCGCAGGTTCGGAGTCCGAAGAGGAGTCCGGCACCTTACAGTCACAGGCTTTGCAAAGGACAGGGTTGGTGTTCGGCTCAATCGCCGTAGGGATAGCAGCCCCCGAGGCGGTGTCCAGCCACCCATCCTCGATCGGCGCAGTCGGCTCTGAGCTAAGGGTCGGAGCGGATACTTGTGCGGCCTCCAGGGCACTGTCCGGCAGCAGAGCTAGATCATGCCCATCGTGAAAGTGCGGCGCGCTCGGCTGTGGCTCGAACCCGTCGAAGATCAAGTCTCCGCGGACGTCAGCCGTATAGTTCAAACTTCCAAATCTGACCTGATGGCCAGGGGCGTAGCTTTCAATCTACTCCAGATGGCCAAGTGAATTGGTCCGCAGTGCAAAGCCGCCGAATACGAAGATCTATACGGGGAGAAAGGTCTCACCCTGGACCGCATCGTTGTTGATGATCGAAGGAGCCATCGGGCCTAAAGATGATGACACAGAGGAACTCTCAATGAAAGCACCAATGTTGGTGTCAAAACCGGCGGATCTCGGGTAGGGGGTCCCGAACTGTGCGTCTAGGCGGATGGTAACAGGAGACAAGGGACACGATGTTTTTACCCAGGTTCATGCCCTCTCGATGGAGGTAAAACCCTACTCCTGCTTGATTGATATTGATGATATGGGTAGTACAAGAGTAGATCTACCACGAGATTAGAGAGGCTAAACCCTAGAAGCTAGCCTATGGTATGATTGTTGTTCGTCCTACGGACTAAAACCCTCCGAATTATATAAGCACCGAAGAGGGTTAGGGTTACACAGAGTCGATTACAATGGTAGGAGATCTACATATCCGTATCGCCAAGCTTGCCTTCCACGCCAAGGAAAGTCCCATCCGGACATGGGACGGAGTCTTCAATCTTGTATCTTCATAGTCCAGGAGTCCGGTCGAAGATGATAGTTCGGCTATCCGGACACCCCCTAGTCCGGGACTCCCTCAAGCAATATGCCACCGGGTCGGAGGCCATTCCAAACCATGGCGAGGGAGAGAAACGGCCACGAGGAAATACCAACTCCAAGAAGGAGGAGAAGCGTGTGAGGCAGCCACATTTGCCTTGAAGAAAACTTTGCAAGGTATGGTGACCTTAAGAGGAGGCAAGGGAGGAGAATTGTTGACAAGAGAAAGAGGAACAGATGAAGGCCTACATCGAGATACAAAAGAAAAAGCTCGAGATGGAGGATGACATACAAGCAAAGAAGCTAGAGATGGAGGCGGACATTCAAGCGAAGAAGCTCGAGATAGAGGCGACCAATGCAAAGACCAAATCAAAAGAGGTGGCGCTCGCTTGCATGGTGAAGGAGATGGAGATCATGACGGTGGACTTGAGCAGGGTGTCCCTGAGAAGAAGGTGTTGGTTCGAGAGAGCCATCTTTTTTGTATTCCGGCATGACCACGGCCGAGATGTATGACGTGGTTGAACCGCTGCCCTTTTCGTGTGCTGAAACTGTGCCGGACGCTGACAAGTATGCGAGCACGAATTGTATCTTTTTTGCAGCTTTGCATGTATGTCGGCCGTTGTCATGGCCGCCGACGTGAACTGTGGACGCTGACATGAACTCTAACTGCTGAGCTTTTTTAGACTAATTTTGTTTTGAACGCGCCGGCCGATTGGACACACTGATCGGAGGCAGGCGAAGAATGCATCTACTACAACCGATCCAAATCGGACACAAAGTGGATAAAACACGCGTCCGTTTGCATCGTCGCGTTGGAGTTTGCCTTTATGCATGCGTGGATTGTTGCGATGGTTTGTACAAGTGACAAGTAATACACGAGACGCGTGATATGCCCGCGAGCTTTGATCTGTTCCGGCTCATGTCAGGGTAAACCTGGGCAAACGTCCGGCCGGGTCGGGTTTTGGGCCGGGCTTGTAAAAGCCCGACCTTCATTTCTCAAGCTTGAGCCTGGCCCGAAATCAAGCCCGAAGACCGAAAGCCCGACTCTTATGCTGTTTTTTTAGTACGCGCACGTGCAAGCCCGTCCTAAAGCCCGAAAGCCCGTCCCGAAATACGGAAAAATTGAAACCCAAGCCTGGTCCACGTCATTGGTCTCGGTCAGATCCGACGACCCCGCGGTGACCGCCGTGCCTACTCTCGCCAGAGGAGGCACATCTTCTGTCTAGGAGGCTTCGGTTCATGTAAGATCTAGATTTCTTTTCAATGTTATAATAATTTCGGACCTCCACAGTTTCATAACAAACGCATTTGAAGCGTTGAATCCGCATGTGGCGTGGTGTGTGAGAATGAGCATTGGCCAGCAAATATCAGTAGACTGAAAAAAGATTCTCGGGCATGAGGGCGACTGGGGCGACACGGGCGACGCCTGTGGCGTCCACCGCGGGCCTGCCGCCGGCGACCATTTCCGGCGTGGGGCACGTCGGTGGTAGGTTCTGGGCCATCGCGGATTCTGATGAGGAGGACGAAGGCGATGGGGACGGCGTCGGAAGCTCGCCGGAAGTGTACTCGCCGACGCCGTCGTCGGTGATCTGCGAGGCGTTCGGTCCCGGGTATTCGGAAGAGGAAGTGGCCACGATTGTTGATGGCGTTGTGCCGGTTGATGATCCGGCGCGGCAAGGATTGGGGGCAGAGGACAAGATCGAGATCGTTCGACGGATGGTTCATCGACGGACGGCGGCAGCTGCGATCCGGCCATGGAAGGGGCCAATTCCTAAGGTAAATCTTCCAAAAC
This sequence comes from Triticum dicoccoides, assembly GCF_002162155.2. NCBI lineage: Eukaryota > Viridiplantae > Streptophyta > Magnoliopsida > Poales > Poaceae > Triticum > Triticum dicoccoides. Next base: position 682,798,173 of record NC_041381.1, on the reverse strand, counting down.
CCACCTTGTCCAATTTCATTACAGAGGGATCATGGAAAATTGTGAAGAGGAAGAAGAATCGGTGGCAGGCGGCGGCTGGGGCGCCGTTGCCGGCGAGGAAGCCGATCGAGATCTCCGTGATGCGCCAGGAGCGTTTGAACACCGTCCTGGGCCGCGGGATCGGTGGGCCTGGGGATGGGCGGTTCTGTGTGAGCCGGACCCAATCGTGTATGGGCCTGTTGTACCTGGGTATGACGCCCACAACAATTTGGCGACACCCCCATGCACGTCCGACGACATATCGGTGGTTTTCCGATCGAGGATCGCTAGGGTTCGACCTATCGGCCGATCGTCTTTTTCCGAGCGAGGCGTGGGGCGTGCTCGGTGAGTTTCGCCGCTGCGCGACATGGCAGGTCGGGGGTTGCCCCCTGCCAAGACTGCCGCGACGGCCGGTGCGGGCCGGGGCGGGCAGGCGCCGCCAGTGGCAGGTGGCCGCGGCGGTGGCGTGCTGCCGCTTGGGTCAGGGCGCGCCGGGACTGAGGCTCCGCTCGGGACCGGAAGGGGCGGCGCTACCCAGGTCCAGGCATCCGGTTCCGGCCAACCGGTGCTAGAGGCCGGCGGCCCTAGGCCACAAACTGGTGGGACGCTCGGCACTGGAGGGGCTGGTAGCGGGCAACCTACGGCAGCTAGGCTCCCCTCGCCGGCTATGGGGCGGGGTGGCCTCAGGCCACCGGCGCTGGCTACTGTGACCGCCGCGGGTCGCGGCACCCCGGCTCTGAGGCCGCCGGCTCCGGCTTCCGGTGGTCAGCATCGACCGGTGGTGGTGCAAACCGGAGCTAGACCTCCGCATTTTGTGGATCGGCAGGCGCAGAACTCGACGGCGCCGGTGCTGCAGCAGGCGCAATTGCCGCAAGCATCGGCTAGGGGGAATGATTCATCAGTGCCTCGTGGTCAATGGGGTGACGATGGGATCAATGCTTATGGTGATGGGCAGCATGGCAGAGCGACGGGTCGGCCGAGAGACCTTTCTTGGGGCCAACAGGTGGTTTCTTCGAAGGGGCATCTGGACCAGCCAATCGCAACCAAGGTGGTTTCCGTGGTAATCGTGGTGGCCGAGGTGGCCGAGGGGGACGTTATCGCCCTAGGCAGCATCATGTTGTTGTTGATGAGATGGCGGTTGGCGGAGCTACTGAGGAGACAGAGCTGTCTTGCCAGGCTATGGTGGTGGTGACGGCACTGGCGGATGTCGTCGTACCTGATAATGCTATGGTCAAGCCTATGTCGGTGGAGGCATCTGATAGGTCTGAGATGGACAGGGCGGCAAAGTTTGCAAAAAAGAAGGAACGAATGCTATGTTACCGTTGTGGTGATAAGGGCCATTTTATTGCTGAGTGTGTGGCCAGTTTATGTGATACTTGTGGTAAGCCATCCCATGAGACAGGGGCGTGTCCGCTTTTGCGGGAACAGACACTGAGTATTATGACATACGGAGTGTTATGCTCTGAGCTCACGTTCTTTGAGTCACCGATTGAGAGGGAGGTTCCTCAGGAGGTGCACAGTACGACAACTGGGATGGTTAAAGTGACTAGAGGCCAAGTGTTTGAGGCCCAGATTATTCAGCGGCTCCGGAAGCTGGCACCAGGAGATTTCCACTGGGAGCTTGTCGATCTGGAGGCTAACTTATTCATGGTTCAGTTCCCGACTGTGGAGGACTTACAGAGGTTGCTGAGCTTTGGGATGTGTAAGGTATCAGGTACGGAGGGCATCCTTGAGTTCCAGGAGTGGAAGTTGATTGAGCCACAGGGTAAACCTCTCACCCAGGCATGGTTGCGCTTTTCGGGAGCTCCTTCCGCACTACTGCAGGATGCTAGGGTCGTTGCTAGTCTGGTTATCATGGTGGGAAAGACCGAGCGAGTGGATATGGCTTTCACTCGAGCTCATGGGGTTGCTCGCTTATTGGTCAGTATTTTGGACATTGATTTCGTGCCGGACGTGGTTAAGTGGGCTTTTCGAGGTCAGGTCTACAGCCTTGAGATTGAGTTTGAGGATGACAACCTATTTGCTGAGGCACCTGCGGCCACTAGTGACGATATGAGCGAGGGGTATGATGGTACGGCGGGTAAGGAGAACCTGACCACTGATCCTGGGCGTGAGACGGCTAAGGGACCGGGGTCGACTGCTCAGGCGACAGGAGGTGGGACGGCGCCTAGTACCTCTGTGCCGTCGACTACTTTGAGATTTGGTTCCATTGAGCCCGTTTCCGCGCCTCCGAGGTTATGGAGCGAGCGGGTGGAGTCTCTGGAGGTTTTTGAGCACTCTTTACCTGACTGGGACTTTGAGGATCCGAGAGTGGAGGGTTTTGGTGTGGCTGCGAGGCTGGAGATCGTGGTCTCGCCTCCCTCGGTTTGCGGTGAGGTGGCTGCGTTGCAGGAGGATGGTCCGATCCTGTCTGGGGGTTCGGGGCAGGTTGCCTCGGAGACCCCTTCTCCTCTTGTTCCGGTTGAGGTTACTGGGAGAGACGATGTGCCTATGGTAGGGGGGCTGGGGCAGGTGGCCTCCGCACCCTCTTTGCCTTCTGCTGGGATGACACTGCAGGCGGCTGGACCGGTTCCTGGAGAGGGCTTGGGGCAGGCGGCCTCAAGGCCTTCTTCACCTTCGGTGCGCGAGGGGAGCGCCCCGCTCGCGACATCGATGTGCACTCCTGACATGCGGTCTGGAGTAGATGGGGGGCGGAGGCAGGTGGCCTTTGCCTCTCCATTAGCTGACTCGGTGCCCTCACCTGGTCATGGGGACCGGGTGGATGTTCAGGGAGTGACAGGCGGTCGCTCCCCGGATAAATTCTTGAGGGAGGAGGTTATTCTGTTCGGCGGTATCCCGGACCAGGCGTCTGAGGGCCGACACATGAGTTGTCGGCTTCAGGGCCTTCCGGAGGTGGACGACATGCAGCAGCGCTGTGCCGTGAGGGCGGCAAAGCTTCATGACGTTCATGTCACTACTGGTATGTCCGTGAATACTTCCAATACTATTTTGCATTTTTCGAATGATCAGATTGTGGATAAGGCAAACCAATTAGGAATTTCACTTGGTAGTAATGAGGGTGAAGTTTCTAATTCTGTTAATGATCTGCTTGATCTTGAAGCCGAGAGGGCTTTACAAATGATTCGCAACTTAGCTGCTGTCAAACCGATGAACGATTCTGAGATTGATGCTTTGGGAGTTCGAATGCTCGATAATTTTTGTGATGATCTCGCACCGCCCCTCCAGGAGCCGGAGGAGGAGGACGAGAATGTCGGTTTGGAGGTAGTTAGATCCCCAGTTACGGGGAGTTTGGACCGGGTGGGCCCGACCAGCCCTAAGCGCAAGTGGAAGCACAAGATATACCCGATGTCTGCGGTCCGTAGGAGTGCTAGGATCCGCACGGCCAAAAAATTTCATGATGAGATATGGGAGGAATCTTTTGGAATAGCAGAGGTCTTAAGGATTTGGCTAAAAGGAGGTTCCTTGCAGAGGCATCCATTGAGCATAGATTGGACTTTATTGCCTTGTCGGAAACGGGCAGAGCAAATTTCTCACCTCAATTTCTCAATACGTTGTCAGGGGGTATTGAGTTTGACTGGCATTGTCTTCCACCGAGAGGAAGGTCGGGTTGAATCTTACTTGGTGTTAGATGTGACTCTCTCGAAGTTCGCAGTGTGGTCATGGGAGATTTTGCTGTTAAGTTCAGGGTGCGGTCCAAAGATGATGGTGTCGACTGGGCTTTGGTGGCGGTGTATGGGGCCGTGCAGGCAGAATTCAACCTGGATTTTTTGGCCGATCTTGTTAGAGTCTGCGGGTCTGAGCAACTTCCAATTCTGGTTGGGGGAGATTTTAATATTATTAGAAGATGTGATGAAAAGAATAATGACAATTTCGATGGGAGATGGTCATTTATGTTTAATACTATTATTGAAAGCTTAGGTTTGAGAGAGATTGAGATTTCAGGTAGGAAGTTCACCTGGGCTAACGCTTTGCCAAATCCAACTTTCGAGAAGTTGGATCGGGTTCTGGCTAGTGTCGGTTGGGAACAGAAGTTTCCCTTTGTAGCTGTTCAGGCTCTCTCTCGCGGGATTTCTGATCACACACCTCGGTTGCTCGACTCTGGTGGGGCTACCTATTCGGGCAACAAGAATTTATTCTCTTTTGAGCTTGCGTGGTTTGAAAGAGAAGGATTCTTGGATCTTGTAGCTAGAGAATGGGCTAAAGATGCAGGAGGTAGGAATGCGCTTGAGCGCTGGCAGAACAAGATTAGGCATCTCAGAAGTTTCCTTCGTGGGTGGGCTATGCATCTAGGTGGAGTGTATAAGGTGGAGAAGGAACGGCTCCTTTCCCTTATTCAAACCTTAGATATAAAAGCAGAAACTACGATTCTGTTAGCCACCGAGCTTCATATCAAGCATGAGGCTGAGATGAGGCTGAAAGAATTACTCCGTGAAGAAGAATTAAAGTGGGCACTGCGGTCCAAGGTGCGAAAAGTTGTCCAGGGGGACGCGAACACTTAGTTCTTCCACATGATAGCCAATGGCAAGCACCGGAAGAAGAGAATCTTCCAGCTAGAACAAGATGAGGGTACAATTATCGGTCAGGACAACCTGAAGCTATATATTACTGAGTACTACAAACGTTTGTTTGGACCACCAGAGGAGAACTGTCTGTCCCTGGATGAGTCTAGGGTTCAAGATATCCCTCAACTTACTGCTGTGGAGAACGATGTCTTAACTTCCCCTGAGGGAGTCCTGGACTAGGGGGTGTCCGGACAGCCGGACTATCTGTTTGGGAACGTAGTAATTTCAAAAAATTTCCTACGCACACGCAAGATCATGGTGATGGCATAGCAACGATAGGGGAGAGTGTATGTCCATGTACCCTCGTAGACCGTAAGCGGAAGCGTTATCACAACGCGGTTGATGTAGTCGTACGTCTTCATGATCCGACCGATCCAAGCACCGAACGTACGGAGCCTCCGAGTTCAGCACACGTTCAGCTCGATGACGATCTCCGGCCTCCGATCCAGCCGAGCTCCGGAGATGAGTTCGGTCAGCACGACGGCGTGGTGACGATGATGATGTTCTACCGGCGCAGGGCTTCGTCTAAACTCTGCGACGATATGATCGAGGTGGAATATGGTGGAAGGGGGCACCGCACACGGCTAAGGAACGATCCGTAGATCAACTTGTGTGTCTATGGGGTGCCCCCTGCCCCCGTATATAAAGGAGGGAGGGGGGAGGCCGGCCGGCCCCTTTGGGCGCGCCAAGGGAGGAGGAATCCTCCTCCTAGTAGGAGTAGGATTCCTCCTTTCCTACTCCTACTAGGAGGGGGAAGGAAGGGGGAGAGGGGGGAAGGAAAGGGGGGTGCCGCCCCCCTCCTAGTCCAATTCGGACCAAAGGGAGAGGGGGCGCGCGGCCCACCCTGGCCGCCCCTCTCTCTTCTCACCTAGGCCCATGTGGCCCATTAACTCTCCCGGGGGGTTTCGGTAACCCCCCCGGCACTCCGGTTTTCTTCGAAATCACCCGGAACTTTTCCGGTGTCCGAATATAGTCGTCCAATATATCAATCTTTATGTCTCGACCATTTCGAGACTCCTCGTCATGTCCGTGATCACATCTGGGACTCCGAACAACCTTCGGTACATCAAAACTTATAAACTCATAATAAAGCTGTCATCGAAACGTTAAGCGTGCAGACCCTACGGGTTCGAGAACTATGTAGACATGACCTAGAACCATTCTCGGTCAATAACCAATAGCGGGACCTGGATGCCCATATTGGTTCCTACATATTCTACGAAGATCTTTATCGGTCAAACCGCATAACAACATACTTTGTTCCCTTTGTCATCGGTATGTTACTTGCCCGAGATTTGATCGTCGGTATCCAATACCTAGTTCAATCTCGTTATCGGCAAGTCTCTTTACTCGTTCCGTAATACATCATCTCATAACTAACTCATTAGTTACATGCTTGCAAGGCTTAGGTGATGAGTATTACCGAGAGGGCCCAGAGATACCTCTCCAACAATCGGAGTGACAAATCCTAATCTCGAATTATGCCAACCCAACATGTACCTTCGGAAACACCTATAGAGAACCTTTATAATCACCCAGTTACGTTGTGACGTTTGGTAGCACACAAAGTGTTCTTCCAGTAAACGGGAGTTGCACAATCTCATAGTTGTAGGAACTTTGTATAAGTCATGAAGAAAGCAATAGCAGTATACTAAACGATCAAGTGCTAGGCTAACGGAATGGGTCATGTCAATCACATCATTCTCCTAATGATGTGATCCCATTAATCAAATGACAACACATGTCTATGGTTAGGAAACATAACCATCTTTGATTATGAGCTAGTCAAGTAGAGGCATACTAGTGACTATATGTTTGTCTATGTATTCACACATGTATCATGTTTCCGGTTAATACAATTCTAGCATGAATAATAAACATTTATCATGATATGAGGAACTAAATAATAACTTTATTATTGCCTCTAGGGCATATTTCCTTCAGTCTCCCACTTGCACTAGAGTCAATAATCTAGATTACATAGTAATGATTCTAACACCCATGGAGTCTTGGTGCTGATCATGTTTTGCTCGTGAGAGAGGCTTAGTCAACGGGTCTGCAACATTCAGATCCGTATGTATCTTGCAAATCTCTATGTCTCCCATTTGGACTTGGTCCCGAATGGAATTGAAGCGTCTCTTGATGTGCTTGGTCCTCTTGTGAAATCTGGATTCCTTTGCCAAGGCAATTGCACCAGTATTGTCACAGAAGATCTTCATTGGTCCCGATGCACTAGATATGACACCTAGATCGGAAAGGAACTCCTTCATCCAGACTCCTTCATTCGCTGCTTCAGAAGCAGCTATGTACTCCGCTTCACATGTAGATCCCGCCACGACGCTTTGTTTAGAACTGCACCAACTTACAGCTCCACCGTTTAATATAAACACGTATCCGGTTTGCGATTTAGAATCGTCCGGATCAGTGTCAAAGCTTGCATCAACGTAACCATTTACGACTAGCTCTTTGTCACCTCCATATACGAGAAACATATCCTTAGTCCTTTTCAGGTATTTCAGGATGTTCTTGACCGCTGTCCAGTGATCCACTCCTAGATTACTTTGGTACCTTCCTGCTAAGCTTATTGCTAAGCATACGTCAGGTCTGGTACACAGCATTGCATACATGATAGAGCCTATGGCTGAAGCATAGGGAACATTTTTCATTTTCTCTCTATCTTCTGCTGTGGTCGGGCATTGAGTTTGACTCAACTTCACACCTTGTAGCACAGGCAAGAATCCTTTCTTTGCCTGATCCATTTTGAACTTTTTCAAGATTTTGTCAAGGTATGTGCTTTGTGAAAGTCCTATTAAGCGTCTTGATCTATCTCTATAGATCTTGATGCCCAATATGTAAGCAGCTTCACCGAGGTCTTTCATTGAAAAACTTTTATTCAAGTATCCCTTTATGCTATCCAGAAATTCTATATCATTTCCAATTAATAATATGTCATCAACATATAAAACTAGAAATGCTACAGAGCTCCCACTCACTTTCTTGTAAATACAGGCTTCTCCAAAAGTCTGTATAAAACCATATGCTTTGATTACACTATCAAAGCATTTATTCCAACTCCGAGATGCTTGCACCAGTCCATAAATGGAACGCTGGAGCTTGCACACTTTGTCAGCACCTTTTGGATCAACAAAACCTTCCGGCTGCATCATATACAACACTTCTTCTAGAAATCCATTCAAGAATGCAGTCTTGACATCCATTTGCCAAATTTCATAATCATGAAATGCAGCAATAGCCAACATGATTCGGACAGACTTAAGCATCGCTACTGGTGAGAAAGTCTCATCGTAGTCAACCCCTTGAACTTGTCGAAAACCTTTTGCAACAAGTCGAGCTTTATAGACAGTAACATTATCATCAACGTCAGTCTTCTTCTTAAAGATCCATTTATTCTCAATGGCTTGCCGATCATCGGGCAAGTCAACCAAAGTCCATACTTTGTTTTCATACATGGATCCCATCTCAGATTTCATGGCCTCTAGCCATTTTGCGGAATCTGGGCTCATCATCGCTTCCTCATAGTTCGTAGGTTCATCATGGTCAAGTAACATGACTTCCAGAATAGGATTACCGTACCACTCTCGTGCGGATCTTACTCTGGTGGACCTACGAGGTTCAGCAGAAACCTGATCTGAAGTTTCATGATCAATATCATTAGCTTCCTCACTAATTGGTGTAGTCTTCACAGGAACCAGTTCTCGTGATGAATTACTTTCCAATAAGGGAGTAGATACAGTTATCTCATCAAGTTCTACTTTCCTCCCACTCACTTCTTTCGAGAGAACCTCCTTCTCTAGAAAGGATCCATTCTTAGCAACGAATGTCTTGCCTTCGGATCTGTGATAGAAGGTGTACCCAACAGTCTCTTTTGGGTAACCTATGAAGACACATTTCTCCGATTTGGGTTCGAGCTTATCTGGTTGAAGTTTCTTCACATAAGCATCGCAGCCCCAAACTTTAAGAAATGACAACTTTGGTTTCTTGCCAAATGTCAGGACCCCGACTCGATGTCACATCGATCTAGCCGGTAACACCTCATATCACTTTGCGGCCTCACGCACGGTATCCCCTCGGGTGTCGCCTTACCTTTGCCCAGGACCGTTTGCGCCTTTTGGCTCACGTATATGATAGTGTCGCTAGCATCCATATGATAAGGAGCCCGGGCTGACATGACTAGTCGTAAACCCAAAGTGGCACAGACTTACAGGGACAGGCATCCATGACCCAGCTTCGAACGTGTCGGTCATCAGCAAATGGGTCCGGGCTATAGCACTGGGCTAGCAGGACTCCGGTAAACCGGGCTGTAGCGGGCTAACAGGACTCCGGTACTCAAAGCGTGACATTTCCCCAAAGGGACAGACACAGGAACGAAGAAGGACACATGCCGGCCAGCCTAAGTGTTCCAGAGCAGTAGCAAGCTACCATGGCTCAGCGGTAACACTAGGAGACATTTCCCGGTAAGAGAGGCTACTAAAGATAAACAACTAGATAGTCAGATCCCACACATACCAAGCATTTCAATCATACACACAATATGCACGATATGTGCAAATACAACGAAGCATCACAACATGACTCTACGACACAAGTACTTTATTTAAGGCTCAGGGAGCCATACATAACATACACAAAGGTACGGGTCTCACGACCCAACATACAAGTCATACAGTCATACAAACCAGCAGCGGAAGTAACTTGTCTGAGTACAGACAACTAGTAAAATAAAAGAGGCTTGGAAAGCCTAGCTATACTACATGGTCCTTCACAAGCTCAGGGTCACCACCTGGGTCTTTAGCCTACTCGTTGATGTCAACGTCTACATAGAACCCATCAGAAGGGGTTGCAGCGTCTTCTGTAAAAACGTAAATTATAGCAACATGAGTACAAAGGTACTCAGCAAGACTTACATCAGATCCTACATACATGCATAGTATCAAGAAGGGTTGGTGGAGTTATCGCAGCAAGCCAGCTTTGACTCTTGGCTAGGCTATCCTACGATACTCCAACTTGAAATGGTTTTGCGCACACGAGTCCACTACTCACCACTTCAATACACTACCGAGGATCCACCTCCGTCTTCCTACGGAAGAGCCATCCTCGGCACTCACACTTATCTTGAGGCTTTTAACAGTTTCCATTTACTTGTCTATGAACTGTATAGGCAACCAAGTAGTCCTTTACCGCGGACGCGGCTATTCGAATAGATCATGTTAACCCTGCAGGGGTGTACTCCTTCATACACGCTCTCACCACTTACCGTCGTTTACACGACATGTACTCGGCAACCTTCAAGCGGAGGCCCAACGTGGGTGTCGACCACGACCTACCTAATCACCTAAGCCTCCAGTCCAGGTTTATCGCCTATTCAGGTTCCATCCGCAGGGAGTCCAGCCGAGGTTTCCCATACGGCCCCGAACGATGTGAACAGGGTTCCCGAGATACCTAACGGGTATTCGGTACACCCGGCCACGTACCTACCGCATCACAGCCCACCCCTACGGTCAGAGCTGTCCACGACCTCCAGTAGGCTACAAACACCAGAAACTACTTGCAACTCCTGGACGGAGAACTAGGGTGAATAAGAAGCCGAGAGGGTCCATTGGTTTCGGGCCCAATGCATGGTAGTAGCTGATTCTTAAATCACACATACAGATCTCAGTGCTTAAGGTCGGCTTCAATGAAACAACCCACCATGTACTCCTACATGGCCTCTCATCGATACCTTTACCAAATCGTGTTCACCACACCACTCTCATTACCGACATAATCATTTCACTCTAGCCATCACCCAGATGAACCAGACCTGACACGACTCTAAGCATAGCAGGCATAGCAAGGTAGGAACAACACATACATATGGCTCAATCAACTCCTACACATGCTAGTGGGTTTCATCTAGTTACTGTGGCAATGACAGGTCATGCAGAGGAAATGGGTTCAACTACCGTAGCACACAGCAGTTTGAAACGCGTTGTCTTAATGCAGTAAAAAGAGAGCAGGAGCGAGAACATGGGATTGTATCGATATGATCAAATGGTTGGTTGCTTGCCTGATGGTTCGATGCACTGATACGGTTCTTCGTTAGGGTAATCACGGTACTCCTCGGAGGCAGAACCTGTCGCAAAGAACACCGATACACAACCATCACCAAACAATGTGCAACAATATGATGCATGCATGAAACATAGCAATATGAGTGTGTTGGGCTAATGCAACTAAGACCAGAAGGGTTTGAGCAAATTTGAATCAAAGATTCAAATTTCAAACTCAAACATGGCCCTTTAAAGTGCTTTTCCTTGTTCTGCTTAAAACATCAATTTAACTTGTTTGATCATGCATGAAAATAGTACAGATGGATAGATTGGATTTTTCTGATCATTTTTCATATATAATTTGTCCAGTTTGGAGTTACAGAATAAAAGTTATGAATTTTTGAAGTTTAAATAATATTCTGGAATTTCCTGATTTAATTTAAATCCAGAAATATAATTATTGCGCCAGCATGACGTCAGCATGACGTCAGTGGTCAACTGCGGCTGGCTGGGGTCAAACCTGACGTGTGGGGGCCACACGTCAGTGACAGGGGGGGTTTAACAGGATTAAATTAATCCTAATTAGGGATTAGTGGCGCTGGGGCCCACTGTCAGTGTCAGGGGGGGTTGACTAACGGTAATTAGCACTAACTGACCACCTGGCCGATGGGGCCCACGCGTCAGTGACCCTGGGGGGGTCAAATCCCAGGTCAGACGAGTCAAACCCGCCGGCGGTTAGTCGCCGGCGAGGTCCGCGGCGTACAGGGGCCTCGGGTTTCCTCTGTGGTGCTCCAAACGGCGTGCGGCTAGGTGCGTTGGATAGCTAGCTCGATGGCGCGTCGGACGGTGGCCGTGGCTGGGCCTGGGGTGGCCGGAGTCGACGGCGGCGAGCTCGGCTGCGGCCGCCGGAGTTCGGTCGTGCGCGGAAACGGGGTTGGAGCTCGAAGGCGAGCTAAGCGAGGCGCTAGGGATGCTCTACGGGGCCTTACGAACTTGTTGGACTCGCCGGGGTGACCAAATGGTCACCGGAGCTGCGTCGACGACGAGCTCGGCGGCGGCGGAGGTTCGGCCGTGGTGGGGAGGAGGCTACGGTGCGGGAACGAGGGGAAAAAGAGGGGGAAACGGTGGCGGAGCTCACCGCGGTTGCAGTGGGCGTCGAAGCGGGCTCGGGGACGCGCTGGAGACAGCGAATCGACGGCGATGATCTCCGGTGGCCGAGGAGGGGAACGGCGACGTAGGCGGCGATGCAGGGCTTCCGGAGACCCGTGGAGCGGTGGGGAGGAAGAGGGGGTCGAGGCGGAGCTCCTGAGCTAGTCGGGGGAGCGAGGGGTGGCCGGTGACGGCTGCTATGGCGAACGGCGGCGAGGGTGGTGTTCGGCCGTGTGAGAGAGAGAGCGAGGGAGAGGAGGGAGGAGCCGAGGGAGAGTGAGAGAGAGCAGGGGGGAGGCGTGGCGTCGTCCGGGGCATCGAGCGAGGAGGGGAGGGCAGGCAGGCAGCCGAGCAGGTGGCGTGGTGCGGTGGCGCGCGCGCGCGCCGGCCACACTCCCCTCCCTCTGTCGAGGACGAAGACGACAGAGGAGGGAGGCGGGCTGGGCCGCCTGCTGGCTGGGCCGGCCAGCTGGCTGGGCCGCACAGTGGAGGAGCCCAGGTAAGCTCCTCCTGTTATTTATTTTTCTGTTTTCTAATTTCTGACATTTGTTTTGATTTAAATAATATATTAAATCATTTATTTAACTTATGCCAATTTTTGCAGGAGCTAGATATATTATTCCAGAGCTCCTTTGTAATTGGCATAATATTTGGACATATATTAATATATATATAATTAATATATTTCCAATGCAAATATTTATGCATTAATTCCAAATGCCCAAAATAAATACCTATGAGCTCTTAAAAATATTGGTTTGATTTTTATCTCTGTCCAATATTTTCAGAGAGCAACATGAGCATTTTCTTGGACCCTTTTGGAGAAATTTTTATTTGGATCATTTTCAGGAATGATTCTGAGGGTTTCACAATCCCCATTTCAAGTTAAATGGAAATTTTAAACATGATGCACACACTCTGATGCATGACTAGCTAGGGTGTGACAACTCACCCCCACTCAAAAGAATCTCGTCCCGAGATTTGGGTTCCTCCGGGAAGAAGGCGGGATACTCAAGTCGAAGACGATCCTCCCTTTCCCAGGTTGCTTCATCCTCAGAATGGTGCGACCATTGAACTTTGAGAAACTTGATATTATGACGTCGGGTGGTACGTTCGGCCTGATCGAGGATACGAATGGGGTACTCTCGATATGTAAGATTATCTTGGAGATCAAGTGTTTCGTGGTCCACTTCACGGATAGGATCCGAGAAGCAACGCCTGAGTTGAGAAACGTGGAAGACATCGTGGACTCTGGAGAGGTGCGGAGGTAGTTCCAACTGGTAGGCAACTTCTCCTCGTTTGGCGAGAATGCGAAAAGGTCCAATGTAACGAGGAGCCAATTTGCCTTTGATACCGAAACGATGGGTTCCCTTCAGAGGGGTGACCCGAAGATAAGCCTTCTCGTCAACCTCGAAAGTCATAGCCTTATGTTTTCGGTCATATTGACTCTTTTGACGAGATTGGGCTTTTTTCAACTTTTCACGGACGATACGAACTTGTTCTTCTGCTTCCTGAATCATATCCGGGCCAAAGAATTGTCTTTCCCCGGTCTCTGACCAGTTAAGGGGTGTTCGACACCGTCGTCCATAGAGAACTTCAAAAGGGGCTTTACCCAAGCTAGATTGATAGCTGTTGTTGTAAGCGAATTCGGCAAATGGAAGGCACTTCTCCCAGTCCATTCCGAATGAGATAACAGAGGCTCGAAGCATGTCTTCTAGAATTTGGTTGACGCGTTCCACTTGACCACTCGACTGAGGGTGGAAGGCGGTGCTAAAGGAGAGACGGGTTCCCATAGCATTTTGGAAACTTTCCCAAAATCGAGAGGTGAAAAGACTTCCTCGATCCGAGTTAATTTCCAAAGGAACACCATGGAGAGACACTATTCGGGAGATGTATAAGTCTGCCAGCTGACTAGCGGTTATACTCTCACGAACAGGTAGGAAATGGGCTACTTTGGAAAGACGATCGACCACGACGAAAATAGCATTATTCCCTCTCTTGGTCCTGGGAAAACCGGTAATGAAATCCATACCAATTTTATCCCATTTCCATTCAGGAATAGCTAGGGGTTGAAGGGTGCCAGCAGGCCGTTGATGCTCTGCTTTTACACGACGACAGACGTCGCAATTAGCAATATACTGAGCAATTTCTCTCTTCATCCTAGTCCACCAGAACCTCTGGCGTAGGTCCTGATACATCTTAGTACTACCGGGATGAATGGTGAGAGGAGATTCATGAGCTTCCTTAAGGATCAAGCGCCTCAGGTTTCGCACTTTGGGAACCACTAATCGATTCCCGAAGTATACGACCCCTTGATCATTAATGGAGAAGCAATTCGCAATTCCTTTCTGAATGTTTCTCTTGATGCGGGAAATTCCCGGATCTACCTTCTGTGCTTTGATAATCTGATCCGTAAGGGTAGGTTTTGCCACCAAGGTGGAAAGAAAACCTTGAGGTACAATGTGAAGGTTAAGCTTCCGAAATTCCTCATGGAGAAGCGGTTGACTTTGTTGTAACATCAGATTGTTACAATAGGATTTACGACTTAGCGCATCAGCCATGACGTTGGCTTTCCCTGGGGTGTAGGTTATTCCTAAATCAAAATCTGTGATCAATTCAACCCAACGTCTTTGCCTGAGATTCAGATCCGGTTGGGTGAAAATGTACTTCAGACTTTGGTGATCAGTGAATATTTCGCAACGGTTACCGAGGAGGTAATGTCGCCATGTCTTAAGTGCATAGACTACGGCTGCAAGCTCTAGATCATGAGTAGGATAATTCTCCTCATGTGGGTGCAATTGCCGTGAAGCGTAAGCAATTACATGTCGATCTTGCATGAGAATGCAACCTAGTCCTTGTCGCGAGGCGTCGCAGTAGATAACAAAGTCCTTGGAGAAGTCTGGCGGTACCAGTACGGGAGCAGAGGTCAGGCGCCTTTTCAGTTCCTGAAAGCTGTGCTCACATTGTGGAGTCCATTCGAACTTCTTATCTTTCTTGAGGAGTTCGGTTAGAGGTTTAGCAACTTTGGAGAAGTTTTCGACAAAGCGACGGCAATAGCTCGCCAAGCCCAGAAAACTCCGAACTTGCTTGACCGATTCGGGTGGAGTCCAATTAAGGACGGCTTGAACTCGCTCAGGGTTAACAGCAATACCTTTACCAGATATTACATGACCCAAATAGGTCACTTCTGGCAACCAGAATTCACATTTAGAAAATTTGGCATAAAGGCGATGCTCTCGAAGTTTCTTCAACACTAGCCTTAGATGTTCGGCATGTTCTTCCTCGTTCTTGGAGTAGATGAGTATATCATTGAGGTAAACCACGACGAATTTATCCAAATACTCCATGAAGATTGAGTTCATTAACCGAGAAAAAGTGGCTGGAGCGTTGGTTAAACCGAAGGACATGACGGTGTACTCGTATTGGCCATAACGAGTAACAAAGGCCGTTTTAGGAATGTCCCCGTTTCTGATTTTGATTTGATGGTAGCCCAACCTCAAATCCATCTTGGAGAAGACTGAGGATCCAGCAAGCTGATCATACAGGTCGTTGATCCTGGGAAGCGGATATTTGTTCTTGATTGTGACCAAATTGACAGGTCGGTAATCTACAACCATCCGGTCCGTACCATCCTTCTTCTTGACGAAGAGGATGGGGCAAGCCCACGGAGATGAGCTAGGTCGGATGAAACCCTTTTTCAAGGACTCATCGAGTTGTTTCTTAAGCTCGGCTAGTTCTAGGGGTGCCATCTTATAAGGTCTTCTAGCAATCGGAACGGTTCCTGGAATGAGGTCTATTACGAACTCAACATCCCTGTCAGGTGGAACACCTGGCAATTCTTCTGGGAAGACATCCGGGAAGTCACGGACTACCGGAACGTCCTCAAGATCTGGCAAAGGGCTGGCGTTAAGAGAATATAATTGTCGCTTGGCTATTCGGGTTAGGACATTGACTATCTTCCCCGAAGGATGGGTGAGTTGAACAGTCCTAGAGAAGCAATCAATTTTGGCTTGATGAGCCGACATCCAGTCCATACCCAAAATGATATTAATATCTGAAGATTTAAGGGCTATCAAAGACGCGAGGAAAACAAGTCTGTCGACTTGGATTTCATTTCCATAACTTACCCTAGAGGTCTGCCATCTAGAACCAGGGGTAGAAATTTCCATAGTGGATGTCATGTCACAGAATGCAACGTTATGCAAACGAGCATAATTTTCGGATATAAAAGAATGAGAGGCTCCTGTATCGAAAAGAACAGATGCCGGGTGGCAATTAACAAGAAGCGTACCGAGAACGACGTTGGGATCCTCTTGAGCTTCTTCGGCAGAGATACAGTTGACATGGCCACGTGAAGCGGTGACCGGCTTGGCGTGGAATATTTTTCCTGTCGGCTTGCCACGGCCAACAGCTTTAGCAGATTGATTGGGGTTGGTCTGGGGACACTCACGCATATAGTGACCAGATTCCCCACACTTGAAACAAGTCACGGAACTGGTACGTGGAGGAGCATTGTTAGTTGGACCCCCATAGGGCTTGGCCGGTGCAGACTGTTGGACAGGGCGAGGCGCCTGGAAAGATGGCCTCGGTGTGAACCTGGGTGGCAGGGCGGTGTTGGGTACCCACACGCGGCGCTTCTGAGGACCAGCACCGGATGAGGAACCCATGTCACGGCCATGCTTGCGTGTTGCGTCATAGTCAGTCTGACCAGTTTCAGCACTGATGGCTTTGTTGACAAGTTTCTGGAAGGATGTGCACTCATGCAGACGGAGGTCGCGGCGAAGCTCAGGACTAAGGCCCTTACGGAACCTTGCTTGCTTCTTGGCATCAGTAGAGACTTCCTCAGTGGCATATCGTGCGAGGTTACCAAACTCCCTGCTGTAAGCATCCACAGAGAGTCGGCCCTGAGTGAAACTGCAAAATTCCTCACGTTTACGGTCCATGAGACCCTCCGGAATGTGATGTTCACGGAAAGCCTCGCTGAATTCAGCCCAAGTAGTGACATGGCCCGCTGGGCGCATAGCTCCATAATTCTCCCACCATAGACTGGCGGGGCCTTCAAGATGATATGCATCAAAGGTGACCTTGTCAGCCTCCGCTACCAGCGCGGAACGCAGTTTGTGAGCGATACTGCGAAGCCAGTCATCAGCGTCGAGAGGCTCGACGGAGTGGTGGAACGTGGGTGGATGTAATTTGATAAAATCACTGAGTGACACCACGTTAGTCCTCTGATGGTGTGCTGTGTTCTGTTCAATACGCTCCAACAAACGGTTGGTCTCCCGCTTGTTTCTCTCAGCTTCCATCATAACCTCGGCTAGTGAAGGAGGATGAGGCAGATTTTCATTCCTGCCTTCACTGCCTTCGGCCTGCTCTTGAGAAGCAGGGTTAGCGCGCGTGTTGACCATCCTAGGTAAACAAGACAATGATTTAGTCAGAATGTTAAAATTCCGACATAGGATACAGAATGTAAGGAATAACTCGAAATGCAAGATGATTATCCGTATGACATGGTAAAAATAGAAACTGCTTCTTTTATTCCATCGTCATACACACCATACAGGGTTTAGTACAAGACCAAACAAAGTACTATTACGGTGAGAAAAGGATTACATCTCATCGGAGGCATCCCAAGCTCCTATACATTATTTTTCTACACCTCCGGAAAGAGTACAAACTAGGTCATATCCCACGAGTCACGCGGGACGATAGACGACACAGCTAGTGCGAACTAGTGATACTACCACTAACTCAGACCGATCCGTAGTAGTCCTCGTAGAAGTCACCTCCATAGCCTGGAAGCTCAACATGATCATCCGGAAACAGACGATCTCGCGGAGCTTGTGGACCATAGGGGCTAGGATGAGGTCTTGGAACAACAGACGGTGGCTTGCGGGGACCGCGAGGTGGGGTGATGCCTCCTACATCACGCCAAACCATCACGTCCGGCAGAGCAGATCTCACAGAATAGAGATCACGCATATCCGAATATCCAGCTTGCACCGCCGGTGCGAACCGAGTCAAGGTGGCCCAGTGGTCAGCACGGGTATTGAAGAGCTCTAACCTCAAGGCCCGATTTTCACGGTCCTTATCCTCGAGCATCTCAGCAGTGGTGCAAGTCCGTGAATCCTCCTGGGTGGGGTCAGCATAGATAGCCTGGAGATACCCTTGTGCTCCCGGAAGTGATCCTGGCATATACCGGAAATCAGAGTCCCGAAATAAACCAGATCTGACTCGCATAATGGTCATCATAGAGTAGGCGGCGTCCTGCACAGCCATCTCAATAGTAACCCCGAGTCCATAGGAGCAGTGAAGGGGCTCGGTGGATCCAGGATAAGATGGAAATATCCGGACAGTGCAGAGATACTGGCTTTGATTGAAGTCCCGAAATTGCTCTTCGACCGTGTACTCAGGATACCAGCGGTATCCAGCCTCAGTCATTACCCTGACCAACTTGGCAGTATGGCCGGGTACATCTAGGCATCGAGTTAGGCGAACCACTTGATTGAGGTCGCGAGTGGCCATCTGAAAGCACAATCATAATGCAAAGGCATTAGAATTTCTAGCAAAATTTCGGCAGCATAACAGCTGTAAATGCTCAAGAAGGATTTTGAGACATTTGACAAAGGATTTCGTACACAGTCAACATCATCATATCAAAGTTCTGAAACCATTCTAACAACATAATGTGGTAGTAGAACTGAACTAGGCTTGTATCCATCAAACTTATAAGGTACTACTGATTAGTAACTCGTGATCCTGATAGAGAGAACAGATCCTAATTCCTTAACCCCCGGTGGAAGAATGGACTGACTCAGATCAGAATGTCATAAGATAAAGGAGTAAAAAGAGCCTTACGTTCCAACCCACAAACAATTCCCCTACATATAACTAAAGAATTTCTAGACTCAACATCGACCAGTTTGGCTTGGAGAACCTACAGGCAGTCCGGCTCTGATGCCAACGCTGTCAGGACCCCGACTCGATGTCACATCGATCTAGCCGGTAACACCTCATATCACTTTGCGGCCTCACGCACGGTATCCCCTGGGGTGTCGCCTTACCTTTGCCCGGGACCGTTTGCGCCTTTTGGCTCACGTATATGATAGTGTCGCTAGCATCCATATGATAAGGAGCCCGGGCTGACATGACTAGTCGTAAACCCAAAGTGGCACAGACTTACAGGGACAGGCATCCATGACCCAGCTTCGAACGTGTCGGTCATCAGCAAATGGGTCCGGGCTGTAGCACTGGGCTAGCAGGACTCCGGTAAACCGGGCTATAACGGGCTAACAGGACTCCGGTACTCAAAGCGTGACATTTCCCCGAAGGGACAGACACAGGAATGAAGAAGGACACATGCCGGCCAGCCTAAGTGTTCCAGAGCAGTAGCAAGCTACCATGGCTCAGCGGTAACACTAGGAGACATTTCCCGGTAAGAGAGGCTACTAAAGATAAACAACTAGATAGTCAGATCCCACACATACCAAGCATTTCAATCATACACACAATATGCTCGATATGTGCAAATACAACGAAGCATCACAACATGACTCTACGACACAAGTACTTTATTTAAGGCTCAGGGAGCCATACATAACATACACAAAGGTACGGGTCTCACGACCCAACATACAAGTCATACAGTCATACAAACCAGCAGCGGAAGTAACTTGTCTGAGTACAAACAACTAGTAAAATAAAAGAGGCTTGGAAAGCCTAACTATACTACGTGGTCCTTCACAAGCTCAGGGTCACCACCTGGGTCTTTAACCTACTCGTTGATGTCAACGTCTACATAGAACCCATCAGAAGGGGTTGCAGCGTCTTCTGTAAAATGTAGAACATAGCAACATGAGTACAAAGGTACTCAGCAAGACTTACATCAGATCCTACATACATGCATGTTATCAAGAAGGGTTGGTGGAGTTATTGCAGCAAGCCAGCTTTGACTCTTGGCTAGACTATCCTACGATACTCCAACTTGAAATGGTTTTGCGCACACGAGTCCACTACTCACCAATTCAATACACTACCGAGGATTCGCCTCCGTCTTCCTACGGAAGAGCCATCCTCGACACTCACACTTATCTTGAGGCTTTTAGCAGTTTCCATTTACTTGTCTATGAACTGTATAGGCAACCAAGTAGTCCTTTACCGCGCACGCGGCTATTCGAATAGATTATGATAACCCTGCAGGGGTGTACTTCTTCATACATGTTTCCACCACTTAGCGTCTGCACACGACATGTGCTCGGCAGACTTCAAGCGAAAGCCGACGTGGGTGTAGACCACGACCTACCTAAACACTTAAGCCTCTAGTCCAGGTTTATCGCCTATTCAGGTTCCATCCGCAGGGAGTCCGGCCGAGGTTTCCCATACGGCCCCGAACGATGTGAACAGGGTTCCCGAGATACCTAACGGGTATTCGGTACACCGTGCCACGTACCTACCGCATCACAGCCCACCCCTACGGTCAGCGCTGTCCACGGCCTCCAGTAGGCTACAAACACCAGAAACTACTTGCAACTCCTGGACAGAGAGCTAGGGTGAATAAGAAGTCGAGCGGGGTCATATTTCAGGGCCCAATGCATGGTAGTAGCTGTATCTTAAATCACGCATATAGATCTCAGTGCTTAAGGTCGGCTTCAATGAAACAACCCACCATGTACTCCTACATGGCCTCTCATCGATACCTTTACCAAATCGTGTTCACCACACCACTCTCATTACCGACATAATCATTTCACTCTAGCCATCACCCAGATGAACCAGACCTGACACGACTCTAAGCATAGCAGGCATAGCAAGGTAGGAACAACACATACATATGGCTCAATCAACTCCTACACATGCTAGTGGGTTTCATCTAGTTACTGTGGCAATGACAGGTCATGCAGAGGAAATGGGTTCAACTACCGTAGCACACAGCAGTTTGAAACGCGTTGTCTTAATGCAGTAAAAGAGAGCAGGAGCGAGAACATGGGATTGTATCGATATGATCAAATGGTTGGTTGCTTGCCTGATGGTTCGATGCACTGATACGGTTCTTCGTTAGGGTAATCACGGTACTCCTCGGAGGCAGAACCTGTCGCAAAGAACACCGATACGCAACCATCACCAAACAATGTGCAACAATATTATGCATGCATGAAACATAGCAATATGAGTGTGTTGGGCTAATGCAACTAAGACCAGAAGGGTTTGAGCAAATTTGAATCAAAGATTCAAATTTCAAACTCAAACATGGCCCTTTAAAGTGCTTTTCCTTGTTCTGCTTAAAACATCAATTTAACTTGTTTGATCATGCATGAAAATAGTACAGATGGATAGATTGGATTTTTCTGATCATTTTTCATATATAATTTGTCCAGTTTGGAGTTACAGAATAAAAGTTATGAATTTTTGAAGTTTAAATAATATTCTGGAATTTCCTGATTTAATTTAAATCCAGAAATATAATTATTGCGCCAGCATGACGTCAGCATGACGTCAGTGGTCAACTGCGGCTGGCTGGGGTCAAACCTGACGTGTGGGGGCCACACGTCAGTGACAGGGGGGGGGGTTTAACAGGATTAAATTAATCCTAATTAGGGATTAGTGGCGCTGGGGCCCACTGTCAGTGTCAGGGGGGTTGACTAACGGTAATTAGCACTAACTGACCACCTGGCCGATGGGGCCCACGCGTCAGTGACCCTGGGGGGTCAAACCCCAGGTCAGACGAGTCAAACCCGCCGGCGGTTAGTCGCCGGCGAGGTCCGCGGCGTACAGGGGCCTCGGGTTTCCTCTGTGGTGCTCCAAACGGCGTGCGGCTAGGTGCGTTGGATAGCTAGCTCGATGGCGCGTCGGACGGTGGCCGTGGCTGGGCCTGGGGTGGCCGGAGTCGACGGCGGCGAGCTCGGCTGCGGCCGCCGGAGTTCGGTCGTGCGCGGAAACGGGGTTGGAGCTCGAAGGCGAGCTAAGCGAGGCGCTAGGGATGCTTTACGGGGCCTTACGAACTTGTTGGACTCGCCGGGGTGACCAAATGGTCACCGGAGCTGCGTCGACGGCGAGCTCGGCGGCGGCGGAGGTTCGGCCGTGGTGGGGAGGAGGCTACGGTGCGGGAACGAGGGGAAAAAGAGGGGGAAACGGTGGCGGAGCTCACCGCGGTTGCAGTGGGCGTCGAAGCGGGCTCGGGGACGCGCTGGAGACGGCGAATCGACGGCGATGATCTCCGGTGGCCGAGGAGGGGAACAGCGACGTAGGCGGCGATGCAGGGCTTCCGGAGACCCGTGGAACGGTGGGGAGGAAGAGGGGGTCGAGGCGGAGCTCCTGAGCTAGTCGAGGGAGCGAGGGGTGGCCGGTGACGGCTGCTATGGCGAACGGCGGCGAGGGTGGTGTTCGGCCGTGTGAGAGAGAGAGCGAGGGAGAGGAGGGAGGAGCCGAGGGAGAGTGAGAGAGAGCAGGGGGGAGGCGTGGCGTCGTCCGGGGCATCGAGCGAGGAGGGGAGGGCAGGCAGGCAGCCGAGCAGGTGGCGTGGTGCGGTGGCGCGCGCGCGCGCCGGCCACACTCCCCTCCCTCTGTCGAGGACGAAGACGACAGAGGAGGGAGGCGGGCTGGGCCGCCTACTGGCTGGGCCGGCCAGCTGGCTGGGCCGCACAGTGGAGGAGCCCAGGTAAGCTCCTCCTGTTATTTATTTTTCTGTTTTCTAATTTCTGACATTTGTTTTGATTTAAATAATATATTAAATCATTTATTTAACTTATGCCAATTTTTGCAGGAGCTAGATATATTATTCCAGAGCTCCTTTGTAATTGGCATAATATTTGCACATATATTAATATATATATAATTAATATATTTCCAATGCAAATATTTATGCATTAATTCCAAATGCCCAAAATAAATACCTATGAGCTCTTAAAAATATTGGTTTGATTTTTATCTCTGTCCAATATTTTCAGAGAGCAACATGAGCATTTTCTTGGACCCTTTTGGAGAAATTTTTATTTGGATCATTTTCAGGAATGATTCTGAGGGTTTCACAATCCCCATTTCAAGTTAAATGGAAATTTTAAACATGATGCACACACTCTGATGCATGACTAGCTAGGGTGTGACAACTCACCCCCACTCAAAAGAATCTCGTCCCGAGATTTGGGTTCCTCCGGGAAGAAGGCGGGATACTCAAGTCGAAGACGATCCTCCCTTTCCCAGGTTGCTTCATCCTCAGAATGGTGCGACCATTGAACTTTGAGAAACTTGATATTATGACGTCGGGTGGTACGTTCGGCCTGATCGAGGATATGAATGGGGTACTCTCGATATGTAAGATTATCTTGGAGATCAAGCGTTTCGTGGTCCACTTCACGGATAGGATCCGAGAAGCAACGCCTGAGTTGAGAAACGTGGAAGACATCGTGGACTCTGGAGAGGTGCGGAGGTAGTTCCAACTGGTAGGCAACTTCTCCTCGTTTGGCGAGAATGCGAAAAGGTCCAATGTAACGAGGAGCCAATTTTCCTTTGATACCGAAACGATGGGTTCCCTTCAGAGGGGTGACCCGAAGATAAGCCTTCTCGTCAACCTCGAAAGTCATAGCCTTATGTTTTCGGTCATATTGACTCTTTTGACGAGATTGGGCTGTTTTCAACTTTTCACGGATGATACGAACTTGTTCTTCTGCTTCCTGAATCATATCCGGGCCAAAAAATTGTCTTTCCCCGGTCTCTGACCAGTTAAGGGGTGTTTGACACCGTCGTCCATAGAGAACTTCAAAAGGGGCTTTACCCAAGCTAGATTGATAGCTGTTGTTGTAAGCGAATTCGGCAAATGGAAGGCACTTCTCCCAGTCCATTCCGAATGAGATAACAGAGGCTCGAAGCATGTCTTCTAGAATTTGGTTGACGCGTTCCACTTGACCACTCGACTGAGGGTGGAAGGCGGTGCTAAAGGAGAGACGGGTTCCCATAGCATTTTGGAAACTTTCCCAAAATCGAGAGGTGAAAAGACTTCCTCGATCCGAGTTAATTTCCAAAGGAACACCATGGAGAGACACTATTCGGGAGATGTATAAGTCTGCCAGCTGACTAGCGGTTATACTCTCACGAACAGGTAGGAAATGGGCTACTTTGGAAAGACGATCGACCACGACGAAAATAGCATTATTCCCTCTCTTGGTCCTGGGAAAACCGGTAATGAAATCCATACCAATTTTATCCCATTTCCATTCAGGAATAGCTAGGGGTTGAAGGGTGCCAGCAGGCCGTTGATGCTCTGCTTTTACACGACGACAGACGTCGCAATTAGCAATATACTGAGCAATTTCTCTCTTCATCCTAGTCCACCAGAACCTCTGGCGTAGGTCCTGATACATCTTAGTACTACCGAGATGAATGGTGAGAGGAGATTCATGAGCTTCCTTAAGGATCGAGCGCCTCAGGTTTCGCACTTTGGGAACCACTAATCGATTCCCGAAGTATACGACCCCTTGATCATTAATGGAGAAGCAATTCACAATTCCTTTCTGAATGTTTCTCTTGATGCGGGAAATTCCCGGATCTACCTTCTGTGCTTTGATAATCTGATCCGTAAGGGTAGGTTTTGCCACCAAGGTGGAAAGAAAACCTTGAGGTACAATGTGAAGGTTAAGCTTCCGAAATTCCTCATGGAGAAGCGGTTGACTTTGTTGTAACATCAGATTGTTACAATAGGATTTACGACTTAGCGCATCAGCCATGACGTTGGCTTTCCCTGGGGTGTAGGTTATTCCTAAATCGAAATCTGTGATCAATTCAACCCAACGTCTTTGCCTGAGATTCAGATCCGGTTGGGTGAAAATGTACTTCAGACTTTGGTGATCAGTGAATATTTCGCAACGGTTACCGAGGAGGTAATGTCGCCATGTCTTAAGTGCATAGACTACGGCTGCAAGCTCTAGATCATGAGTAGGATAATTCTCCTCATGTGGGTGCAATTGCCGTGAAGCGTAAGCAATTACATGTCGATCTTGCATGAGAATGCAACCTAGTCCTTGTCGCGAGGCGTCGCAGTAGATAACAAAGTCCTTGGAGAAGTCTGGCGGTACCAGTACGGGAGCAGAGGTCAGGCGCCTTTTCAGTTCCTGAAAGCTGTGCTCACATTGTGGAGTCCATTCGAACTTCTTATCTTTCTTGAGGAGTTCGGTTAGAGGTTTAGCAACTTTGGAGAAGTTTTCGACAAAGCGACAGCAATAGCTCGCCAAGCCCAGAAAACTCCGAACTTGCTTGACCGATTCGGGTGGAGTCCAATTAAGGACGGCTTGAACTCGCTCAGGGTTAACAGCAATACCTTTACCAGATATTACATGACCCAAATAGGTCACTTCTGGCAACCAGAATTCACATTTAGAAAATTTGGCATAAAGGCGATGCTCTCGAAGTTTCTTCAACACTAGCCTTAGATGTTCGGCATGTTCTTCCTCGTTCTTGGAGTAGATGAGTATATCATCGAGGTAAACCACGATGAATTTATCCAAATACTCCATGAAGATTGAGTTCATTAACCGAGAAAAAGTGGCTGGAGCGTTGGTTAAACCGAAGGACATGACGGTGTACTCGTATTGGCCATAACGAGTAACAAAGGCCGTTTTAGGAATGTCCCCGTTTCTGAGTTTGATTTGATGGTAGCCCAACCTCAAATCCATCTTGGAGAAGACTGAGGATCCAGCGAGCTGATCATACAGGTCGTTGATCCTAGGAAGCGGATATTTGTTCTTGATTGTGACCAAATTGACAGGTCGGTAATCTACAACCATCCGGTCCGTACCATCCTTCTTCTTGACGAAGAGGACGGGGCAAGCCCACGGAGATAACATGTATATCACATATACCTTTGTTCACTTTTCCATCCTTCTTATCCGCCAAAGACTTGGGGCAGTTCCGCTTCCAGTGACCAGTCTGCTTGCAGTAGAAGCACTCAGTTTCAGGCTTAGGTCCAGACTTGGGTTTTTTCTCTTGAGCAGCAACTTGTTTGCCGTTCTTTTTGAAGTTCCCCTTCTTCTTCCCTTTGCCCTTTTTCTTGAAACTAGTGGTCTTGTTGACCATCAACACTTGATGCTCCTTCTTGATTTCTACCTCCGCGGCTTTCAGCATCGCGAAGAGCTCGGGAATAGTCTTGTTCATCCCTTGCATATTATAGTTCATCATGAAGCTCTTGTAGCTTGGTGGCAGTGATTGGAGAATTCTGTCAATGACACTATCATCAGGAAGATTAACTCCCAGTTGAATCAAGTGATTATTATACCCAGACATTCTGAGTATGTGTTCACTGACAGAACTATTCTCTTCCATCTTGCAGCTATAGAACTTATTGGAGACTTCATATCTCTCAATCCGGGCATTTGTTTGAAATATTAACTTCAACTCCTGGAACATCTCATATGCTCCATGACGTTCAAAACGTTGTTGAAGACCCGGTTCTAAGCCGTAAATCATGGCACACTGAACTATAGAGTAGTCATCAGCTTTGCTCTGCCAGACGTTCTTAACGTCGTCAGTTGCATCAGCAGCAGGCCTGGCACCCAGCGGTGCTTCCAGGACGTAACTCTTCTGTGCAGCAATGAGGATAATCCTCAGGTTACGGACCCAGTCCGTGTAATTGCTACCATCATCTTTCAACTTTGCTTTCTCAAGGAACGCATTAAAATTCAACGGAACAACAGCACGAGCCATCTATCTACAAACAAACATAGACATGCAAGATACTATCAGGTACTAAGTTCATGATAAATTTAAGTTCAATTAATCATATTACTTAAGAACTCCCACTTAGACAGACATCTCTCTAGTCATCTAAGTGATCACGTGATCCAAATCAACTAAACCATGACCGATCATCACGTGAGATGGAGTAGTTTTCAATGGTGAACATCATTATGTTGATCATATCTACTATATGATTCACGCTTGACCTTTCGGTCTCCGTGTTCCAAGGCCATATCTGCATATGCTAGGCTCGTCAAGTTTAACCTGAGTATTCTGCGTGTGCAAAACTGGCTTGCACCCGTTGTAGATGGACGTAGAGCTTATCACACCCGATCATCACGTGGTGTCTCGGCACGACGAACTTTGGCAACGGTGCATACTCAGGGAGAACACTACTTGATAATTTTTAGTGAGAGATCATCTTAAAATGCTACCGTCAATCAAAGCAAGATAAGATGCATAAAGGTTAAACATCACATGCAATCAATATAAGTGATATGATATGGCCATCATCATCTTGTGCTTGTGATCTCCATCTCTGAACCACCGTCGTGATCACCATCGTCACCGGCGCGACACCTTGATCTCCATCGTAGCATCGTTGTCGTTTACGCCATCTATTGCTTCTACGACTATCGCTACCGCTTAGTGATAAAGTAAAGCAATTACAGGGCGTTTGCATTTCATACAATAAAGCGACAACCATATGGCTCCTGCCAGTTGCCGATAACTTCGGTTACAAAACATGATCATCTCATACAATAAAATATAGCATCACGTCTTGACCATATCACATCACAACATGCCCTGCAAAAACAAGTTAGACGTCCTCTACTTTGTTGTTGCAAATTTTACGTGGCTGCTACGGGCTTTAGCAAGAACCGTTCTTACCTACGCATCAAAAACCACAACGATAGTTCGTCAAGTTGGTGCTGTTTTAACCTTCGCAAGGACCGGGCGTAGCCACACTCGATTCAGCTAAAGTGAGAGAGACAGACACCCGCCAGTCACCTTTAAGCACGAGTGCTCGTAACGGTGAAACCAGTCTCGCGTAAGCGTACGCGTAATGTCGGTCCGGGCCGCTTCATCTCACAATACCGCCGAACCAAAGTATGACATGCTGGTAAGCAGTATGACTTGTATCGCCCACAACTCACTTGTGTTCTACTCGTGCATATAACATCAACGCATAAAACCTAGGCTCTGATACCACTGTTTAGGAACGTAGTAATTTCAAAATTTTTCCTACGCACACGCAAGATCATGGTGATGGCATAGCAACGATAGGGGAGAGTGTATGTCCACGTACCCTTGTAGACCGTAAGCGGAAGAGTTATCACAACGCGGTTGATGTAGTCGTACGTCTTCATGATCTGACCGATCGAAGCACCGAACGTACGGAGCCTCCGAGTTCAGCACACGTTCAGCTCGATGACGATCTCCGGCCTCCGATCCAGCTGAGCTCCAGAGATGAGTTCTGTCAGCACGACGGCGTGGTGACGATGATGATGTTCTACCGGCGCAGGTCTTCGTCTAAACTCCGCGACGATATGATCGAGGTGGAATATGGTGGAAGGGGGCACCGCACACGGCTAAGAAACGATCCGTAGATCAACTTGTGTGTCTATGGGGTGCCCCCTGCCCCCGTATATAAAGGAGGGAGGGGGGAGGCCGGCCGGCCCCTTTGGGCGCGCCAAGGGAGGAGGAATCCTCCTCCTAGTAGGAGTAGGATTCCTCCTTTCCTACTCCTACTAGGAGGGGGAAGGAAGGGGGAGAGGGGGGAAGGAAAGGGGGGCGCCGCCCCCCCTCCTAGTCCAATTCGGACCAGAGGGAGAGGGGGCGCGCGGCCCACCCTGGCCGCCCCTCTCTCTTCTCACCTAGGCCCATGTGGCCCATTAACTCTCCCGGGGGGTTCCGGTAACCCCCCCCGGCACTCCGTTTTCTTCGAAATCACCCGGAACTTTTCCGGTGTCCGAATATAGTCGTCCAATATATCAATCTTTATATCTCGACCATTTCAAGACTCCTCGTCATGTCCGTGATCACATCTGGGACTCCGAACAACCTTCGGTACATCAAAAGTTATAAACTCATAATAAAGCTGTCATCGAAACGTTAAGCGTGCGGACCCTACGGGTTCGAGAACTATGTAGACATGACCTAGAACCATTATCGGTCAATAACCAATAGCGGGACCTGGATGCCCATATTGGTTCCTACATATTCTACGAAGATCTTTATCGGTCAAACCGCATAACAACATACTTTGTTCCCTTTGTCATCGGTATGTTACTTGCCCGAGATCTGATCGTCGGTATCCAATACCTAGTTCAATCTCGTTATTGGCAAGTCTCTTTACTTGTTACGTAATACATCATCTCATAACTAACTCATTAGTTACATGCTTGCAAGGCTTAGGTGATGAGTATTACCGAGAGGGCCCAGAGATACGTCTCCGACAATCGGAGTGACAAATCCTAATCTCGAATTATGCCAACCCAACATGTACCTTCGGAAACACCTGTAGAGCACCTTTATAATCACCCAGTTACGTTGTGACATTTGGTATCACACAAAGTGTTCTTCCGGTAAACGGGAGTTGCACAATCTCATAGTTGTAGGAACTTTGTATAAGTCATGAAGAAAGCAATATCAGTATACTAAACGATCAAGTGCTAGGCTAACGGAATGGGTCATGTCAATCACATCATTCTCCTAATGATGTGATCCCATTAATTAAATGACAACACATGTCTATGGTTAGGAAACATAACCATCTTTGATTAATGAGCTAGTCAAGTAGAGGCATACTAGTGACTATATGTTTGTCTATGTATTCACACATGTATCATGTTTCCGGTTAATACAATTCTAGCATGAATAATAAACATTTATCATGATATGAGGAAATAAATAATAACTTTATTATTGCCTCTAGGGCATATTTCCTTCACTATCATCGTCCACCGGACTCCAAGACTACGAAGATACAAGATTGAAGACTCCGTCCCGTGTCCGGATGGGACTTTCCTTGGCGTGGAAGGCAAGCTTAGCAATACGGATATGTAGATCTTCTACCATTGTAACCGACTCTGTGTAACCCTAGCCCTCTCCGATGTCTATATAAACCGGAAGGCTTTAGTCCGTAGGACATAACCTCCATTACAACAATCATACCATAGGCTAGCTTCTAGGGTTTAGCCTCCTTGATCTCGTGGCAGATCCACTCTTGTAATACACATCATCAATGTTAATCAAGCAGGACGTAGGGTTTTACCTCCATCAAGAGGTCCCGAACCTGGGTAAAACATCGTGTCCCTTGTCTCCTGTTACCATCCGCCTAGAGGCACAGTTCGGGACCCCCTACCCGAGATCCGCCGGTTTTGACACCGACATTGGTGCTTTCATTGAGAGTTCCTCTGTGTCGTCACCGATAGGCTCGATGGCTTCTTCAATCAACAATGCCGTCCAGGGTGAGACTTTTCTCCCCGGACAGATCTTTGTATTTGGCGGCTTCGCACTGCGGGCCAACTCACTTGGCCATCTGGAGCAGATCGAAAGCTACGCCCCTGGCCATCAGGTTAGGTTCGAAAGCCTAAACTTCACGGCCGACATCCGCGGGGACTTGCTCTTCGACGGACCCGAGCCACAGCCGAGCGTGCCACGCTGTCACGATGGGCATGATTTAGCTCTGCCGCAGGACAGTGCCTTGGTGGCCGCACACGAATCCGCTCCGGCCCTCAGTCCGGAGCCGATCGCCCAGATCGAGGACCGGTGGCTGGACACCGCCTCGGGGGCTGCAACTTCCGCGACGATGGAGCCGAACTCTGACTTTGTCCCCCATAAAGCTTGTGACTCCGAGGTGCCGAACTCCCTGTCGGACTCCGAACCTCCGGCGCCTCTGCCAATCGAATCCGATTGGGCGCCGATCATGGAGTTCACCGCGGGGGACATCTTTCAGCACTCGCCCTTTGGCGACATCCTAAATTCGCTAAAGCATCTCTCGCTATCCGGAGAGACCTGGCCGGACTATGGCCAGGATGGTTGGGATGCGGACGACAAAGAAATTCAGAGCCCACCCACCTCCCACTCTGTAGCCACTGTCGACGATCTAACTGACATGCTAGACTACGACTCCGAAGACATCGATGGTATGGACGACGATGCCGGAGATGAACAGGAACTAGCGCCTACAGGGCACTGGAAGACCACCTCGTCATATGACATATACATGGTGGACACCCCAAAAGATGGGGACGGCGAAGAAGCAGCGGAGGCAGATTCCTTAAAGAAACAGCCCAAGCGCCGGCGTCAGCGGCGCCGCTCTAAATCCCGCCACAGCAAGAATGGAGATTCCGGCACAGGAGATAATAACACTCCAGACAGTGCCGAAGACAATCCCCTCCAGCAAGATTCAGCGCAGGAGGATGCAGAAGCAAGCCCTCGCGAGAGAGCGGCAGACGAAGAGGTCGAGGATGATAATTACATGCCTCCCTCCGGAGACGAAGCAATCCTCGGCGACGACGAATTCATCGTGCCCGAGGATCCCGTCGAACAAGAGCGTTTCAAACGCAGACTAATGGCCACGACAAATAGCCTAAAGAAAAAGCAGCAGCAGCTTCAAGCTGATCAAGACCTGCTGGCCGATCGATGGACCGAGGTGCTCGCGGCCGAAGAGTACGAACTCGAACGTCCCTCCAAGAGCTACCCAAGACGCAAGTTGCTCCCCCGATTAGAGGAAGAAGCATACATACCTTCATCACCAGTGCACAATACGGCCGACCGACCACCCCGTGGTAGGGACAGAGAGGCATCCAGTCCCTCCACCAAGACCGTACCCCGGCACCGCTCCAAAAGCGCGAAGCCAAGAGGGAATGCGCTGGACTTGCGAGATATATTGGAGGACAAAGCAAGGCAATCCAGATCCATCTACGGATCACGTGGGCGCCCCACGACCCACGACGAATACCGTCGCGCCGGATACAACAACCCCGGCCGGGCCGAACACAGCAGACAATGCTCACTCGAGCTACGTCATGATATTGCTCAATATAGAGGCGCCGCACACCCGCTATGCTTCACTGATGAAGTAATGGATCATCAAATCCCTGAAGGGTTTAAACCCGTAAACATTGAATCCTACGATGGCACAACAGACCCCGCGGTTTAGATTGAAGATTATCTCCTTCACATCCATATGGCCCGCGGCGACGATCTCCACGCCATCAACTACCTCCCACTCAAGCTTAAAGGACCAGCTCGGCATTGGCTTAACAGCTTGCCCGTAGAGTCAATTGGGTGATGGGAAGACCTAGAAGCCGCATTCCTCGACAACTTCCAGGGCACATATGTGCGACCACCAGACGCCGATGACCTAAGCCACATAATTCAGCAGCCAGACGAATCGGCCAGACAGTTCTGGACACGGTTCTTGACAAAGAAAAACCAAATCGTCGACTGTCCGGATGCAGAGGCCCTCGCAGCCTTCAAACATAACATCCACGATGAGTGGCTAGCCCGGCACCTAGGATAGGAAAAGCCGAAATCCATGGCAGCCCTCACATCATTAATGACCCGCTTTTGTGCGAGAGAGGATAGCTGGCTAGCTCGCAGCAACAACCTCAGTAAAAATTCTGGCAGTCCGGATACTAAGGACCACAATGGCAGGTCGCGTCGAAGTAAAAATAAACGCCGTATTAACGGCGACGACAAGGAGGATACGGCAGTCAACGCCGGATTCTGAGGCTCTAAACCCGGTCAGCGGAAGAAGCCATTTAAAAGAACCACTCCGGGTCCGTCCAATTTGGACCGAATCCTCGACCGCTTATGCCAGATACATGGCACCCCCGAAAAGCTAGCTAACCACACCAACAGAGACTGTTGGGTATTTAAGCAGGCAGGCAAGTTAATTGCCGAAAACAATGACAAGGGGCTGCATAGCGATGACGAGGAAGATACCCGGCCGCCGAACAGTAGAGGACAGAAGGGTTTCCCCCTACAAGTGCGGACGGTGAACATGATATACGCAACCCATATACCCAAGAGGGGCGGAAGCGTGCACTAAGGGACGTATATGCGATGTAGCCAGTCGCCCCTAAGTTCAATCCATGGTCCTCTTGCCCGATCACTTTCGATCGAAGAGACCATCCGACCAGTATCCGCCACGGCGGATTCTCCGCATTGGTTTTAGACCCAATCGTCGATGGATTTCACCTCACGAGAGTCCTGATGGACGGCGGCAGTAGCCTCAACCTGCTTTATCAGGACACAGTGCGCAAGATGGGCATAGACCCCTCAAGGATTAAACCTACAAAGACGACCTTTAAAGGCGTCATACCAGGTGTTGAGGCCAATTGTACAGGCTCAGTCACACTGGAAGTGGTCTTCGGATCCCCGGACAATTTCCAAAGCGAGGAGTTAATCTTCGACATAGTCCCGTTCCGCAGGGGCTATCACGCTCTGCTCGGACGAACCGCGTTTGCAAAATTCAACACGGTGCCGCATTACACATACCTCAAGCTCAAGATGCCAGGCCCTCGTGGAGTCATCACGGTCAACGGAAATACGGAACGCTCCCTCTGAACGGAGGAACATACAGCTGCTCTTGCGGTAGAAGTACAGAGCAGCCATCTAAGGCAATTTTCGAGTCCGGCCGTTAAACGGCCGAACATGGCCAAACGCGCCGGGAGCAACATCAACCAAGACCACCTGGCATGTTCCGAGCACGCGTATCAATGCGGCCCCAACCCCAGCCCTCGCATGATTGCAAGACCAACCCTCCGCGTACATCATTACGCTTTGGAGATACCATGGGCCTGGGGGGAGGGGCACGACCACAATAGCCCCAGAGTGCGGCTCGACCACACCAGGGGCTCACAAGTGTGTTGCCTTTTTTTATTTTCCTTCTTTGTATACACAGGACTCCGTTCACCAGAGGTTCTGTCCGGCGGCGAACCCGCCGAAGTCACGATGCAACAGTCAGGGAGGGAAGAAGGCTGCGACAAACACTCAGGTGGTCTCCATTACGAGCATTAAATTCGATTATATACACCAGTCTGCAGCCCACCCCTGGAGGGGGACATGTTTATTTAGTCCTATCCCTTGCTTACCGCACTATTTGTATCCTTCCGCACTCATAGCAGAATTCCTTGAATAAATAATGCAACATCTTTTGCTTGTTATTGCATTACTTTACACATATGTTAATTAATGACATCTTGCACCCGTATATTTTGGTACGGCCGAATACACCAGGGGCCTACGTTCCCCGCATTATGGTGTGATAAGTCCGAACACTTTCACAAGTGCGGCACCCCGAACTTATAGCATTATATGAATCGGCTCCGAATCATGTCTTGGGTCAATAGTTGGGTTTGCCCGGCTCCCACGTTTTGGTGCCTTACGTTCCGTTCTGTCGGCTAAGGTGGCACTGGGAGAACCACTGCGATTGCGCCCCGGTTGAGCTGGGCGAGCGCCTCAGTGGAGAAAGCTAAAACTGACTGGCATGATAAGGCGAGAGACTGGTCGCTGTTCGAGAGGTCTTTTCGGGTCCCTAAAGACTCATGCCGCTTCGAGCGAAGTACTGGATAATGTCCGATGAAGGCGTGGATAGCGCCCCGACTTCGGTATTCCGAATACTAGTGGCTTCGCCGAAATTTAAAATTATAGAATTCTATGGCTAAGTGAGAGTGTTCAAGCATTATAAGTCCGGTTGCCTTGTTCGTTTTGTTGAGCGCCTCCCTAGACGGACCCAAAAATGGGAACAAGAGTGCTCAAGTTATCCCGAACACCCCAGCACTTGCGGCTCGGGGGCTGAAGCCAACGACTTGCCATCTCTCAGATTTTATAAACGGCCGCACAGAAGGTAATATTTTAAATTAAACAAGCGTTGCTTACAGTGCATATGAACAAAGTTTTCAGCGCACAGGATAATACATAGCGAGTTTTACTCAATAATTACATCTCTAGGGCACTCATCCACAATATTGCGGGCACCCTTCAGGACAGTCTTATAGTACATTTCAGGCGTACGATACTCCTTGCCCGCTGGCGGCGGGTCAGTAAGAAGCCTCTCCGCATCCAGCCTGCCCCAATGCACCTTTGCGCGGGCAAGAGCCCGACGAGCACCTTCAATACAGGCGGAGCGCTTGACGACCTCCACCCAGGGGCACGATCCACCAGCCGCCCCACAAGGCCGAAGTAGCTCCCAGGCATGGCCTGTCCAGGCCACAGCCGGACTATGAGGCCCTTCATGGCCTCCTCAGCCGCCTTGTGGAGCTCGACCAGCTGCTTCAGCTGGTCGCTAGGGGGCACCGGATGGCCGGCCTCAGCGTACTGAGACCAGAAGACCTTATCTGTTGAGCTCCCCTCCTGGCCACGGTAGAATGTGGCGGCATCGGATACACTGCGCGACAGATCTACAAACGCCCCTGGAGAGCTCCGAATTCGGGTAAGTGTCAGGTAGTTTACATTAACATGCTTGCTTTGCATGAAAAATGCCTTACCCGCCGCTATCTTCTTCACATCTTCAACCTCCTGAAGGGCCTTACGGGCCTCGGCCTTGGCGGACTTGGCACTTTCGAGAGCCGAGGCGAGCTCGGACTCTCGAGTCTTGGAGTCGCGCTCCAAACTCTCATGCTTCTCCATGAGAGCCTGGAGCTCTTGCCGCACTTCCGCCACCCGCGCCTCCTGCTTCTCTCGCTCGGCCCGTTCTGCGGCCGCATTGCGTTCAGCCGCGGACACAGCCTCCTTCAGGGTTGCCACCTAGTTAGTGGCCCCTGCAGTACCCACGTTATCCTTGTCATTTTTATTGCAACCTAAATCCTTTTCTGTAAGGTAAATCTTTAAAGTGGTGTTACTCACCTTCTTTGTCCTCGAGCTACTTCTTGGCACGGCCGAGCTCTTGCTCGGACCGCTCGAGATCCTGCTTCAATGCACCGACCTCCGCAGTGAGTGCGGCAGAGGTCAGCAGCGCAGCCTGCAAACCCATATTGACATATTTTTTAAGCAACCCTGCGTATATCTTTTTAGATCCTCAGTCCGGCTTTTCTTTCCGAACGCCGAACTGAGCATCAGGGGCTACTGTCTATGCGGTATTACATTACATAATTTTAACTTCTTACCTCAAAGCCTGTTAGAAGGCTGCTGCAGGCTTCGGTCAGCCCGCTCTTGGTGAGCTGAACCTTCTGAATCACCGCACTCATGATAGTGCGGTGTTCTTCCTCGATGGAAGCGCCTTTGAGCGCCTCCAACAAGTTGTCCGGCGCCTCCGGTTGGACGGGGGCTGCCAGTGTCACGGTCTTGCCCTTCTTGCGAAGGGGCCGCCCGCCGGACTCTGGAACCACTGCAGGTTCCGGCGTAGAGTCCGGCACAAAGTCCAGGAGGCTGCCTTGCGGCGCCTCCGAAGCCTCCTCCTGATGGGTCCCTTCTCGGGATCCCACCTCGGCGTCCTCAGCGGCACAAGGGGTGGAGGCAGTCGGAATGGATTCTACATCCGACGCAGCCAATGACCCGCTCGACGAAGCAGGGAGATCATCGTCGGCCGGACTGCAGGCAGTATGCGGCGTTAGAAGGACATTATGTGACAAAAAGAAATTGCAGATCATTCAGGGATTCGGATATTTACGATCTCGCCTGAGGCCTGGCCCTCGAGGGCCACTCTTCATCGCCAACGGTGGTGTTGGCGGAACTGTCCGGGGGAATAGTTCTTCCCCTCTTGGACCCTTCCGCCTCCCCTATTGGGGAGGCCTTCCTCTTTCTCTCTCCCTCCTCTGGGAGAGGGTCTTCTTCCTCCTCCTCATCCTCGGGAGAGGAATCCGCCTCGGAGTCGTCGGACACCTGAAAACGGGTACTCTTTCGAGTACCCGTGGCCACCTTCTTGGCCTTCTTCTCCGGCACCACGTGCGGTGCCGGAACCAACAGCCCCGCCAGACGGGCGTCCACTGGGTCTTCTGGCATGGGAGCCGGGCAGACGAGCTGCTCGGCCTTCTTCATCCATTCCTGTCAAAGGAGAAGGGAGATTAAAAACCCGCTTAGGGTCGAACTATTAAGGACAAGTGTCCCGTAAAGGGGTAGAATCACTTACCTCGTCAGCTGGACGCTGCGAGTGGAATCCGCGATCTTCCGTCGCGGATGCTGAAGGAAATATGCCCTAGAGGCAATAATAAAGTTATTATTTATTTCCTTATAACCATGATAAATGTTTATTGTTCATGCTAGAATTGTATTTACCGGAAACATAATACATGTGTGAATACATAGACAAACAGAGTGTCACTAGTATGCCTCTACTTGACTAGCTCGTTAATCAAAGATGGTTATGTTTCCTAACCATGAACAATGAGTTGTTATTTGATTAACGAGGTCACATCATTAGTAGAATGATCTGATTGACATGACCCATTCCATTAGCTTAGCACCCGATCGTTTAGTATGTTGCTATTGCTTTCTTCATGACTTATACATGTTCCTATGACTATGAGATTATGCAACTCCCGTTTACCGGAGGAACACTTTGGGTACTACCAAACGTCACAACGTAACTGGGTGATTATAAAGGAGTACTACAGGTGTCTCCAATGGTCGATGTTGGGTTGGCGTATTTCGAGATTAGGATTTGTCACTCCGATTGTCGGAGAGGTATCTCTGGGCCCTCTCGGTAATACACATCACATAAGCCTTGCAAGCATTACAACTAATATGTTAGTTGTGAGATAATGTATTACGGAACGAGTAAAGAGACTTGCCAGTAACGAGATTGAACTAGGTATTGGATACCGACGATCGAATCTCGGGCAAGTAACATACCGATGACAAAGGGAACAACGTATGTTGTTATGCGGTCTGACCGATAAAGATCTTCGTAGAATATGTAGGAGCCAATATGGGCATCCAGGTCCCGCTATTGGTTATTGACCAGAGACGTGTCTCGGTCATGTCTACATTGTTCTCGAACCCGTAGGGTCCGCACGCTTAAGGTTACGATGATAGTTATATTATGAGTTTATGCATTTTGATGTACCGAAGGTTGTTCGGAGTCCCGGATGTGATCACGGACATGACGAGGAGTCTCGAAATGGTCGAGACATAAAGATTGATATATTGGAAGTCTATGTTTGGACATCGGAAGTGTTCCGGGTGAAATCGGGATTTTACCGGGTTACCGGGAGGTTACCGGAACCCCCCGGGAGCCATATGGGCCATCATGGGCCTTAGTGGAAAGGAGAAAGGGGCAGCCCAAGGGGGCTGCGTGCCTCCCCCCCTTCCCCTAGTCCTATTAGGACTAGGAGAGGTGGCCGGCCACCCCTCTCCCTCTTTCCCCCTTGGGAATCCTAGTTGGAATAGGATTGGGGGGGGGGGGGGAGTCCTACTCCCGGTAGGAGTAGGACTCCTCCTGCGCCTCTCCCTCTTGGCCGGCGCCCCCTCCCCCCTTGGCTCCTTTATATACGGAGGCAGGGGCACCTCTAAACACACAAGTTGACACAAGTTGATCCACGTGATCGATTCCTTAGCCGTGTGCGGTGCCCCCTGCCACCATATTCCTCGATAATACTGTAGCGGAGTTTAGGCGAAGCCCTGCTGCTGTAGTTCATCAAGATCGTCACCACGCCGTCATGCTGACGAAACTCTTCCCCGACACTTTGCTGGATCGGAGTCCGGGGATCGTCATCGAGCTGAACGTGTGCTCGAACTCGGAGGTGCCGTAGTTTCGGTGCTTGATCGGTTGGATCGTGAAGACGTACGACTACTTCCTCTACGTCGTGTCATCGCTTCTGCAGTCGGTCTGCGTTGGGTACGTAGACAACACTCTCCTCTCGTTGCTATGCATCACATGATCCTGTGTGCGCATAGGAAATTTTTTGAAATTACTACGAAACCCAACAGTGGCATCCGAGCCTAGGTTATTGATGTTGATGTTATATGCACGAGTAGAACACAAGTGAGTTGTGGACGATACAAGTCATACTGCCTACCAGCATGTCATATTTTGGTTCGGCGGTATTGTTGGACGAGACGACCCAGACCAGCCTTACGCGTACGCTTACGCGAGACCGGTTCCCTCGACGTGCTTTGCACAGAGATGGCTTGCGGGCGACTGTCTCTCCAACTTTAGTTGAACCAAGTATGGCTACGCCCGGTCCTTGCGAAGGTTAAAACGGAGTCTATTTGACAAACTATCATTGTGGTTTTGATGCGTAGGTGAGATTGGTTCTTACTTAAGCCCGTAGCAGCCACGTAAAACATGCAACAACAAAGTAGAGGACGTCTAACTTGTTTTTGCAGGGCATGTTGTGATGTGATATGGTCAAGGCATGATGCTGAATTTTATTGTATGAGATGATCATGTTTTGTAACCAAGTTATCGGCAACTGGCAGGAGCCATATGGTTGTCGCTTTATTGTATGCAATGCAATCGCGATGTAATGCTTAACTTTATTACTAAACGGTAGTGATAGTCGTGAAAGCATAAGATTGGCGAGACGACAACGATGCTACGATGGAGATCAAGGTGTCACGCCGGTGACGATGGTGATCATGACGGTGCTTCGGAGATGGAGATCACAAGCACGAGATGATGATGGCCATATCATATCACTTATATTGATTGCATGTGATGTTTATCTTTTTATGCATCTTATCTTGCTTTGATTGACGGTAGCATTATAAGATGATCTCTCATTAAATTATCAAGAAGTGTTCTCCCTGAGTATGCACCGTTGCCAAAGTTCGTCGTGCCCAGACACCACGTGATGATCGGGTGTGATAAGCTCTACGTCCATCTACAACGGGTGCAAGCCAGTTTTTGCACACGCAGAATACTCAGGTTAAACTTGACGAGCCTAGCATATGCAGATATGGCCTCGGAACACGGAGACCGAAAGGTTGAGCGTGAATCATATAGTAGATATGATCAACATAACGATGTTCACCATTGAAAACTACTCCATCTCACGTGATGATCGGTTATGGTTTAGTTGATTTGGATCACGTAATCACTTAGAGGATTAGAGGGATGTCTATCTAAGTGGGAGTTCTTAAATAATATGATTAATTGAACTTAAATATTATCATGAACTTAGTACCTGATAGTATCTTGCTTGTTTATGTTGATTGTAGATAGATGGCTCGTGCTGTTGTTCCGTTGAATTTTAATGCGTTCCTTGAGAAAGCAAAGTTGAAAGATGATGGTAGCAATTACACGGACTGGGTCCGTAACTTGAGGATTATCCTCATTGCTGCACAGAAGAATTACGTCCTGGAAGCACCGCTGGGTGCCAGGCCTGCTGCTGGAGCAACGCCAGATGTTATGAACGTCTGGCAGAGCAAAGCTGATGACTACTCGATAGTTCATTGTGCCATGCTTTACGGCTTAGAATCGGGACTTCAACGACGTTTTGAACGTCATGGAGCATATGAGATGTTCCATTAGTTGAAGTTAATATTTCAAGCAAATGCCCGGATTGAGAGATATGAAGTCTCCAATAAGTTCTATAGCTGCAAGATGGAGGAGAACAGTTTTGTCAGTGAGCATATACTCAAAATGTCTGGGTATAATAATCACTTGATTCAATTGGGAGTTAATCTTTCGGATGATTGCGTCATCGACAGAATTCTCCAATCACTGCCACCAAGCTACAAGATCTTCGTAATGAACTATAATATGCAAGGGATGAACAAGACTATTCCCGAGCTCTTCGCAATGCTGAAAGCTGCGGAGGTAGAAATCAAGAAGGAGCATCAAGTGTTGATGGTTAACAAGACCACTAGTTTCAAGAAAAAGGGCAAAGGGAAGAAAAAGGGGAACTTCAAGAAGAACGGCAAGCAAGTTGCTGCTCAAGAGAAGAAACCCAAGTCTGGACCTAAGCCTGAAACTGAGTGCTTCTACTGCAAACAGACTGGTCACGGGAAGCGGAACTGCCCCAAGTATTTGGCGGATAAGAAGGATGGCAAGGTGAACAAAGGTATATGTGATATACATGTTATTGATGTGTACCTTACTAGAGCTCGCAGTAGCACCTGGGTATTTGATACTGGTTCTGTTGCTAATATTTGCAACTCGAAACAGGGACTACAGAATAAGCGGGCACTAGCAAAGGACGAGGTGACGATGCGCGTGGGAAACGGTTCCAAAGTCGATGTGATCGCAGTCGGCACGCTACCTCTACATCTACCTTCGGGATTAATATTAGACCTAAGTAATTGTTATTTGGTGCCAGCGTTGAGCATGAACATTATATCTGGATCTTGTTTAATGCGAGACGGTTATTCATTTAAATCAGAGAATAATGGTTGTTCTATTTATATGAGTAATATCTTTTATGGTCATGCACCCTTGAAGAGTGGTCTATTTTTATTGAATCTCGATAGTAGTAATACACATATTCATAATGTTGAAACCAAAAGATGCAGAGTTGATAATGAAAGTGCAACTTATTTGTGGCACTGTCGTTTAGGTCATATCGGTAAAAAGCGCATGAAGAAACTCCATACCGATGGACTTTTGGAACCACTTGATTATGAATCACTTGGTACTTGCGAACCGTGCCTCATGGGCAAGATGACTAAAACACCGTTCTCCGGTACTATGGAGAGAGCAACAGATTTGTTGGAAATCATACATACCGATGTATGTGGCCCGATGAATATTGAGGCTCGTGGCGGATATCGTTATTTTCTCACCTTCACAGATGATTTAAGCAGATATGGGTATATTTACTTAATGAAACATAAGTCTGAAACATTTGAAAAGTTCAAAGAATTTCAGAGTGAAGTTGAAAATCATCGTAACAAGAAAATAAAGTTTCTACGATCTGATCGTGGACGAGAATATTTGAGTTACGAGTTTGGTGTACATTTGAAAAACTGTGGAATAGTTTCGCAACTCACGCCACCCGGAACACCACAGCGTAATGGTGTGTCCGAACGTCGTAATCGTACTTTACTAGATATGGTGCGATCTATGATGTCTCTTACTGATTTACCGCTATCATTTTGGGGATATGCTTTAGAGACGGCCGCATTCACGTTAAATAGGGCACCATCAAAATCCGTTGAGACGACGCCTTATGAACTGTGGTTTGGCAAGAAACCAAAGTTGTCCTTTCTTAAAGTTTGGGGCTGCGATGCTTATGTGAAAAAGCTTCAACCTGATAAGCTCGAACCCAAATCGGAGAAATGTGTCTTCATAGGATACCCAAAGGAAACTGTTGGGTACACCTTCTATCACAGATCCGAAGGCAAAACATTCGTTGCTAAGAATGGATCATTTCTAGAGAAGGAGTTTCTCTCGAAAGAAGTGAGTGGAAGGAAAGTAGAACTTGACGAGGTAACTGTACCTGCTCCC
This sequence comes from Triticum dicoccoides, assembly GCF_002162155.2. Lineage (NCBI taxonomy): Eukaryota > Viridiplantae > Streptophyta > Magnoliopsida > Poales > Poaceae > Triticum > Triticum dicoccoides. The sequence goes on along the minus strand of NC_041381.1, from coordinate 682,756,333 downwards.
TTACTGGAAAGTAGTTCATCACAGAAAACTGTTTCAGTGACACCTACACCAGTTAGTGAGGAAGCCAATGATAATGATCATGAAACTTCAGATCAAGATACTACTGAACCGCGTAGATCAACCAGAGTAAGATCCGCACCAGAGTGGTACGGTAATCCTGTTCTGGAGGTCATGCTACTAGATCATGATGAACCTACGAACTATGAAGAAGCGATGGTGAGCCCAGATTCCGTAAAGTGGCTTGAAGCCATGAAATCTGAGATGTGATCAATGTATGAGAACAAAGTATGGTCTTTGGTTGACTTGCCCGATGATCGGCAAGCAATTGAGAATAAATGGATTTTTAAGAAGAAGACTGACGCTGATGGTAATGTTACTGTCTACAAAGCTCGACTTGTCGCAAAAGGTTTTCGGCAAGTTCAAGGAATTGACTACGATGAGACCTTCTCACCCGTAGCGATGCTTAAGTCCGTCCGAATCATGTTAGCAATTGCCGCATTTTATGATTATGAAATTTGGCAAATGGATGTCAAAACTGCATTCCTGAATGGATTTCTGGAAGAAGAGTTGTATATGATGCAACCAGAAGGTTTTGTCGATCCAAAGGGAGCTAACAAAGTGTGCAAGCTCCAGCGATCCATTTATGGACTGGTGCAAGCCTCTCGGAGTTGGAATAAACGTTTTGATAGTGTGATCAAAGCATTTGGTTTTATACAGACTTTCGGAGAAGCCTGTATTTACAAGAAAGTGAGTGGGAGCTCTGTAGCATTTCTGATATTATATGTGGATGACATATTACTGATTGGAAATGATATAGAATTTCTGGATAGCATAAAGGGATACTTGAATAAAAGTTTTTCAATGAAAGACCTCGGTGAAGCTGCTTACATATTAGGCATTAAGATCTATAGAGATAGATCAAGACGCTTAATTGGACTTTCACAAAGCACATACCTTGACAAAATTTTGAAGAAGTCCAAAATGGATCAAGCGAAGAAAGGGTTCTTGCCTGTGTTACAAGGTGTGAAATTGAGTAAGACTCAATGCCCGACCACTGCAGAAGATAGAGAGAATATGAAAGATGTTCCCTATGCATCAGCCATAGGCTCTATCATGTATGCAATGCTGTGTACCAGACCTGATGTGTGCCTTGCTATAAGTTTAGCAGGGAGGTACCAAAGTAATCCAGGAATGGATCTCTGGACAGCGGTCAAGAACATCCTGAAATACCTGAAAAGGACTAAGGATATGTTTCTCGTATATGGAAGTGACAAAGAGCTCATCGTAAAAGGTTACGTTGATGCAAGCTTTGACACTGATCCGGACGATTCTAAATCGCAAACCGGATACGTGTTTACATTAAACGGTGGAGCTGTCAGTTGGTGCAGTTCTAAACAAAGCGTCGTAGCGGGATCTACATGTGAAGCGGAATACATAGCTGCTTCGGAAGTAGCAAATGAAGGAGTCTGGATGAAGGAGTTCATATCCGATCTAGGTGTCATACCTAGTGCATCGGGTCCAATGAAAATCTTTTGTGACAATACTGGTGCAATTGCCTTGGCAAAGGAATCCAGATTTCACAAAAGGACCAAACACATCAAGAGACGCTTCAACTCCATCCGGGATCTAGTCCAGGTGGGAGACATAGAGATTTGCAAGATACATACGGATCTGAATGTTGCAGACCCGTTGACTAAGCCTCTTCCACGAGCAAAACATGATCAGCACCAAAGCTCCATGGGTGTTAGATTCATTACAGTATAATCTAGATTATTGACTCTAGTGCAAGTGGGAGACTGAAGGAAATATGCCCTAGAGGCAATAATAAAGTTATTATTTATTTCCTTATAATCATGATAAATGTTTATTATTCATGCTAGAATTGTATTTACCGGAAACATAATACATGTGTGAATACATAGACAAACAGAGTGTCACTAGTATGCCTCTACTTGACTAGCTCGTTAATCAAAGATGGTTATGTTTCCTAACCATGAACAATGAGTTGTTATTTGATTAACGAGGTCACATCATTAGTAGAATGATCTGATTGACATGACCCATTCCATTAGCTTAGCACCCGATCGTTTAGTATGTTGCTATTGCTTTCTTCATGACTTATACATGTTCCTATGACTATGAGATTATGCAACTCCCGTTTACCGGAGGAACACTTTGGGTACTACCAAACGTCACAACGTAACTGGGTGATTATAAAGGTGTACTACAGGTGTCTCCAATGGTCGATGTTGGGTTGGCGTATTTCGAGATTAGGATTTGTCACTCCGATTGTCGGAGAGGTATCTCTGGGCCCTCTCGGTAATACACATCACATAAGCCTTGCAAGCATTACAACTAATATGTTAGTTGTGAGATGATATATTACGGAACGAGTAAAGAGACTTGCCGGTAACGAGATTGAACTAGGTATTGGATACCGACGATCGAATCTCGGGCAAGTAACATACCGATGACAAAGGGAACAACATATGTTGTTATGCGGTCTGACCGATAAAGATCTGCGTAGAATATGTAGGAGCCAATATGGGCATCCAGGTCCCGCTATTGGTTATTGACCAGAGACGTGTCTCGGTCATGTCTACATTGTTCTCGAACCCGTAGGGTCCGCACGCTTAAGGTTACGATGACAGTTATATTATGAGTTTATGCATTTTGATGTACCGAAGGTTGTTCGGAGTCCCGGATGTGATCACGGACATGACGAGGAGTCTCGAAATGGTCGAGACATAAAGATTGATATATTGGAAGTCTATGTTTGGACATCGGAAGTGTTCCGGGTGAATACGGGATTTTACCGGGTTACCGGGAGGTTACCGGAACCCCCCGGGAGCCATATGGGCCATCATGGGCCTTAGTGGAAAGGAGAAAGGGGCAGCCCAAGGGGGCTGCGCGCCTCCCCCCCTTCCCCTAGTCCTATTAGGACTAGGAGAGGTGGCCGGCCACCCCTCTCCCTCTTTCCCCCTTGGGAGTCCTAGTTGGAATAGGATTGGGGGGGAGTCCTACTCCCGGTAGGAGTAGGACTCCTCCTGCGCCTCTCCCTCTTGGCCGGCGCCCCCTCCCCCCTTGGCTCCTTTATATACGGAGGCAGGGGCACCTCTAAACACACAAGTTGACACAAGTTGATCCACGTGATCGATTCCTTAGCCGTGTGCGGTGCCCCCTGCCACCATATTCCTCGATAATACTGTAGCGGAGTTTAGGCGAAGCCCTGTGGCTGTAGTTCATCAAGATCGTCACCACGCCGTCGTGCTGACGAAACTCTTCCCTGACACTTTGCTAGATCGGAGTCCGGGGATCGTCATCGAGCTGAATGTGTGCTCGAACTCGGAGGTGCCGTAGTTTCGGTGCTTGATCGGTTGGATCGTGAAGACATACGACTACTTCCTCTACGTTGTGTCATCGCTTCCGCAGTCGGTCTGCGTTGGGTACGTAGACAACACCCTCCTCTCGTTGCTATGCATCACATGATCCTGTGTGCGCGTAGGAAATTTTTTGAAATTACTACGAAACCCAACAGATGGGGGGGCTTCGGCGCCCTTAAACAGCACCCTCCAGGCGCCTTCGTACGTTGTGTCAAAGAGCCCGCTCAGCGCCTAGTGCTGTTCCGGATCGAACTCCCACAGATTGAATGCCCGTTCTTAGCATGGGAGAATCCGGCGGACGAGCATGACTTGGACCACGTTAACCAGCCTGAGCTTCTTATTCACCAGCTTCTGGATATAGGCTTGGAGTCCCGTCAACTCCTTCGAATTGCCCAACAGCAAGCCCTTCTCTTTCCAGGAGGTGAGCTGCGTGGGGATACCAGATCTTAACTCGGGGGCCGCCGCCCATGAAGGGTCGCGCGGCTCGGTGATATAGAACCACCCTGACTGCCACCCCTTGACGGATTCCACGAAGGCCCCTTCGAACCAAAGGACGTTGGGCATCTTGCCCAACATGGCGCCTCCGCACTCTGCTTTAATGCCCTTCACTACCTTCGGCTTGACATTGAAGGTCTTGAGCCACGAGCCGAAGTGGGGCTGGATGCAGAGGAAGGCCTCGCACACGACGATAAACGCCGAGATGTTGAGGATGAAGTTCGGCGCCAGATCATGGAAATCCAGGCCGTAGTAGAACATGAGCCCCCGGACAAAGGGGTGCAGTGGAAAGCCCAGTCCGCGGAGGAAGTGGGGAAGGAAAACGACCGTCTCATGGGGCCCGGGGGTGGGGATGAGCTGCCCCTCGTCGGGCAGCCGGTGCGCGACGTCACCGGAAAGGTATCCGGCGCTGCGCAGCTTTGTGATGTGCTCCTCCTTAACGGTGGAGGCCAGCCATTTACCTCCTGCTCCGGACATGGTCGGAGAAGGTCGAGGCGAGATGTGCGAACTTGGGCGCTGGAGCTCGAGTGCGCGGAGATGGATAAGCAAAGGAGGAAGAAGGCGTAGGTGAAAAGGTGAATCCTTATCCCTTACATATAGGTGGACGAAGACTATGCGTCCCCACTAGCCTGGTAAAACTCGCTTATCCCCCAAGCGCCACCATCAATGGCGCGGTTGGGTTACCCATCCGTATTGATGAGAATCCCGGAATAAGGGGAACACGATCTCTGCTTCGACAAGACGTGCCAAGGAAACCGCTTCGCTAAACGCGCTGAGGTGGTATAATAAAAAACGATTCAAGTAAAGGCTTGGTAGTGGTGTGACGTCATGCCACAAAATACCTCAGCAGATTGAACTTGTGTATATATTATTCTCTCTATGGTGGAACGTGGAATTTATTTTGCAGAGCCGGACACTATCCTGGTGTTCACAATCTTCTCTGGATTATTCAAAGGAGGAACCCGCCTTGCAATGCCGAACATTATGTGCGCCGGACTCATCCTGATTGAAGCCAGGTTCAGGGGCTACTGAGGGAGTCCTGGACTAGGGGGTGTCTGGACAGCCGGACTATCATCGTCCGCCGGACTCCAAGACTACGAAGATACAAGATTTGAGAGAGATTGAGCTTTCAGGTAGGAAGTTCACCTGGGCTAACGCATTGCCAAATCCAACTTTCGAGAAGTTGGATCGGGTACTGGCTAGTGTCGCTTGGGAACAGAAGTTTCCCTTTGTAACTGTTCAGGCTCTCTCTCGCGGGATTTCTGATCACACACCTCTGTTGCTCGACTCTGGTGGGGCTACCTATTCGGGCAACAAGAATTTATTCTCTTTTGAGCTTGCGTGGTTTGAAAGAGAAGGATTCTTGGATCTTGTAGCCAGAGAATGGGCTAAAGATGCAGGAGGTAGGAATGCGCTTGAGCGCTGGCAGAACAAGATTAAGCATCTCAGAAGTTTCCTTCGTGGGTGGGCTAAGCATCTAGGTGGAGTGTATAAGGTGGAGAAGGAACGACTCCTTTCCCTTATTCAAACCTTAGATATAAAAGCAGAAACTACGATTCTGTTAGCCACCGAGCTTCATATCAAGCATGAGGCTGAGATGAGGCTGAAAGAATTACTCCGTGAAGAAGAATTAAAGTGGGCACTGCGGGCCAAGGTGCGAAAAGTTGTCCAGGGGGACACGAACACTTAGTTCTTCCACATGATAGCCAATGGCAAGCACCGGAAGAAGAGAATCTTCCAGCTAGAACAAGATGAGGGTACAATTATCGGTGAGGACAACCTGAAGCTATATATTACCGAGTACTACAAACGTTTGTTTGGACCACCAGAGGAGAACTGTGTGTCCCTGGATGAGTCTAGGGTTCAAGATATCCCTCAACTTACTGCTGTGGAGAACGATGTCTTAACTGCCCCTGAGGGAGTCCTGGACTAGGGGGTGTCCGGACAGCCGGACTATCTGTTTGGGAACGTAGTAATTTCAAAAAATTTCCTACGCACACGCAAGATCATGGTGATGGCATAGCAACGATAGGGGAGAGTGTATGTCCATGTACCCTCGTAGACCGTAAGCGGAAGCGTTATCACAACACGGTTGATGTAGTCGTACGTCTTCATGATCCGACCGATCCAAGCACCGAACGTACGGAGCCTCCGAGTTCAGCACACGTTCAGCTCGATGACGATCTCCGGCCTCCGATCCAGCCGAGCTCCGGAGATGAGTTCCGTCAGCACGACGGCGTGGTGACGATGATGATGTTCTACCAGCGCAGGGCTTCGTCTAAACTCCGCGACGATATGATCGAGGTGGAATATGGTGGAAGGGGGCACCGCACACGGCTAAGGAACGATCCGTAGATCAACTTGTGTGTCTATGGGGTGCCCCCTGCCCCCGTATATAAAGGAGGGATGGGGGAGGCCGGCCGGCCCCTTTGGGCGCGCCAAGGGAGGAGGAATCCTCCTCCTAGTAGGAGTAGGATTCCTCCTTTCCTACTCCTACTAGGAGGGGGAAGGAAGGGGGAGAGGGGGGAAGGAAAGGGGGGCGCCGCCCCCCCTCCTAGTCCAATTCGGACCAGAGGGAGAGGGGGCGCGCGGCCCACCCTGGCCGCCCCTCTCTCTTTTCACCTAGGCCCATGTGGCCCATTAACTCTCCCGGGGGGTTCCGGTAACCCCCCCGGCACTCCGGTTTTCTTCGAAATCACCCGGAACTTTTCCGGTGTCCGACTATAGTCGTCCAATATATCAATCTTTATGTCTCGACCATTTCGAGACTCCTCGTCATGTCCGTGATCACATCTGGGACTCCGAACAACCTTCGGTACATCAAAACTTATAAACTCATAATAAAGCTGTCATCGAAATGTTAAGCGTGCGGACCCTACGGGTTCGAGAACTATGTAGACATGACCTAGAACCATTCTCGGTCAATAACCAATAGCAGGACCTGGATGCCCATATTGGTTCCTACATATTCTACAAAGATCTTTATCGGTCAAACCGCATAACAACATACTTTGTTCCCTTTGTCATTGGTATGTTACTTGCCCGAGATTTGATCATCGGTATCCAATACCTAGTTCAATCTCGTTATCGACAAGTCTCTTTACTCGTTCCGTAATACATCATCTCATAACTAACTCATTAGTTACATGCTTGCAAGGCTTACGTGATGAGTATTACCGAGAGGGCCCAGAGATACCTCTCCGACAATCGGAGTGACAAATCCTAATCTCGAATTATGCCAACCCAACATGTACCTTCGGAAACACCTGTAGAGCACCTTTATAATCACCCAGTTACGTTGTGACGTTTGGTAGCACACAAAGTGTTCTTCCGGTAAACGGGAGTTGCACAATCTCATAGTTGTAGGAACTTTGTATAAGTCATGAAGAAAGCAATAGCAGTATACTAAACGATCAAGTGCTAGGCTAACGGAATGGGTCATGTCAATCACATCATTCTCCTAATGATGTGATCCCATTAATCAAATGACAACACATGTCTATGGTTAGGAAACATAACCATCTTTGATTAATGAGCTAGTCAAGTAGAGGCATACTAGTGACTATATGTTTGTCTATGTATTCACACATGTATCATGTTTCCGGTTAATACAATTCTAGCATGAATAATAAACATTTATCATGATATGAGGAAATAAATAATAACTTTATTATTTCCTCTAGGGCATATTTCCTTCAGTCTCCCACTTGCACTAGAGTCAATAATCTAGATTACATAGTAATGATTCTAACACCCATGGAGTCTTGGTGCTGATCATGTTTTGCTCGTGAGAGAGGCTTAGTCAACGGGTCTGTAACATTCAGATCTGTATGTATCTTGCAAATCTCTATGTCTCCCATTTGGACTTGGTCCCGAATGGAATTGAAGCGTCTCTTGATGTGCTTGGTCCTCTTGTGAAATCTGGATTCCTTTGCCACGGCAATTGCACCAGTATTGTCACAGAAGATCTTCATTGGTCCCGATGCACTAGGTATGACACCTAGATCGGAAAGGAACTCCTTCATCCAGACTCCTTCATTCGCTGCTTCAGAAGCAGCAATGTACTCCGCTTCACATGTAGATCCTACCATGACGCTTTGTTTAGAACTGCACCAACTTATAGCTCCACCGTTTAATATAAACACGTATCCGGTTTGCGATTTAGAATCGTCCGGATCAGTGTCAAAGCTTGCATCAACGTAACCATTTACGACTAGCTCTTTGTCACCTCCATATACGAGAAACATATCCTTAGTCCTTTTCAGGTATTTCAGGATGTTCTTGACCGATGTCCAGTGATCCACTCCTAGATTACTTTGGTACCTTCCTGCTAAGCTTATTGCTAAGCATACGTCAGGTCTGGTACACAGCATTGCATACATGATAGAGCCTATGGCTGAAGCATAGGGAACATTTTTCATTTTCTCTCTATCTTCTGCTGTGGTCGGGCATTGAGTTTGACTCAACTTCACACCTTGTAGCACATGCAAGAATCCTTTCTTTGCCTGATCCATTTTGAACTTTTTCAAGATTTTGTCAAGGTATGTGCTTTGTGAAAGTCCTATTAAGCGTCTTGATCTATCTCTATAGATCTTGATGCCCAATATGTAAGCAGCTTCACCGAGGTCTTTCATTGAAAAACTTTTATTCAAGTATCCCTTTATGCTATCCAGAAATTCTATATCATTTCCAATTAATAATATGTCATCAACATATAAAACTAGAAATGCTACAGAGCTCCCACTCACTTTCTTGTAAATACAGGCTTCTCCAAAAGTCTGTATAAAACCATATGCTTTGATTACACTATCAAAGCGTTTATTCCAACTCCGAGATGCTTGCACCAGTCCATAAATGGAACGCTGGAGCTTGCACACTTTGTCAGCACCTTTTGGATCAACAAAACCTTCCGGCTGCATCATATACAACTCTTCTTCTAGAAATCCATTCAAGAATGCAGTCTTGACATCCATTTGCCAAATTTCATAATCATGAAATGCAGCAATAGCCAACATGATTCGGACAGACTTAAGCATCGCTACTGGTGAGAAAGTCTCATCGTAGTCAACCCCTTGAACTTGTCGAAAACCTTTTGCAACAAGTCGAGCTTTATAGACAGTAACATTACCATCAGCGTCAGTCTTCTTCTTAAAGATCCATTTATTTTCAATGGCTTGCCGATCATCGGGCAAGTCAACCAAAGTCCATACTTTGGTTTCATACATGGATCCCATCTCAGATTTCATGGCCTCTAGCCATTTTGCGGAATCTGGGCTCATCATCGCTTCCTCATAGTTTGTAGGTTCATCATGGTCAAGTAACATGACTTCCAGAATAGGATTACCGTACCACTCTGGTGCAGATCTTACTCTGGTGGACCTACGAGGTTCAGCAGAAGCTTGATCTGAAGTTTCATGATCAATATCATTAGCTTCCTCACTAATTGGTGTAGTCGTCATAGGAACCAGTTCTCGTGATGAATTACTTTCCAATAAGGGAGTAGATACAGTTATCTCATCAAGTTCTACTTTCCTCCCACTCACTTCTTTCGAGAGAAACTCCTTCCCTAGAAAGGATCCATTCTTAGCAACGAATGTCTTGCCTTCGGATCTGTGATAGAAGGTGCACCCAACAGTCTCTTTTGGGTATCCTATGAAGACACATTTCTCCGATTTGGGTTCGAGCTTATCTGGTTGAAGTTTCTTCACATAAGCATCGCAGCCCCAAACTTTAAGAAACGACAACTTTGGTTTCTTGCCAAACCACAGTTCATAAGGCATCATCTCAACGGATTTTGATGGTGCCCTATTTAACGTGAATGCAGCCGTCTCTAAAGCATAACCCCAAAACAATAGCGGTAAATCAGTAAGAGACATCATAGATCGCACCATATCAAGTAAAGTACGATTACGACGTTCGGACACACCATTTCGTTGTGGTGTTCCAGGTGGCGTTAGTTGCGAAACTATTCCGTATTGTTTCAAATGTAAACCAAACTCGTAACTCAAATATTCTCCTCCACGATCAGATCGTAGAAACTTTATTTTCTTGTTACGATGATTTTCTACTTCACTCTGAAATTCTTTGAACTTTTCAAATGTTTCAGACTTGTGCTTCATTAAGTAGATATACCCATATCTTCTCAAATCATCTGTGAAAGTGAGAAAATAACTATATCCGCCACGAGCCTCAACATTCCTCGGATCACATACATCTGTATGTATGATTTCCAACAAATCTGTTGCTCTCTCCATAGTTCCGGAGAACGGTGTTTTAGTTATCTTGCCCATGAGGCACGGTTCGCAAGTACCAAGTGATTCATAATCAAGTGATTCCAGAAGTCCATCAGTATGGAGTTTCTTCATGCATTTTACACCGATATGACCTAAACGGCAGTGCCACAAATAAGTTGCACTATCATTATCAACCCTGCATCTTTTGGCTTCAACATTATGAATATGTGTATCACTACTATCGAGATTCAATAAAAATAGACCACTCTTCAAGGGTGCATGACCATAAAAGATATTACTCATATAAATAGAACAACCATTATTCTCTGATTTAAATGAATAACCGTCTCGCATCAAACAAGATCTAGATATAATGTTCATGCTCAACGCTGGCACCAAATAACAATTATTCAGGTCTAAAACTAATCCCGAAGGTAGATATAGAGGTAGTGTGCCGACCGCGATCACATCGACTTTGGAACCATTTCCCACGCGCATCGTCACCTCATCCTTGGCAGTGCTTGTCTATTCCGTAGTCCCTGTTTCGAGTTGCAAATATTAGCAACAGAACCAATATCAAATACCCAGGTGCTACTACGAGCTCTAGTTAGGTACACATCAATAACATGTATATCACATATACCTTTGTTCACTTTGCCATCCTTCTTATCCGCCAAATACTTGGGGCAGTTCCGCTTCCAGTGACCAGTCTGCTTGCAGTAGAAGCACTCAGTTTCAGGCTTAGGTCCAGACTTGGGTTTCTTCTCTTGAGCAGCAACTTGTTTTCCATTCTTTTTGAAGTTCCCCTTCTTCTTCCCTTTGCCCTTTTTCTTGAAACTAGTGGTCTTTTTGACCATCAACACTTGATGCTCCTTCTTGATTTCTACCTTCGTGGCTTTCAGCATCACGAAGAGCTCGGGAATAGTCTTGTTCATTCCTTGCATATTATAGTTCATCATGAAGCTCTTGTAGCTTGGTGGCAGTGATTGGAGAATTCTGTCAATGACACTATCATCAGGAAGATTAACTCCCAGTTGAATCAAGTGATTATTATACCCAGACATTCTGAGTATGTGTTCACTGACAGAACTATTCTCCTCCATCTTGCAGCTATAGAACTTATTGGAGACTTCATATCTCTCAATCCGGGCATTTGTTTGAAATATTAACTTCAACTCCTGGAACATCTCATATGCTCCATGACGTTCAAAACGTCGTTGAAGACCCGGTTCTAAGCCGTAAATCATGGCACACTGAACTATAGAGTAGTCATCAGCTTTGCTCTGCCAGACGTTCTTAACATCGTCAGTTGCATCAGCAGCAGGCCTGGCACCCAGCGGTGCTTCCAGGACGTAACTCTTCTGTGCAGCAATGAGGATAATCCTCAGGTTACGGACCCAGTCCGTGTAATTGCTACCATCATCTTTCAACTTTGCTTTCTCAAGGAACGCATTAAAATTCAACGGAACAACAGCATGAGCCATCTATCTACAAACAAACATAGACAGGCAAGATACTATCAGGTACTAAGTTCATGATAAATTTAAGTTCAATTAATCATATTACTTAAGAACTCCCACTTAGACAGGCATCTCTCTAGTCATCTAAGTGATCACGTGATCCAAATCAACTAAACCATGACCGATCATCACGTGAGATGGAGTAGTTTTCAATGGTGAACATCATTATGTTGATCATATCTACTATATGATTCACGCTTGACCTTTTGGTCTCCGTGTTCCAAGGCCATATCTGCATATGCTAGGCTCGTCAAGTTTAACCTGAGTATTCTGCGTGTGCAAAACTGGCTTGCACCCGTTGTAGATGGACGTAGAGCTTATCACACCCGATCATCACGTGGTGTCTCGGCACGACGAAATTTGGCAACGGTGCATACTCAGGGAGAACACTACTTGATAATTTTTAGTGAGAGATCATCTTAAAATGCTACCGTCAATCAAAGCAAGATAAGATGCATAAAGGATAAATATCACATGCAATCAATATAAGTGATATGATATGGCCATCATCATCTTGTGCTTGTGATCTCCATCTCTGAAGCACCGTCGTGATCACCATCGTCACCGGCGCGACACCTTGATCTCCATCGTAGCATCGTTGTCGTTTACGCCATCTATTGCTTCTACGACTATCGCTACCGCTTAGTGATAAAGTAAAGCAATTACAGGGCGTTTGCATTTCATACAATAAAGCGACAACCATATGGCTCCTGCCAGTTGCCGATAACTTCGGTTACAAAACATGATCATCTCATACAATAAAATATAGCATCATGTCTTGACCATATCACATCACAACATGCCCTACAAAAACAAGTTAGACGTCCTCTACTTTGTTGTTGCAAATTTTACGTGGCTGCTACGGGCTTTAGCAAGAACCGTTCTTACCTACGCATCAAAAACCACAACGATAGTTCGTCAAGTTGGTGCTGTTTTAACCTTCGCAAGGACCGGGCGTAGCCACACTCGATTCAGCTAAAGTGAGAGAGACAGACACCCGCCAGTCACCTTTAAGCACGAGTGCTCGTAACGGTGAAACCAGTCTCGCGTAAGCGTACGCGTAATGTCGGTCTGGGCCGCTTCATCTCACAATACCGCCGAACCAAAGTATGACATGCTGGTAAGCAGTATGACTTGTATCGCCCACAACTCACTTGTGTTCTACTCGTGCATATAACATCAACGCATAAAACCTAGGCTCTGATACGACTGTTTGGGAACGTAGTAATTTCAAAAAATTTCCTACGCACACGCAAGATCATGGTGATGGCATAGCAACGATAGGGGAGAGTGTTTGTCCACGTACCCTCGTAGACCGTAAGCGGAAGCGTTATCACAACGCGGTTGATGTAGTCGTACGTCTTCATGATCCGACCGATCCAAGCACCGAACTTACGGAGCCTCCGAGTTCAGCACACGTTCAGCTCGATGACGATCTCCGGCCTCCGATCCAGCCGAGCTCCGGAGATGAGTTCCGTCAGCACGACGGCGTGGTGACGATGATGATGTTCTACCGGCGCAGGGCTTCATCTAAACTCCGCGACGATGTGATCGAGGTGGAATATGGTGGAAGGGGGCACCGCACACGGCTAAGGAACGATCCGTAGATCAACTTGTGTGTCTATGGGGTGCCCCCTGCCCTCGTATATAACGGAGGGAGGGGGAGGCCGGCCGGCCCCTTTGGGCGCGCCAAGGGAGGAGGAATCCTCCTCCTAGTAGGAGTAGGATTCCTCCTTTCCTACTCCTACTAGGAGGGGGAAGGAAGGGGGAGAGGGGGGAAGGTAAGGGGGGCGCCGCCCCCCTCCTAGTCCAATTCGGACCAGAGGGAGAGGGGGCGCGTGGCCCACCCTGGCCGCCCCTCTCCCTTCTCACCTAGGCCCATGTGGCCCATTAACTCTCCCGGGGGGTTCCGGTAACCCCCCCGGCACTCCGGTTTTCCTTGAAATCACCCGGAACTTTTCCGGTGTCCGAATATAGTCGTCCAATATATCAATCTTTATGTCTCGACCATTTCGAGACTCCTCGTCATGTCCGTGATCACATCTGGGACTCCGAACAACCTTCGGTACATCAAAACTTATAAACTCATAATAAAGCTGTCATCGAAACGTTAAGCATGCGGACCCTACGGGTTCGAGAACTATGTAGACATGACCTAGAACCATTCTCGGTCAATAACGAATAGCGGGACCTGGATGCCCATATTGGTTCCTACATATTCTACGAAGATCTTTACCGGTCAAACCGCATAACAACATACTTTGTTCCCTTTGTCATCGGTATGTTACTTGCCCGAGATTTGATCGTCGGTATCCAATACCTAGTTCAATCTCGTTATCGGCAAGTCTCTTTACTCGTTCCGTAATACATCATCTCATAACTAACTCATTAGTTACATGCTTGCAAGGCTTACGTGATGAGTATTACCGAGAGGGCCCAGAGATACCTCTCCGACAATCGGAGTGACAAATCCTAATCTCGAATTATGCCAACCCAACATGTACCTTCGGAAACACCTGTAGAGCACCTTTATAATCACCCAGTTACGTTGTGACGTTTGGTAGCACACAAAGTGTTCTTCCGGTAAACGGGAGTTGCACAATCTCATAGTTGTAGGAACTTTGTATAAGTCATGAAGAAAGCAATAGCAGTATACTAAACGATCAAGTGCTAGGCTAACGGAATGGGTCATGTCAATCACATCATTCTCCTAATGATGTGATCCCATTAATCAAATGACAACACATGTCTATGGTTAGGAAACATAACCATCTTTGATTAATGAGCTAGTCAAGTAGATGCATACTAGTGACTATATGTTTGTCTATGTATTCACACATGTATCATGTTTCTGGTTAATACAATTCTAGCATGAATAATACACATTTATCATGATATGAGGAAATAAATAATAACTTTATTATTGCCTCTAGGGCATATTTCCTTCACTATCATCGTCCGCCGGACTCCAAGACTACGAAGATACAAGATTGAAGACTCCGTCCCGTGTCCGGATGGGACTTTCCTTGGCGTGGAAGGCAAGCTTAGCAATACGGATATGTAGATCTTCTACCATTGTAACAGACTCTGTGTAACCCTAGCCCTCTCCGGTGTCTATATAAACCGGAGGGCTTTAGTCCGTAGGACATAACCTCCATTACAACAATCATACCATAGGCTAGCTTCTAGGGTTTAGCCTCCTTGACCTCGTGGCAGATCCACTCTTGTAATACACATCATCAATATTAATCAAGCAGGACGTAGGGTTTTACCTCCATCAAGAGGTCCCGAACCTGGGTAAAACATCGTGTCCCTTGTCTCCTGTTACCATCCGCCTATACGCACAGTTCGGGACCCCCTACCCGAGATCCGTCGGTTTTGACACCGACATTGGTGCTTTCATTGAGAGTTCCTCTGTGTCGTCACCGATAGGCTTGATGTCTTCTTCCATCAACAACGCCGTCCAGGGTGAGACTTTTCTCCCCGGACAGATCTTTGTATTTGGCAGCTTCGCACTGCGGGCCAACTCACTTGGCCATCTGGAGCAGATGGAAAGCTACGCCCCTGGCCATTAGGTTAGGTTCGGAAGCCTAAACTTCACGGCTGACATCCGCGGGGACTTGATCTTCGACGGACCCGAGCCACAGCCGAGCGTGCCACGCTGTCACGATGGGCATGATTTAGCTCTGCCGCAGGACAGTGCCTTGGTGGCCGCACACGAATCCGCTCCGGCCCTCAGTCCGGAGCCGATCGCCTAGATCGAGGACCGGTGGCTGGACACCGCCTCGGGGGCTGCAACTTCCGCGACGATGGAGCCGAACTCTGACTTTGTCCCCCATAAAGCTCATGACTCCGAGGTGCCGAACTCCCTGCCGGACTCCGAACCTCCGGCGCCTCTGCCAATCGAATCCGATTGGGCACCGATCATGGAGTTCACCGCGGCGGACATCTTTC
This sequence comes from Triticum dicoccoides, assembly GCF_002162155.2. NCBI lineage: Eukaryota > Viridiplantae > Streptophyta > Magnoliopsida > Poales > Poaceae > Triticum > Triticum dicoccoides. The sequence goes on along the minus strand of NC_041381.1, from coordinate 682,740,748 downwards.
AGCACTCGCCCTTTCGCGACATCCTAAATTTGCTAAAGCATCTCTCGCTATCCGGAGAGACCTGGCCGGACTATGGCCAGGATGGTTGGGATGCGGACGACGAAGAAATTCAGAGCCCACCCACCACCCACTTTGTAGCCACTGTCGACGATCTAACCGACATGCTAGACTACGACTCCGAAGACATCGATGGTATGGACGACGATGCCGGAGACGAACAGGAATCAGCGCCTACAGGGCACTGGAAGACCACCTCGTCATATGACATATACATGGTGGACACCCCAAAAGATGGGGACGGAGAAGAAGCAGCGGAGGCAGATTCCTTAAAGAAACAGCCCAAGCGCCGGCGTCAGCGGCGCCGCTCTAAATCCCGCCACAGCAAGAATGGAGATTCCGGCACAGGAGATAATAACACTCCAGACAGTGCCGAAGACAATCCCCTCCAGCAAGATTTAGCGCAGGAGGATGCAGAAGCAAGCCCTCGCGAGAGAGCGGCAGAGGAAGAGGTCGAGGATGATAATTACATGCCTCCCTCCGGAGACGAAGCAATCCTCGGCGACGACGAATTCGTCGTGCCCGAGGATCCCGTCGAACAAGAGCGTTTCAAACGCAGACTAATGGCCACGGCAAATAGCCTAAAGAAAAAGCAGCAGCAGCTTCAAGCTGATCAAGACCTGCTGGCCGATCGATGGACCGAGGTGCTCGCGGCCGAAGAGTACGAACTCGAATGTCCCTCCAAGAGCTACCCAAGACGCAAGTTGCTCCCCCGATTAGAGGAAGAAGCATACATACCTTCATCACCAGTGCACAATACGGCCGACCGACCACCCCGTGGTCGGGACAAAGAGGCATCCAAGCCCTCCACCAAGACCGTACCCCGGCACCGCTCCAAAAGCGCGAAGCCAAAAGGGAACGCGCCGGACTTGCGAGATATATTGGAGAAAAAAGCAAGGCAATCCAGATCCATCTACGGATCACGTGGGCGCCCCACGACCCACGACGAATACCTTCGCGCCGGATACAACAACCCCGGCCGGGCCAAACACAGCAGACAATGCTCACTCGAGCTACGTCGTGATATTGCTTAATATAGAGGCGCCGCACACCCACTATGCTTCACTGATGAAGTAATGGATCATCAAATCCCTGAAGGGTTTAAACCCGTAAACATTGAATCCTACGATGGCACAACAGACCCCGCGGTTTAGATTGAATATTATCTCCTTCACATCCATATGGCCCGCGGCGACGATCTCCACGCCATCAAATACCTCCCACTCAAGCTTAAAGGACCAGCTCAGCATTGGCTTAACAGCTTGCCCGCAGAGTCAATTGGGTGTTGGGAAGACCTGGAAGCCGCATTCCTCGACAACTTCCAGGGCACATATGTGCGACCACCAGACGCCGATGACCTAAGCCACATAATTCAGCAGCCAGACGAATCGGCCAGACAATTCTGGACACGGTTCTTGACAAAGAAAAACCAAATCGTCGACTGTCCGGATGCAGAGGCCCTCGCAGCCTTCAACATAACATCCGCGACGAGTGGCTAGCCCGGCACCTAGGACAGGAAAAGCCAAAATCCATGGCAGCCCTCACATCATTAATGACCCGCTTTTGTGCGGGAGAGGATAGCTGGCTAGCTCGCAGCAACAACCTCAGTAAAAATTCTGGCAGTCCGGATAGTAAGAACCACAATGGCAGGTCGCGTCGAAGCAAAAATAAACGTCGTATTAACGGCGACGACAAGGAGGATACGGCAGTCAACGCCGGATTCTGAGGCTCTAAACCCGGTCAGCGGAAGAAGCCATTCAAAAGAACCACTCCAGGTCCGTCCAATTTGGACTGAATCCTCGACCGCTTATGCCAGATACATGGCACCCCCGAAAAGCCAGCTAACCACACCAACATAGACTGTTGGGTATTTTAAGCAGGCAGGCAAGTTAATTGCCGAAAACAATGACAAGGGGCTGCACAGCGATGACAAGGAAGATACCCGGCCACCGAACAGTAGAGGACAGAAGGGTTTCCCCCCACAAGTGCGGACTTTAAACATGATATATGCAACCCATATACCCAAGAGGGAGCGGAAGCGTGCACTAAGGGACGTATATGCGATGTAGCCAGTCGCCCCTAAGTTCAATCCATGGTCCTCTTGCCCGATCACTTTCGATCGAAGAGACCATCCGACCAGTATCCACCACGGCGGATTTGCAGCATTGGTTTTAGACCCAATCGTCGCTGGATTTCACCTCACGAGAGTCCTGATGGACGGCGGCAGTAGCCTGAACCTGCTTTATCAGGACACAGTGCGCAAGATGGGCATAGACCCCTCAAGGATTAAACCTACAAAGATGACCTTTAAAGGCGTCATACCAGGTCTTGAGGCCAATTGTACAGGCTTAGTCACATTGGAAGTGGTCTTCGGATCCCCGGACAATTTCCAGAGCGAGGAGTTAATCTTCGACATAGTCCCGTTCCGCAGCAGCTATCACGCTCTGCTCGGACGAACCGCGTTTGCAAAATTCAGCGCGGTGCCGCATTACGCATACCTCAAGCTCAAGATGCCAGGCCCTCGTGGAGTCATCACGGTCAACGGAAATATGGAACGCTCCCTCCGAACGGAGGAACATACAGCGGCTCTCGCGGCAGAAGTACAGAGCAGCCCTCTAAGGCAATTTTCGAGTCCGGCCGTTAAACGGCCGGACACGGCCAAATGCGCCCGGAGCAACATCAACCAAGACCACCTGGCACATTCCGAGCATGCGTATCAATGCGGCCCCAACCCCAGCCCTCGCATGATTGCAAGACCAACCCTCCGCGTACATCATTACGCTCTAGAGATACCATGGGCCTGGGGGGAGGGGCACGACCACAATAGCCCCAGAGTGCGGCTCGACCACACCAGGGGCTCACAAGTGTGTCGCCTTTTTTTTTTATTTTCCTTCTTTGTATACACAGGACTCCGTTCACCAGAGGTTCTGTCCGGCGGCAAACCCGCCGAACTCACGATGCAACAGTCAGGGAGGGAAGAAGGCTGCGACGAACACTCAGGTGGTCTCCATTACGAGCATTAAATTCGATTATATACACCAGTCTGCAGCCCACCCCTGGAGGGGGACATGTTTATTTAGTCCAATCCCTTGCTTACCGCACTATTTGTATCCTTCCGCACTCATAGAAGAATTCCTTTAATAAATAATGCAGCATCTTTTGCCTATTATTGCATTACTTTACACATATGTTCATTAATGACATCTTGCACCCGTATATTTTGGTACGGCCGAATACACTAGGGGCTTACGTTCCCCGCATTATGGTGTGATAAGTCCGAACACTTTCACAAGTGCGGCACCCCGAACTTCTAGCATTATATGAATCGGCTCCGAATCATGTGTTGGGTCAATAGTTGGGTTTGCCCGGCTCCCACGTTTTGGTGCCTTACGTTCCATTCTGTCGGCTAAGGTGGCACTGGGAGAACCACTGCGATTGTGCCCCGGTTGAGATGGGCGAGCGCCTCAGTGGAGAAAGCTAAAACTGACTGGCATGATAAGGCGAGAGACTGGTCGCTGTTCGAGAGGTCTTTTCGGGTCCCTAAAGACTCATGTCGCTTCGAGCGAAGTACCGGATAATGTCCGATGAAGGCGTGGATAGCGCCCCGACTTCGGTATTCCGAATACTAGGGGCTTTGCCGAAATTTAAAATTATAGAATTCTATGGCTAAGTGAGAGTGTTCAAGCATTATAAGTCCGGTTGCCTTGTTCGTTGTGTTGAGCGCCTCCCTAGACGGACCCAAAAATGGGAACAAGAGTGCTCAAGTTATCCCGAACACCCCAGCACTTGCGGCTCGGGGGCTGAAGCCAACGACTTGCCATCTCTCAGATTTTATAAACGGCCGCACAGAAGGTAATATTTTAAATTAAACAAGCGTTGCTTACAGCGCATATGAACAAAGTTTTCAGCGCACAGGATAATACATAGCGAGCTTTACTCAATAATTACATCTCTAGGGCACTCATCCGCAATATTGCGGGCACCCTTCAGGATAGTCTTATAGTACATTTCGGGCGTACGATACTCCTTGCCCGCTGGTGGCGGGTCAGTAAGAAGCCTCTCCGCATCCAGCCTGCCCCAGTGCACCTTTGCGCGGGCAAGAGCCCGATGAGCACCTTCAATACAGGCGGAGCACTTGACGACCTCCACCCAGGGGCACGCATCCACCAGCCGCCGCACGAGGCCGAAGTAGCTCCCAGGCATGGCCTGTCCAGGCCACAGCCGGACTATGAGGCCCTTCATGGCCTCCTCAGCCGCCTTGTGGAGCTCGGCCAGCTGCTTCAGCTAGTCGCTAGGGGGCACCGGATGGCCAGCCTCAGCGTACTGAGACCAGAAGACCTTCTCCGTTGAGCTCCCCTCCTGGCCACGGTAGAATGCGGCGGCATCGGATACACTGTGTGGCAGATCTACAAACGCCCTTCGAGAGCTCCGAATTCGGGTAAGTGTCAGGTAGTTTACATTAACATGCTTGCTTTGCATGAAAAATGCCTTACCCGCCGCTATCTTCTTCACATCTTCAACCTCCTGAAGGGCCTTATGGGCCTCGGCCTTGGCGGACTTGGCACTTTCGAGAGCCGAGGCGAGCTCGGACTCTCGAGTCTTGGAGTCGCGCTCCAAACTCTCATGCTTCTCCATGAGAGCCTGGGGCTCTTGCCGCACTTCCACCACTCGCGCCTCCTGCTTCTCTCGCTCGGCCCGTTCCGCGGCCGCATTGCGTTCAGCCGCGGACACAGCCTCCTTCAGGGTTGCCACCTCGTTAGTGGCCCCTGCAGTACCCACGTTATCCTTGTCATTTTTATTGCAACCTAAATCCTTTTCTGTAAGGTAAATCTTTAAAGTGGTGTTACTGACCTTCTTTGTCCTCGAGCTGCTTCTTGGCACGGCCGAGCTCTTGCTCGGACTGCTCGAGATCCTGCTTCAATGCACCGACCTCCGCAGTCAGTGTGGCAGAGGTCAGCAGCGCAGCCTGAAACTCATATTGACATATTTTCTAAGCAACTCTGCGTATATCTTTTTAGATCCTCAGTCCGGCTTTTCTTTCCGAACGCCGAACTGAGCATCAGGGGCTACTGTCTATGCGGTATTACATTACATAATTTTAACTTCTTACCTCAAATCCTGTTAGAAGGCGGCTGCAGGCTTCGGTCAGCCCGCTCTTGGTGAGCTGAACCTTCTGAATCACCGCACTCATGATAGTGCGGTGTTCTTCCTCGATGGAAGCACCTTTGAGCGCCTCCAACAAGTTATCCGGCGCCTCGGTTGGACGGGGGCTACGGTGTCACGGTCTTGCCCTTCTTGTGAAGGGGCCGCCCGCCGGACTCTGGAACCACTGCAGGTTCTGGTGTAGAGTCCGGCGCAAAGTCCGGGAGGCTGCCTTGCGGCGCCTCCGAAGCCTCCTCCTGATGGGTCCCTTCCCGGGATCCCACCTCGGTGTCCTCAGCGGCACGAGGGGTGGAGGCAGTCGGAATGGATTCCACATCCGACGCAGCCAATGACCCGCTCGACGAAGCAGGGAGATCATCGTCGGCCGGGCTGCAGGCAGTATGCGGCGTTAGAAGGACATTATGTGACAAAAAGAAATTGCAGATCATTCAGGGATCCGGATACTTACGATCTCGCCTGAGGCCTGGCCCTCGAGGGCCACTCTTCATCGCCAACGGTGGTGTTGGCGGAACTGTCTGGGGGAATAGTTCTTCCCCTCTTGGACCCTTCGGCCTCCCCTGTTGGGGAGGCCTTCCTCTTTCTCTCTCCCTCCTCTGGGAGAGGGTCTTCTTCCTCCTCCTCATCCTCGGGAGAGGAATCCGCCTCGGAGTCATCGGACACCTGAAAACGGGTACTCTTTCGAGTACCCGTGGCCACCTTCTTGGCCTTCTTCTCCGGCACCACATGCGGTGCCGGAACCAACAGCCCCGCCAGACGGGCGTCCACTGGGTCTTCTGGCATGGGAGGCGGGCAGACGAGCTGCTCGACCTTCTTCATCCATTCCTATCAAAGGAGAAGGGAGATTAAAAACCCGCTTAGGGTCGAACTATTAAGGACAAGTGTCCCTTAAAGGGGTAGAATCACTTACCTCGTCAGCTGGATGCTGCGAGTGGAATCCGCGATCTTCCGTCGCGGATGCGGGGGCTTCGGCGCCCTTAAACAGCACCCTCCAGGCGCCTTCGTACGTTGTGTCGAAGAGCCCGCTCAGCGCCTGGTGCTGTTCCGGATCGAACTCCCACAGATTGAATGCCCGTTCTTGGCATGGGAGAATCCGGCGGATGAGCATGACTTGGACCACGTTAACCAGCCTGAGCTTCTTGTTCACCAGCTTCTGGATACAGGCTTGGAGTCCCGTCAGCTCCTTCGAATTGCCCCACAGCAAGCCCTTCTCTTTCTAGGAGGTGAGCTGCGTGGGGATACCAGATCTGAACTCGGGGGCCGCCGCCCACGAAGGGTCGCGCGGCTCGGTGATATAGAACCACCCCGACTGCCACCCCTTGACGGATTCCATGAAGGCCCCTTCGAACCAAAGGACGTTGGGCATCTTGCCCAACATGGCGCCTCCTCAGTCCGCTTGAGTGCCCTTCACTACCTTCGGCTTGACATTGAAGGTCTTGAGCCACAAGCCGAAGTGGGGCTGGATGCAGAGGAAGGCCTCGCACACGACGATAAATGCCGAGATGTTGAGGATGAAGTTCGGCGCCAGATCATGGAAATCCAGGCCGTAGTAGAACATGAGCCCCCGGACAAAGGGGTGAAGTGGAAAGCCCAGTCCGCGGAGGAAGTGGGGGAGGAAAACGACCCTCTCATGGGGCCCGGGGGTGGGGATGAGCTGCCCCTCGTCGGGCAGCCGGTGCGCGATGTCACCGAAAAGGTATCCGGCGCTGCGCAGCTTTGTGATGTGCTCCTCCTTAATGGTGGAGGCCAGTCATTTACCTCCCGCTCCGGACATGGTCGGAGAAGGTCGAGGCGAGATGTGCGAACTTGGGCGCTGGAGCTCGAGTGCGCGGAGATGGATAAGCAAAGGAGGAAGAAGGCGTAGGTGAAAAGGTGAATCCTTATCCCTTACATATAGGCGGACGAAGACTATGCGTCCCCACTAGCCTGATAAAACTCGCTTATCCCCCAAGCGCCACCATCAATGGCGCGGTTGGGTTACCCATCCGTATTGATGAGAATCCCGGAATAAGGGGAACACGATCTCTGCTTCGACAAGACGTGCCAAGGAAACCGCTTCGCTAAACGCGCTGAGGTGGTATAATAAAAAACGATTCAAGTAAAGGCTTGGTAGTGGTGTGACGTCATGCCACAAAATACCTCAGCAGATTGAACTTGTGTATATATTATTCTCTCTATGGTGGAACGTGGAATTTATTTTGCAGAGCCGGACACTATCCTGGTGTTCACAATCTTCTCTGGATTATTCAAAGGAGGAACCCGCCTTGCAATGCCGAACATTATGTGCGCCGGACTCATCCTCATTGAAGCCAGGTTCAGGGGCTACTGAGGGAGTCCTGGACTAGGGGGTGTCCGGACAGCCGGACTATCATCGTCCGCCGGACTCCAAGACTACGAAGATACAAGATTTGAGAGAGATTGAGCTTTCAGGTAGGAAGTTCACCTGGGCTAACGCATTGCCAAATCCAACTTTCGAGAAGTTGGATCGGGTACTGGCTAGTGTCGCTTGGGAACAGAAGTTTCCCTTTGTAACTGTTCAGGCTCTCTCTCGCGGGATTTCTGATCACACACCTCTGTTGCTCGACTCTGGTGGGGCTACCTATTCGGGCAACAAGAATTTATTCTCTTTTGAGCTTGCGTGGTTTGAAAGAGAAGGATTCTTGGATCTTGTAGCCAGAGAATGGGCTAAAGATGCAGGAGGTAGGAATGCGCTTGAGCGCTGGCAGAACAAGATTAAGCATCTCAGAAGTTTCCTTCGTGGGTGGGCTAAGCATCTAGGTGGAGTGTATAAGGTGGAGAAGGAACGGCTCCTTTCCCTTATTCAAACCTTAGATATAAAAGCAGAAACTACGATTCTGTTAGCCACCGAGCTTCATATCAAGCATGAGGCTGAGATGAGGCTGAAAGAATTACTCCGTGAAGAAGAATTAAAGTGGGCACTGCGGGCCAAGGTGCGAAAAGTTGTCCAGGGGGACGCGAACACTTAGTTCTTCCACATGATAGCCAATGGCAAGCACCGGAAGAAGAGAATCTTCCAGCTAGAACAAGATGAGGGTACAATTATCGGTCAGGACAACCTGAAGCTATATATTACTGAGTCCTACAAACGTTTGTTTGGACCACCAGAGGAGAACTGTGTGTCCCTGGATGAGTCTAGGGTTCAAGATATCCCTCAACTTACTGCTGTGGAGAATGATGTCTTAACTGCCCCAGAGGGAGTCCTGGACTTGGGGGTGTCCGGACAGCCGGACTATCTGTTTGGGAACATAGTAATTTCATAAAATTTCCTACGCACACGCAAGATCATGGTGATGGCATAGCAACGATAGGGGAGAGTGTATGTCCACGTACCCTCGTAGACCGTAAGCGGAAGCGTTATCACAACACGGTTGATGTAGTCGTACGTCTTCATGATCCGACCGATCCAAGCACCGAACATACGGAGCCTCCGAGTTCAGCACACGTTCAGCTCGATGACGATCTCCGGCCTCCGATCTAGCCGAGCTCCGGAGATGAGTTACGTCAGCACGACGGCGTGGTGACGATGATGATGTTCTACCAGCGCAGGGCTTCGTCTAAACTCCGCGACGATATGATCGAGGTGGAATATGGTGGAAGGGGGCACCGCACACGGCTAAGGAACGATCCGTAGATCAACTTGTGTGTCTATAGGGTGCCCCCTGCCCCCGTATATAAAGGAGGGAGGGGGGAGGCCGGCCGACCCCTTTGGGCGTGTCAAGGGAGGAGGAATCCTCCTCCTAGTAGGAGTAGGATTCCTCCTTTCCTACTCCTACTAGGAGGGGGAAGGAAGGGGGAGAGGGGGGAAGGAAAGGGGGGCGCCGCCCCCCTCCTACTCCAATTCGGACCAGAGGGAGAGGGGGCGCGCGGCCCACCCTGGCCGCCCCTCTCTCGTTTCACCTAGGCCCATGTGGCCCATTAACTCTCCCGGGGGGTTCCGGTAATCCCCCCGGCACTCCGGTTTTCTTCGAAATCACCCGAAACTTTTCCGGTGTCCGAATATAGTCGTCCAATATATCAATCTTTATGTCTCGACCATTTCGAGACTCCTCGTCATGTCCGTGATCACATCTGGGACTCCGAACAACCTTCGGTACATCAAAACTTATAAACTCATAATAAAGCTGTCATCGAAATGTTAACCGTGCGGACCCTACGGGTTCGAGAACTATGTAGACATGACCTAGAACCATTCTCGGTCAATAACCAATAGCGGGACCTGGATGCCCATATTGGTTCCTACATATTCTACGAAGATCTTTATCGGTCAAACCGCATAACAACATACTTTGTTCCCTTTGTCATCGGTATGTTACTTGCCCGAGATTTGATCGTCGGTATCCAATACCTAGTTCAATCTCGTTATCGGCAAGTCTCTTTACTCGTTCCATAATACATCATCTCATAACTAACTCATTAGTTACATGGTTGCAAGGCTTACGTGATGAGTATTACCGAGAGGGCCCAGAGATACCTCTCCGACAATCGGAGTGACAAATCCTAATCTCGAATTATGCCAACCCAACATGTACCTTCGGAAACACCTGTAGAGCACCTTTATAATCACCCAGTTACGTTGTGACGTTTGGTAGCACACAAAGTGTTCTTCCGGTAAACGGGAGTTGCACAATCTCATAGTTGTAGGAACTTTGTATAAGTCATGAAGAAAGCAATAGCAGTATACTAAACGATCAAGTGCTAGGCTAACGGAATGGGTCATGTCAATCACATCATTCTCCTAATGATGTGATCCCATTAATCAAATGACAACACATGTCTATGGTTAGGAAACATAACCATCTTTGATTAATGAGCTAGTCAAGTAGAGGCATACTAGTGACTATATGTTTGTCTATGTATTCACACATGTATCATGTTTCCGGTTAATACAATTCTAGCATGAATAATAAACATTTATCATGATATGAGGAAATAAATAATAACTTTATTATTGCCTTTAGGGCATATTTCCTTCAGTCTCCCACTTGCACTAGAGTCAATAATCTAGATTACATAGTAATGATTCTAACACCCATGGAGTCTTGGTGCTGATCATGTTTTGCTCGTGAGAGAGGCTTAGTCAACGGGTCTGCAACATTCAGATCTGTATGTATCTTGCAAATCTCTATGTCTCCCATTTGGACTTGGTCCCGAATGGAATTGAAGCGTCTCTTGATGTGCTTGGTCCTCTTGTGAAATCTGGATTCCTTTGCCAAGGCAATTGCACCAGTATTGTCACAGAAGATCTTCATTGGTCCCGATGCACTAGGTATGACACCTAGATCGGAAAGGAACTCCTTCATCCAGACTCCTTCATTCGCTGCTTCAGAAGCAGCTATGTACTCCGCTTCACATGTAGATCCTGCCACGACGCTTTGTTTAGAACTGCACCAACTTACAGCTCCACCGTTTAATATAAACACGTATCCGGTTTGCGATTTAGATTTGTCCGGATCAGTGTCAAAGCTTGCATCGACGTAACCATTTACGACTAGCTCTTTGTCACCTCCGTATACGAGAAACATATCCTTAGTCCTTTTCAGGTATTTCAGGATGTTCTTGACCGATGTCCAGTGATCCACTCCTAGATTACTTTGGTACCTTCCTGCTAAGCTTATTGCTAAGCATACGTCAGGTCTGGTACACAGCATTGCATACATGATAGAGCCTATGGCTGAAGCATAGGGAACATTTTTCATTTTCTCTCTATCTTCTGCTGTGGTTGGGCATTGAGTTTGACTCAACTTCACACTTTGTAGCACATGCAAGAATCCTTTCTTTGCCTGATCCATTTTGAACTTTTTCAAGATTTTGTCAAGGTATGTGCTTTGTGAAAGTCCTATTAAGCGTCTTGATCTATCTCTATAGATCTTGATGCCCAATATGTAAGTAGCTTCACCGAGGTCTTTCATTGAAAAACTTTTATTCAAGTATCCCTTTATGCTATCTAGAAATTCTATATCATTTCCAATTAATAATATGTCATCAACATATAAAACTAGAAATGCTACAGAGCTCCCACTCACTTTCTTGTAAATACAGGCTTCTCCAAAAGTCTGTATAAAACCATATGCTTTGATTACACTATCAAAGCGTTTATTCCAACTCCGAGATGCTTGCACCAGTCCATAAATGGAACGCTGGAGCTTGCACACTTTGTCAGCACCTTTTGGATCAACAAAACCTTCCGGCTGCATCATATACAACTCTTATTCTAGAAATCCATTCAAGAATGCAGTCTTGACATCCATTTGCCAAATTTCATAATCATGAAATGCAGCAATAGCCAACATGATTCGGACAGACTTAAGCATCGCTACTGGTGAGAAAGTCTCATCGTAGTCAACCCCTTGAACTTGTCGAAAACCTTTTGCAACAAGTCGAGCTTTATAGATAGTAACATTACCATCAGCGTCAGTCTTCTTCTTAAAGATCCATTTATTTTCAATGGCTTGCCGATCATCGGGCAAGTCAACCAAAGTCCATACTTTGTTTTCACACATGGATCCCATCTCAGATTTCATGGCCTCTAGCCATTTTGCGGAATCTGGGCTCATCATCGCTTCCTCATAGTTTGTAGGTTCATCATGGTCAAGTAACATGACTTCCAGAATAGGATTACCGTACCACTCTGGTGCGGATCTTACTCTGGTGGACCTACGAGGTTCAGCAGAAACTTGATCTGAAGTTTCATGATCAATATCATTAGCTTCCTCACTAATTGGTGTAGTCGTCACAGGAACCAGTTCTCGTGATGAATTACTTTCCAATAAGGGAGTAGATACAGTTATCTCATCAAGTTCTACTTTCCTCCCACTCACTTATTTCGAGAGAAACTCCTTCCCTAGAAAGGATCCATTCTTAGCAACGAATGTCTTGCCTTCGGATCTGTGATAGAAGGTGCACCCAACAGTCTCTTTTGGGTATCCTATGAAGACACATTTCTCCGATTTGGGTTCGAGCTTATCTGGTTGAAGTTTCTTCACATAAGCATCGCAGCCCCAAACTTTAAGAAACAACAACTTTGGTTTCTTGCCAAACCACAGTTCATAAGGCATCGTCTCAACGGATTTTGATGGTGCCCTATTTAACGTGAATGCAGCCGTCTCTAAAGCATAACCCCAAAACGATAGCGGTAAATCAGTAAGAGACATCATAGATCGCACCATATCAAGTAAAGTACGATTACGACGTTCGGACACACCATTTCGTTGTGGTGTTCCAGGTGGCGTTAGTTGCGAAACTATTCCGTATTGTTTCAAATGTAAACCAAACTCGTAACTCAAATATTCTCCTCCACGATCAGATCGTAGAAACTTTATTTTCTTGTTACGATGATTTTCTACTTCACTCTGAAATTCTTTGAACTTTTCAAATGTTTCAGACTTGTGCTTCATTAAGTAGATATACCCATATCTGCTCAAATCATCTGTGAAGGTGAGAAAATAACGATATCCGCCACGAGCCTCAACATTCATCGGATCACATACATCTGTATGTATGATTTCCAACAAATCTGTTGCTCTCTCCATAGTTCTGGAGAACGGTGTTTTAGTTATCTTGCCCATGAGGCACGGTTCGCAAGTACCAAGTGATTCATAATCAAGTGATTCCAGAAGTCCATCAGTATGGAGTTTCTTCATGCATTTTACACCGATATGACCTAAACGGCAGTGCCACAAATAAGTTGCACTATCATTATCAACCCTGCATCTTTTGGCTTCAACATTATGAATATGTGTATCACTACTATCGAGATTCAATAAAAATAGACCACTCTTCAAGGGTGCATGACCATAAAAGATATTACTCATATAAATAGAACAACCATTATTCTCTGATTTAAATGACTAACCGTCTCGCATCAAACAAGATCTAGATATAATGTTCATGCTCAACGCTGGCACCAAATAACAATTATTCAGGTCTAAAACTAATCCCGAAGGTAGATGTAGAGGTAGCGTGCCGACCGCGATCACATCGACTTTGGAACCATTTCCCACGCGCATCGTCACCTCATCCTTGGCCAGTGCTTGTCTATTCCGTAGTCCCTGTTTCGAGTTGCAAATATTAGCAACAGAACCAGTATCAAATACCCAGGTGCTACTACGAGCTCTAGTTAGGTACACATCAATAACATGTATATCACATATACCTTTGTTCACTTTGCCATCCTTCTTATCCGCCAAATACTTGGGGCAGTTCCGCTTCCAGTGACCAGTCTGCTTACAGTAGAAGCACTCAGTTTCAGGCTTAGGTCCAGACTTGGGTTTCTTCTCTTGAGCAGCAACTTTTTTCCATTCTTTTTGAAGTTCCCCTTCTTCTTCCCTTTGCCCTTTTTCTTGAAACTAGTGGTCTTGTTGACCATCAACACTTGATGCTCCTTCTTGATTTCTACCTCCGCGACTTTCAGCATCACGAAGAGCTCGGGAATAGTCTTGTTCATTCCTTGCATATTATAGTTCATCATGAAGCTCTTGTAGCTTGGTGGCAGTGATTGGAGAATTCTGTCAATGACACTATCATCAGGAAGATTAACTCCCAGTTGAATCAAGTGATTATTATACCCAAACATTCTGAGTATGTGTTCACTGACAGAACTATTCTCCTCCATCTTCAGCTATAGAACTTATTGGAGACTTCATATCTCTCAATCCGGGCATTTGTTTGAAATATTAACTTCAACTCCTGGAACATCTCATATGCTCCATGACGTTCAAAACGTCGTTGAAGACCCGGTTCTAAGCCGTAAATCATGGCACACTGAACTATAGAGTAGTCATCAGCTTTGCTCTGCCAGACGTTCTTAACATCGTCAGTTGCATCAGCAGCAGGCCTGGCACCCAGCGGTGCTTCCAGGACGTAACTCTTCTGTGCAGCAATGAGGATAATCCTCAGGTTACGGACCCAGTCCGTGTAATTGCTACCATCATCTTTCAACTTTGCTTTCTCAAGAAACGCATTAAAATTCAACGGAACAACAGCATGAGTCATCTATCTACAAACAAACATAGACAGGCAAGATACTATCAGGTACTAAGTTCATGATAAATTTAAGTTCAATTAATCATATTACTTAAGAACTCCCACTTAGACAGGCATCTCTCTAGTCATCTAAGTGATCACGTGATCCAAATCAACTAAACCATGACCGATCATCACGTGAGATGGAGTAGTTTTCAATGGTGAACATCATTATGTTGATCATATCTACTATATGATTCACGCTTGACCTTTTGGTCTCCGTGTTCCGAGGCCATATCTGCATATGCTAGGCTCGTCAAGTTTAACCTGAGTATTCTGCGTGTGCAAAACTGGCTTGCACCCGTTGTAGATGGACGTAGAGCTTATCACACCCGATCATCACGTGGTGTCTCGGCACGACGAAATTTGGCAACGGTGCATACTCAGGGAGAACACTACTTGATAATTTTTAGTGAGAGATCATCTTAAAATGCTACCGTCAATCAAAGCAAGATAAGATGCATAAAGGATAAACATCACATGCAATCAATATAAGTGATATGATATGGCCATCATCATCTTATGCTTGTGATCTCCATCTCTGAAGCACCGTCGTGATCACCATCGTTACCGTCGCGACACCTTGATCTCCATCGTAGCATCGTTGTCATTTACGCCATCTATTGCTTCTACGACTATCGCTACCGCTTAGTGATAAAGTAAAGCAATTACAGGGCGTTTGCATTTCATACAATAAAGCGACAACCATATGGCTCCTGCCAGTTGCCGATAACTTCGGTTACAAAACATGATCATCTCATACAATAAAATATAGCATCATGTCTTGACCATATCACATCACAACATGCCCTGCAAAAACAAGTTAGACGTCCTCTACTTTGTTGTTGCAAATTTTACGTGGCTGCTACGGGCTTTAGCAAGAACCGTTCTTACCTACGCATCAAAAACCACAACGATAGTTCATCAAGTTGGTGCTGTTTTAACCTTCGCAAGGACCGGGCGTAGCCACACTCGATTCAGCTAAAGTGAGAGAGACAGACACCCGCCAGTCACCTTTAAGCACGAGTGCTCGTAACGGTGAAACCAGTCTCGCGTAAGCGTACGCGTAATGTCGGTCCGGGCCGCTTCATCTCACAATACCGCCGAACCAAAGTATGACATGCTGGTAAGCAGTATGACTTGTATCGCCCACAACTCACTTGTGTTCTACTCGTGCATATAACATCAACGCATAAAACCTAGGCTCTGATACCACTGTTTGGGAACGTAGTAATTTCAAAAAATTTCCTACGCACACGCAAGATCATGGTGATGGCATAGCAACGATAGGGGAGAGTGTATGTCCACGTACCCTCGTAGACCGTAAGCGGAAGCGTTATCACAACGTGGTTGATGTAGTCGTACGTCTTCACGATCCGACCGATCCAAGCACCGAACTTACGGAGCCTCCGAGTTCAGCACACGTTCAGCTCGATGACGATCTCCGGCCTCCGATCCAGCCGAGCTCCGGAGATGAGTTCCGTTAGCACGACGGCGTGGTGACGATGATGATGTTCTACCGGCGCAGGGCTTCATCTAAACTCCACGACGATATGATCGAGGTGGAATATGGTGGAAGGGGGTACCGCACACGGCTAAGGAACGATCCGTAGATCAACTTGTGTGTCTATGGGGTGCCCCCTGCCCTCGTATATAACGGAGGGAGGGGGGAGGCCGGCCGGCCCCTTTGGGCGCGCCAAGGGAGGAGGAATCCTCCTCCTAGTAGGAGTAGGATTCCTCCTTTCCTACTCCTACTAGGAGGGGGAAG
>NC_041381.1:682694621-682724303 GCF_002162155.2 Triticum dicoccoides | reverse complement strand
CCCCCCCCCCCGGCACTCCGGTTTTCCTTGAAATCACCCGGAACTTTTCCGGTGTTCGAATATAGTCGTCCAATATATCAATCTTTATGTCTCGACCATTTCGAGACTCCTCGTCATGTCCGTGATCACATCTGGGACTCCGAACAACCTTCGGTACATCAAAACTTATAAACTCATAATAAAGCTGTCATCGAAACGTTAAGCATGCGGACCCTACGGGTTCGAGAACTATGTAGACATGACCTAGAACCATTCTCGGTCAATAACCAATAGCGGGACCTAGATGCCCATATTGGTTCCTACATATTCTACGAAGATCTTTATCGGTCAAACCGCATAACAACATACTTTGTTCCCTTTGTCATCAGTATGTTACTTGCCCGAGATTTGATCGTCGGTATCCAATACCTAGTTCAATCTCGTTATCGGCAAGTCTCTTTACTCGTTCCGTAATACATCATCTCATAACTAACTCATTAGTTACATGGTTGCAAGGCTTACGTGATGAGTATTACCGAGAGGGCCCAGAGATACCTCTCCGACAATCGGAGTGACAAATCCTAATCTCGAATTATGCCAACCCAACATGTACCTTCGGAAACACCTGTAGAGCACCTTTATAATCACCCAGTTACGTTGTGACGTTTGGTAGCACACAAAGTGTTCTTCCGGTAAACGGGAGTTGCACAATCTCATAGTTGTAGGAACTTTGTATAACTCATGAAGAAAGCAATAGCAGTATACTAAACGATCAAGTGCTAGGCTAACGGAATGGGTCATGTCAATCACATCATTCTCCTAATGATGTGATCCCATTAATCAAATGACAACACATGTCTATGGTTAGGAAACATAACCATCTTTGATTAATGAGCTAGTCAAGTAGATGCATACTAGTGACTATATGTTTGTCTATGTATTGACACATGTATCATGTTTCCGGTTAATACAATTCTAGCATGAATAATACACATTTATCATGATATGAGGAAATAAATAATAACTTTATTATTGCCTCTAGGGCATATTTCCTTCACTATCATCGTCCGCCGGACTCCAAGACTACGAAGATACAAGATTGAAGACTCCGTCCCGTGTCCGGATGGGACTTTCCTTGGCGTGGAAGGCAAGCTTAGCAATACGGATATGTAGATCTTCTACCATTGTAACAGACTCTGTGTAACCCTAGCCCTCTCCGGTGTCTATATAAACCGGAGGGCTTTAGTCCGTAGGACATAACCTCCATTACAACAATCATACCATAGGCTAGCTTCTAGGGTTTAGCCTCCTTGATCTCGTGGCAGATCCACTCTTGTAATACACATCATCAATATTAATCAAGCAGGACGTAGGGTTTTACCTCCATCAAGAGGTCCCGAACCTGGGTAAAACATCGTGTCCCTTGTCTCCTGTTACCATCCGCCTATACGCACAGTTCGGGACCCCCTACCCGAGATCCGTTGGTTTTGACACCGACATTGGTGCTTTCATTGAGAGTTCCTCTGTGTCGTCACCGATAGGCTTGATGGCTTCTTCCATCAACAACGCCGTCCAGGGTGAGACTTTTCTCCCCGGATAGATCTTTGTATTTGGCGGCTTCGCACTGCGGGCCAACTCACTTGGCCATCTGGAGCAGATGGAAAGCTACGCCCCTGGCCATCAGGTTAGGTTCGGAAGCCTAAACTTCACGGCTGACATCCCCGGGGACTTGATCTTCGACGGACCCGAGCCACAGCCGAGCATGCCGCGCTATCACGATGGGCATGATTTAGCTCTGCCGCAGGACAGTGCCTTGGTGGCCGCACACGAATCCGCTCCGGCCCTCAGTCCGGAGCCGATCGCCCAGATCGAGGACCGGTGGCTGGACACCGCCTCGGGGGCTGCAACTTCCGCGACGATGGAGCCGAACTCTGACTTTGTCCCCCATAAAGCTCGTGACTCCGAGGTGCCGAACTCCCTGCCGGACTCCGAACCTCCGGCGCCTCTGCCAATCGAATCCAATTGGGCGCCGATCATGGAGTTCACCGCGGCGGACATCTTTCAGCACTCGCCCTTTGGCGACATCCTAAATTTGCTAAAGCATCTCTCGCTATCCGGAGAGACCTGGCCGGACTATGGCCAGGATGGTTGGGATGCGGACGACGAAGAAATTCAGAGCCCACCCACCACCCACTTTGTAGCCACTGTCGACGATCTAACCGACATGCTAGACTACGACTCCAAAGACATCGATGGTATGGACGACGATGCCGGAGACGAACAGGAACCAGCGCCTACAGGGCACTGGAAGACCACCTCGTCATATGACATATACATGGTGGACACCCCAAAAGATGGGGACGGCGAAGAAGCAGCGGAGGCAGATTCCTTAAAGAAACAGCCCAAGCGCCGGCGTCAGCGGCGCCGCTCTAAATCCCGCCACAGCAAGAATGGAGATTCCGGCACAGGAGATAATAACACTCCAGACAGTGCCGAAGACAATCCCCTCCAGCAAGATTCAGCCTAGGAGGATGCAGAAGCAAGCCCTCGCGAGAGAGCGGCAGACGAAGAGGTCGAGGATGATAATTACATGCCTCCCTCCGGAGACGAAGCAATCCTCGGCGACGACGAATTCGTCGTGCCCGAGGATCCCGTCGAACAAGAGCGTTTCAAACGCAGACTAACGGCCACGGCAAATAGCCTAAAGAAAAAGCAGCAGCAGCTTCAAGCTGATCAAGACCTACTGGCCGATCGATGGACCGAGGTGCTCGCGGCCGAAGAGTACGAACTCGAACGTCCCTCCAAGAGCTACCCAAGACGCAAGTTGCTCCCCCGATTAGAGGAAGAAGCATACATACCTTCATCACCAGTGCACAATACGGCCGACCGACCACCCCGTGGTCGGGACAAAGAGGCATCCAAGCCCTCCACCAAGACCGTACCCCGGCACCGCTCCAAAAGCGCGAAGCCAAGAGGGAACGCGCCGGACTTGCGAGATATAGTGGAGGACAAAGCAAGGCAATCCAGATCCATCTACGGATCACGTGGGCGCCCCACGACCCACGACGAATACCTTCACGCCGGATACAACAACCCCGGCCGGGCCAAACACAGCAGACAATGCTCACTCGAGCTACGTCGTGATATTGCTCAATATAGAGGCGCCGCACACCCGCTATGCTTCACTGATGAAGTAATGGATCATCAAATCCCTGAAGGGTTTAAACCCGTAAACATTGAATCCTACGATGGCACAACAGACCCCGCGGTTTGGATTGAAGATTATCTCCTTCACATCCATATGGCCCGCGGCGACGATCTCCACGCCATCAAATACCTCCCACTCAAGCTTAAAGGACCAGCTCAGCATTGGCTTAACAGCTTGCCCGCAGAGTCAATTGGGTGTTGGGAAGACCTGGAAGCCGCATTCCTCGACAACTTCCAGGGCACATATGTGCGACCACCAGACGCCGATGACCTAAGCCACATAATTCAGCAGCCAGACGAATCGGCCAGACAATTCTGGACACGGTTCTTGACAAAGAAAAACCAAATCGTCGACTGTCCGGATGCAGAGGCCCTCGCAGCCTTCAAACATAACATCCACGACGAGTGGCTAGCCCGGCACCTAGGACAGGAAAGCCAAAATCCATGGCAGCCCTCACATCATTAATGACCCGCTTTTGTGCAGGAGAGGATAGCTGGCTAGCTCGTAGCAACAACCTCAGTAAAAATTCTGGCAGTCCGGATACTAAGGACCACAATGGCAGGTCGCGTCGAAGCAAAAATAAACATCGTATTAACGGCGACGACAAGGAGGATACGGCAGTCAACGCCGGATTCCGAGGCTCTAAACCCGGTCAGCGGAAGAAGCCATTCAAAAGAACCACTCCAGGTCCGTCCAATTTGGACTGAATCCTCGACCGCTTATGCCAGATACATGGCACCCCCGAAAAGCCAGCTAACCACACCAACAGAGACTGTTGGGTATTTTAAGCATGCAGGCAAGTTAATTGCCGAAAACAATGACAAGGGGCTGCACAGCGATGACGAGGAAGATACCCGGCCACCGAACAGTAGAGGACAGAAGGGTTTCCCCCCACAAGTGCGGACGGTGAACATGATATATGCAACCCATATACCCAAGAGGGAGCGGAAGCGTGCACTAAGGGACGTATATGCGATGTAGCCAGTCGCCCCTAAGTTCAATCCATGGTCCTCTTGCCCGATCACTTTCGATCGAAGAGACCATCCGACCAGTATCCGCCACTGCGGATTCGCCGCATTGGTTTTAGACCCAATCATCGATGGATTTAACCTCACGAGAGTCCTGATGGACGGCGGCAGTAGTCTGAACCTGCTTTATCAGGACACAGTGCGCAAGATGGGCATAGACCCCTCAAGGATTAAACCTACAAAGATGACCTTTAAAGGCGTCATACCAGGTGTTGAGGCCAATTGTACAGGCTCAGTCACACTGGAAGTGGTCTTCGGATCCCCGGACAATTTCCAGAGAGAGGAGTTAATCTTCGACATAGTCCCGTTCCGCAGCGGCTATCACGCTCTGCTCGGACGAACCGCGTTTGCAAAATTCAGCGCGGTGCCGCATTACGCATACCTCAAGCTCAAGATGCCAGGCCCTCGTGGAGTCATCACGGTCAACGGAAATATGGAACGCTCCCTCCGAACGGAGGAACATACAGCGGCTCTCGCGGCAGAAGTACAGAGCAGCCCTCTAAGGCAATTTTCGAGTCCGGCCGTTAAACGGCCGGACACGGCCAAACGCGCCCGGAGCAGCATCAACCAAGACCACCTGGAACATTCCGAGCATGCGTATCAATGCGGCCCCAACCCCAGCCCTCGCATGATTG
Organism: Triticum dicoccoides; assembly: GCF_002162155.2. Taxonomy (NCBI): domain Eukaryota; kingdom Viridiplantae; phylum Streptophyta; class Magnoliopsida; order Poales; family Poaceae; genus Triticum; species Triticum dicoccoides. Next base: position 682,719,453 of record NC_041381.1, on the reverse strand, counting down.
CAAGACCAACCCTCCGCGTACATCATTACGCTTTGGAGATACCATGGGCCTGGGGGGAGGGGCACGACCACAATAGCCCCAGAGTGCGGCTAGACCACACCAGGGGCTCACAAGTGTGTCGCCTTTTTTTTTATTTTCCTTCTTTGTATACACAGGACTCCGTTCACCAGAGGTTCTGTCCGGCGGCGAACCCGCCGAACTCACGATGCAACAGTCAGGGAGGGAAGAAGGCTGCGACGAACACTCAGGTGGTCTCCATTACGAGCATTAAATTCGATTATATACACCAGTCTGCAGCCCACCCCTGGAGGGGGACATGTTTATTTAGTCCAATCCCTTGCTTACCGCACTATTTGTATCCTTCCGCACTCATAGCAGAATTCCTTTAATAAATAATGCAGCATCTTTTGCCTGTTATTGCATTACTTTACACATATGTTCATTAATGACATCTTGCACCCGTATATTTTGGTACGGCCGAATACACCAGGGGCTTACGTTCCCCGCATTATGGTGTGATAAGTCCGAACACTTTCACAAGTGCGGCACCCCGAACTTATAGCATTATATGAATCGGCTCCGAATCATGTCTTGGGTCAATAGTTGGGTTTGCCCGGCTCCCACGTTTTGGTGCCTTACGTTCCGTTCTGTCGGCTAAGGTGGCACTGGGAGAAGCACTGCGATTGCGCCCCGGTTGAGCTGGGCAAGCGCCTCAGTGGAGAAAGCTAAAACTGACTGGCATGATAAGGCGAGAGACTGGTCGCTGTTCGAGAGGTCTTTTCGGGTCCCTAAAGACTCATGCCGCTTCGTGTGAAGTACCGGATAATGTCCGATGAAGGCGTGGATAGCGCCCCGACTTCGGTATTCCGAATACTAGGGGCTTTGCCGAAATTTAAAATTATAGAATTCTATGGCTAAGTGAGAGTGTTCAAGCATTATAAGTCCGGTTGCCTTGTTCGTTGTGTTGAGCGCCTCCCTAGACGGACCCAAAAATGGGAACAAGAGTGCTCAAGTTATCCCGAACACCCCAGCACTTGCGGCTCGGGGGCTGAAGCCAACGACTTGCCATCTCTCAGATTTTATAAACGGCCGCACATAAGGTAATATTTTAAATTAAACAAGCGTTGCTTACAGCGCATATGAACAAAGTTTTCAGCGCACAGGATAATACATAGCGAGTTTTACTCAATAATTACATCTCTAGGGCACTCATCCACGATATTGCGGGCACCCTTCAGGACAATCTTATAGTACATTTCGGGCGTACGATACTCCTTGCCCGCTGGTGGCGGGTCAGTAAGAAGCCTCTCCGCATCCAGCCTGCCCCAGTGCACCTTTGCGCGGGCAAGAGCCCGACGAGCACCTTCAATACAGGCGGAGCGCTTGACGACCTCCACCCAGGGGCACGCATCCACCAGCCGCCGCACGAGGCCGAAGTAGCTCCCAGGCATGGCCTGTCCAGGCCACAGCCGGACTATGAGGCCCTTCATGGCCTCCTCAGCCGCCTTGTGGAGCTCGACCAGCTGCTTTAGCTGGTCGCTAGGGGGCACCGGATGGCCAGCCTCAGCGTACTGAGACCAGAAGACCTTCTCCGTTGAGCTCCCCTCCTGGCCACGGTAGAATGCGGCGGCATCGGATACACTGTGTGGCAGATCTACAAACGCCCCTGGAGAGCTCCGAATTCGGGTAAGTGTCAGGTAGTTTACATTAACATGCTTGCTTTGCATGAAAAATGCCTTACCCGCCGCTATCTTCTTCACATCTTCAACCTCCTGAAGGGCCTTACGGGCCTCGGCCTTGGCGGACTTGGCACTTTCGAGAGCCGAGGCGAGCTCGGACTCTCGAGTCTTGGAGTCGCGCTCCAAACTCTCATGCTTCTCCATGAGAGCCTGGGGCTCTTGCCGCACTTCCGCCACTCGCGCCTCCTGCTTCTCTCGCTCGGCCCGTTCCGTGGCCGCATTGCGTTCAGCCGCGAACACAGCCTCCTTCAGGGTTGCCACCTCGTTAGTGGCCCCTGCAGTACCCACGTTATCCTTGTCATTTTTATTGCAACCTAAATCCTTTTCTGTAAGGTAAATCTTTAAAGTGGTGTTACTCACCTTCTTTGTCCTCGAGCTGCTTCTTGGCACGGCCGAGCTCTTGCTCGGACCGCTCGAGATCCTGCTTCAATGCACCGACCTCCGCAGTCAGTGTGGCAGAGGTCAGCAGCGCAGCCTGCAAACCCATATTGACATATTTTTTAAGCAACCCTGCGTATATCTTTTTAGATCCTCAGTCCGGCTTTTCTTTCCGAACGCCGAACTGAGCATCAGGGGCTACTGTCTATGCGGTATTACATTACATAATTTTAACTTCTTACCTCAAATCCTGTTAGAAGGCTGCTGCAGGCTTCGGTCAGCCCGCTCTTGGTGAGCTGAACCTTCTGAATCACCGCACTCATGATAGTGCGGTGTTCTTCCTCGATGGAAGCGCCTTTGAGCGCCTCCAACAAGTTATCTGGCGCCTCCGGTTGGACGGGGGCTACGGTGTCACGGTCTTTCCCTTCTTGTGAAGGGGCCGCCCGCCGGACTCTGGAACCACTGCAGGTTCCGGTGTAGAGTCCGGCGCAAAGTCCGGGAGGCTGCCTTGCGGCACCTCCGAAGCCTCCTCCTGATGGGTCCCTTCCCGGGATCCCACCTCGGTGTCCTCAGCGGCACGAGGGGTGGAGGCAGTCGGAATGAATTCCACATCCGACGCAGCCAATGACCCGCTCGACGAAGCAGGGAGATCATCGTCGGCCGGGCTGCAGGCAGTATGCGGCGTTAGAAGGACATTATGTGACAAAAAGAAATTGCAGATCATTCAGGGATCCGGATACTTACGATCTCGCCTGAGGCCTGGCCCTCGAGGGCCACTCTTCATCGCCAACGGTGGTGTTGGCGGAACTGTCCGGGGGAATAGTTCTTCCTCTCTTGGACCCTTCGGCCTCCCCTGTTGGGGAGGCCTTCCTCTTTCTCTCTCCCTCCTCTGGGAGAGGGTCTTCTTCCTCCTCCTCATCCTCGGGAGAGGAATCCGCCTCGGAGTCGTCGGACACCTGAAAACGGGTACTCTTTCGAGTACCCGTGGCCACCTTCTTGGGCTTCTTCTCCGACACCACATGCGGTGCCGGAACCAACAGCCCCGCCAGACGGGCGTCCACTGGGTCTTCTGGCATGGGAGCCGGGCAGACGAGCTGCTCGGCCTTCTTCATCCATTCCTGTCAAAGGAGAAGGGAGATTAAAAACCTGCTTAGGGTCGAACTATTAAGGACAAGTGTCCCTTAAAGGGGTAGAATCACTTACCTCGTCAGTTGGACGCTGCGAGTAGAATCCGCGATCTTCCGTCGCGGATGCGGGGGCTTTGGCACCCTTAAACAGCACCCTCCAGGCGCCTTCGTACGTTGTGTCGAAGAGCCGGCTCAGCGCCTGGTGCTGTTCCGGATCGAACTCCCACAGATTGAATGCCCGTTCTTGGCATGGGAGAATCCGGCGGATGAGCATGACTTGGACCACGTTAACCAGCCTGAGCTTCTTGTTCACCAGCTTCTGGATACAGGCTTGGAGTCCCGTCAGCTCCTTCGAATTGCCCCACAGCAAGCCCTTCTCTTTCTAGGAGGTGAGCTGCGTGGGGATACCAGATCTGAACTCGGGGGCCGCCGCCCACGAAGGGTCGCGCGGCTCGGTGATATAGAACCACCCCGACTGCCACCCCTTGACGGATTCCACGAAGGCCCCTTCGAACCAAAGGACGTTGGGCATCTTGCCCAACATGGCGCCTCCTCACTCCGCTTGAGTGCCCTTCACTACCTTCGGCTTGACATTGAAGGTCTTGAGCCACAAGCCGAAGTGGGGCTAGATGCAGAGGAAGGCCTCGCACACGACGATAAATGCCGAGATGTTGAGGATGAAGTTCGGCGCCAGATCATGGAAATCCAAACCGTAGTAGAACATGAGCCCCCGGACAAAGGGGTGAAGTGGAAAGCCCAGTCCACGGAGGAAGTGGGGGAGGAAAACAACCCTCTCATGGGGCCCGGGGGTGGGGATGAGCTGCCCCTCGTCGGGCAGCCGGTGCGCGATGTCACCGGAAAGGTATCCGGCGCTGCGCAGCTTTGTGATGTGCTCCTCCTTAACGGTGGAGGCCAGCCATTTACCTCCCGCTCCGGACATGGTCGGAGAAGGTCGAGGCGAGATGTGCGAACTTGGGCGCTGGAGCTCGAGTGCGCGGAGATGGATAAGCAAAGGAGGAAGAAGGCGTAGGTGAAAAGGTGAATCCTTATCCCTTACATATAGGCGGACGAAGACTATGCGTCCCCACTAGCCTGATAAAACTCGCTTATCCCTCAAGCGCCACCATCAATGGCGCGGTTGGGTTACCCATCCATATTGATGAGAATCCCGGAATAAGGGGAACACGATCTCTGCTTCGACAAGACGTGCCAAGGAAACCGCTTCGCTAAACGCGCTGAGGTGGTATAATAAAAAACGATTCAAGTAAAGGCTTGGTAGTGGTGTGACGTCATGCCACAAAATACGTCAGCAGATTGAACTTGTGTATATATTATTCTCTCTACGGTGGAATGTGGAATTTATTTTGCAGAGCCAGACACTATCCTGGTGTTCACAATCTTCTCTGGATTATTCAAAGGAGGAACCCGCCTTGCAATGCCGCACATTATGCGCGCCGGACTCATCCTCATTGAAGCCAGGTTCAGGGGCTACTGAGGGAGTCCTGGACTAGGGGGTGTCCGGACAGCCGGACTATCATCGTCCGCCGGACTCCAAGACTACGAAGATACAAGATTTAAGACTCCGTCCCGTGTCCGGATGGGACTTTCCTTGGCGTGGAAGGCAAGCTTAGCAATACGGATATGTAGATCTTCTACCATTGTAACCGACTCTGTGTAACCCTAGCCCTCTTCGGTGTCTATATAAACCAGAGGGCTTTAGTCCGTAGGACATAACCTCCATTACAACAATCATACCATAGGCTAGCTTCTAGGGTTTAGCCTCCTTGATCTCGTGGCAGATCCACTCTTGTAATACACATCATCAATATTAATCAAGCAGGACATAGGGTTTTAACTCCATCAAAAGGTCCCGAACCTGGGTAAAACATCGTGTCCCTTGTCTCCTGTTACCATCCGCCTAGACGCACAGTTCGGGACCCCCTACCCGAGATCCGCCGGTTTTGACACCGACAGCCCCTTTCTCGGAAAAGGAGGTTTTCGAGGCTATTTCCAAGATGAAATGTAACAAGGCACCGGGGCCGGATGGTTTCCCGGCTGAGTTTTACAAGAAGTGCTGGCATATTATCAAAGGGGACCTGATGCCGATGTTCCATGATTTGTTCTCGGGACATTTGCAGCTTTTCCAACTTAATTTTGGAATGATAACCCTGCTGCCTAAGAAAACAGAGGCCGTGAGAATCTAGCAATTTCGGCCTATCTGCCTTCTGAATGTCAGTTTCAAAATTTTTACCAAGGTTGGGACGATCAGGCTCACACAGATTGCGCACGCAGTAGTGCAACCTTCTCAAACGGCTTTCATGCCGGATAGGAACATCCTCGAAGGGGTTGTGGTCCTTCATGAAACGCTTCATGAAATTCATACGAAAAAACTCGATGGTGTTATTTTCAAAGTGGATTTCGAGAAGGCTTATGATAAAGTCAAATGGCCGTTCCTCCAACAGGCTTTACGGATGGAGGGCTTTGATGAAACCTGGCGACGTCAGGTGGAAGCATTCACGCAAAAAGGAAGTGTTGGCATTAAAGTTAATGACGACATAGGTCATTACTTCCAAACTCACAAGGGCTTGAGACAGGGTGACCCTATGTCGCCTATTCTGTTCAATATTGTGGTTGATATGTTAGCGATCCTGATTGGGAGGGCCAAGGAGGCCGGTCAGGTGGAGGGATTGGTGCCTCATCTGGTTGATGGTGGTTTGTCCATCCTGCAATACGCTGATGATACAATCATTTTCATGGAACACGATTTGGCAAAAGCGAGGAACATGAAGTTAGTGTTATGCCTTTTTGAACAATTGTTGGGGCTGAAGATTAATTTCCATAAAAGCGAGTTGTTCTGCTTTGGTAGAGCCAAAGACGAACAAGAAGCGTATACACAATTGTTTGGTTGTGAAGTTGGGGCTTTACCTTTCACGTATCTTGGTATTCCCATTCACCATCGTAAGCTAACGAATGGTGAGTGGAAGTGCATCGAGGATCGGTTTGAGAAGAAACTGAGTTGCTGGAAAGGAAAACTCATGTCTTATGGAGGCCGGTTGATTCTTATTAACTCGATGCTCACGAGTTTACCTATGTTTCTCTTATCGTTCTTCGAGGTCCCAGTCGGGGTTAGGAAAAGGCTGGACTTCTATCGTTCTCGCTTCTTTTGGCAGAGTGATGAGCTTAAGAGGAAGTACAGATTGGCCAAATGGGATATTATTTGTCGACCAAAGGACCAAGGGGGCCTTGGTATTGAAAATCTTGAAGTCAAGAACAGATGTCTGCTCAGTAAGTAGCTGTTTAAGTTGTCTTCTGAGACAGAGGCAACTTGGGCACAGATTTTACGTAGTAAATATCTGCACTCAAAGACTTTATCCCAGGTTACTCTGAGACCTACAGATTCGCCGTTCTGGAAAGGGCTTATGAGGGTCAAAGCCGCTTTCTTTAACAGAACGAGATGTATTGTCGGTAATGGTGATAATACGCGATTCTGGGAGGATACGTGACTTGGTGACGCGCCTTTGGCTTCACAATATCCGACCCTATATCGTATTGTTCAGCGTCGGGAGGCTCTCGTTGCCACGGTTATGCAGTCTATTCCTCTCAACATTCAGTTTAGGAGGGTGCTTGTGGGGGATCGATGGGAAGCATGGCTTCACTTGGTCCGTAGGCTGATGGAAGTTCAGCTAACTCCTCAGCCCGACCAGTTATGTTGGAAGCTAACTAGATCTGGGGTGTTCACGGTTAAATCGATGTACATTGATATCATTAATTCTACTGTGATCCCTAGTTCCAAAGAGGTTTGGAAAGTTAAGGTACCTTTGAAGATTAAAGTGTTTATGTGGTTTGTGCATAAACAAGTTATTCTTACAAAGGACAATCTAGTTAAGCGCAACTGGACAGGTTCTACTAGGTGTAGTTTCTGTGATCGGGATGAGACTATCAAGCATTTATTTTTTGACTGTCCGTTGGCACGAGGGTTGTGACGCTCCGTGCAAATTGTCTTTAATATTACTCCTCCGAGATCGGTCAACACGTTATTTGGGGCGTGGCTTGTTGGGATAGAGTCCGAAACAGCCAGACACATTCGTGTAGGAGTATGCGCGCTGTTATGGGCAATTTGGAATTGCAGAAATGATTTGGTTTTTAACAGAACAACAAATACTCATTTTTTGCAGGTGTTATTTCGAGCTGCAGCACTGATCCGTGCGTGGTCCTTACTCACTCCGACGGAGGCCAGGGAGCGTTTGGTTACTGGATCTGTCCGGTGGGAGACGGTAGCGCGGGATATCTTCAACCAGTTTGGATGGCAATCATGTAATAGGACAGGCATTTAGTTTACTTATCTGTTTTTATGCCAGCCGGTTGTGGCTTTTGGGGCTTCTGTTTTGCAGTTGACACTCTAGGTGAGCTAGCTGCTGCTTTTGTTTGAATACTTTAAGACCTTGTTGAGACCTTGTTTACTTTTTAATAAAAGAGGCTGTATGCATCAATCTGATGCAGAGGCCGGGGAGTCCCCCCTTTCCGAAAAAAAAGTATGGCGTGGTGTGTTGACCCACAAGTAAAAAGTACAGTACGACGCTGTAAATTTCTGAATCAGGATTGCAACTAGGAGTGTATCAGTATGAGATAGACTGGTCTGATGTTCCACTGTTAATTGGCACTTCTTGTTTCTGAATCACTTCAGTATTTTAGGCGTTGCCTTTGTGATCCACAATGTCGGAGATAATTGCATCGTCAATACCGCTCTGGTTTCATAAAATTACCTTAAGCTAGCTTCCCCTGATTTAGAGCTAGACATGTGTCATGCTGATTTTGGTTGTATTGCTAGATTGGCCGAATTTGTTGTATTGATGCTGGGCTCAGTCTGGGCCGGAGTGACTAATTAAGATGGCTGGGATGTTTCCAAAATTACGTTGTGTTTGGCTATAAGAGCTCAATATTTATTGCAGTAATATCCTATGTCCTAAGTACTGACTACCTTCATCCTATAACAAAGCTCCTTACAAAATCTGTGTTCATGCTAGTTTTAAATTTAATTAACAGTTTTGCTAGAACTCATCTAGATGAGATATGATTTGGTCTCATTCACCTTCTATAGCCATTGGATGTGATGTTATAAGATGCGTGGGTGCTGACGTGGATTGTATATATTCTTGTTTTCAAAGTGAATGAGACCAAATTATATCTCATCTAAATGAGTTCTAGGTACTCCCTTTAATTAATGCCCATATGTGTTCACCGTGTTCACTCTGCATCCATGCATGCTCTATATATGTACTACAGTATGTCAGTAAAACTTACCCATGAATACGTTCCACATAATTCATAGAATCTTCGGCAAATTAAACAGGCTATCTAGAAATTGCCTTCACAATAGTAAACTACAAGAATTTTTTTCACACTTTTCTTTTGTTTATGTACAGGAGGTCCAAGTTAGCTGATACGATATGACTACACCAAGGCATATATCACTCCAAGTTAGCTGATACGATATGACTACACCAAGGCATATATCATTAAGTATCTTAGAAGACATTACCAACGGAATCTCAGTGGGCTCAAGAATTGGAAGGGGCGGGTTTGCAGATGTTTACAAGGTACCACCTCTGTAACTTTTTATAAGACGTTTTTAGAGTCTATAACGGCGTCAGAAAGCGTCATATATTTTAATATGGAGGGAGTATGAGTTAAAAACTTGATATTTGGTTTTCCATCATATGTCAAGTTTGAACTGGTAACAAACATTTCAGTTATAGACAGGCAACTCATGTACAATACTTATGTCAAGCAGGGAGTTTACAATGGGAAAGATATTGCTGTGAAGTTGCTTCTTGTTGATGCAGTGCGAGGAATTGATGATCAACAGTTTAAAAATGAAGTTGCTAACCTTTTGAGGGCTAAGCATCGAAATATTGTACAGTTAGTCAGTTATTGTTATGAAACAAAGAAAATATTTGTTGAGCGCAATGGTGATTTTAGCGAACATATATATAAAGCAATCTGCTTTGAGTACTTGCAGGGTGGAAGCCTAGACACGCGTCTTCATGGTATGACAACTTAACTTAACCAAAACACGATCATTTTCTTATGTGTTTAAGTGAAACTGAATTCCCATTTTCCCTTTGTCAATTTGTGTAGACCAATCTTTTGCACCTAATTGGAGCACACATTACAATATTATAAAGGGGGTCTGTGGAGGTTTAAATTTCCTTCACAAATGTGTACCTCAAATTTTGCATCTTGATTTGAAGCCCGCTAATATATTGCTAGACAGTTCCATGGAGCCTAAAGTGGCGGATTTAGGATTGTCAAGGCTCTTCACTCAATCATACACTCATGTCACAGAAAAAGCCATAGGAACCCGGTAAGTAGCGCGTGGAATGGCTGATTTCGAATTTTTCTTTATTTTCTAATTGAATAAATGGTATCTGCACTGATTGTGTCCTTGGTATTATGCAGGAAGTACATGCCACCAGAATTCATAAAGTATCGCATAATCTCACCTAAGAATGATGTTTTTAGTTTGGGTGTTGTAATGATAGAGATAATGACAGCACCTGCAAGTTACTCCAATTCTCTTGAAGTGGGCAATGTGGCACAATTAATGCAGCAGGTAAGAAAAAGACATTTAGTTTTGGTAATTAACCTTTTCTTTTAGTTCATATATCAAACCACCGATCAGGAATATGTTTGATATCTACACTTGTGCATTTTGATTACCAAGTAATGAGTTAATAACTTACTAAACTCATGAGGCGCCAATGGTCACACCCTGTCATGTCGTTCCTGTGCTAAACCGGACATTACGTAACTAAAACATAATCTTTAGACCTTACGGTAGACGGCACTATACATGTTGAGAGGTGTTCCTTTGCTATCCGAACATTCCTTTGCATGAAAATTAAAGCACATCAATGGGTGTGATTAGAAAATAAGCCATCCCTCCCCAACTTCTCACATAAGGCCTTTATGTAATAAGCTAGACGACTTGTAGAAAAGCCGGGGAGGGGTGGGGGGGGGCAGCTTATTTTGTAAGCCGTCAAAAAAAATAATCGGCGTAAGAGCATCTCCACCTGTGCCCCCATAGGCCTTCCAATCGGCCCAATGGGGTCCGGGCATGAATAGCCTCCTAACCGTGCCCCAATCGGTCCGGACAGCCCGAAAAACTGTTTGACAACCCCTTGTTCACCCCCAACCTTTGGGGAAGCTGGACACGCCCATACACACCTGCCACGTAGGACTCCGATAGGCAGGCCTGGCCTACCATCGGCACAGAGGCTGGTCAGTGTTGTTTTAATGGTGCCCAATGGTGCTGAACAACCTTCTTGGTTCGCTACCCTGGTGCTACCTTCGCTGCGGTGGTGCAGCTTCCCCACGCGTCACTGGCATTAAACCGACGCATCGGTTCCCACCCTCACCACCATTTCCTGCGGAGCTCCAAGCCTATAAAATGGTCTGCTGTGCTCGCATCTCACCCTTCTCTTCTCGCTACTTAGCCACAACGTAGGCCACCATGACTTCCGCCACACGCACACAGGTGCCACCACCCTAGACATCTCCTCTGCCTTCAGACCACAAAGGCAAGGAGGAGGCGGAGGAAGAGGAAGGGGTTGCGGAGGGAGAGGAAGAGGGTGCGGAGGAGGCGCAGAAGCAACCACCTTGCGCGCCAGAGCAGGCCACCTTGTTGGAGTCATTGACACCCTGCGACGAGAGAGAATCCAACGGCGGATGCATGCGGGAAGTAGCCGTTGAGCAGACTAATGCGGACATTGAGGGCCGTGTTAAGAGATAAGTATCTCCGTCCCTAGTGCAGCGAGGGAGGTGGCCGCCTGCCAGTTCATGATGGAGGAATGACTAGCCGCCATGGCATTGCAAGCCCAGGTTGAGGCTGATCACACCGCTCGCCTGCAGATGGAGGAGGCGCACCATCAGGTGGTGCGCGAGGCTGCGATGGTGAGGAGGTTGGTGCACGCACGACGACGAGCCCCCTTCCCGTCGTTGACCTAGATTAGGTTTCTTATTAGTATTCAAGTTTTAGTTTAAATTTTGTTTTATGTGTCCTTAAATTTGAATGAAATTCGAGTCTATCATTTAAATTTGAAAGTTTAATTCTTTTAGAAAAAGTACGGGGAACGTCGGTAGGGGCAGCCACCCCATCGGTCTGAGCATGTGTCTAGGCGCCCCCAAAGTGGCATCCTTTTGAGTGGTGAACACTTTTTTTGTGTGAATATCATCTAACTCACCAGATTCTAAGCCGATGTGGTGGCATGCAGCCCACAAACCACCATTTATTTTACGCAGCACGTAGCATCCACATATGTGATCTTAGGGTGAAAACAACGGTGCACATAACTGAACGACATGGAGTACTAAACACGATGTTTATATTTTTCACGTGAATATACACGCCAAGAAGATCATATTTATTTACATGGACAGACATAAATAAACAAATTTTAGATTATATTTATTTACATGGACGAATGTGCATGCTGACAGCTTGTAGACCTCTGCCTCTGTCACGGCCATCATCGGTATCACAGACACTGGATCGACGCAATGCACATTCACCGAGTGAGGTTACAACAAGCAGAGGGCCGTCGTTCCGTGGAGCTAGTACCTAGTAGTGACAAACTAACAACAAAGATAGCCCTGAGAGGAAAAATAGGAAAGCAAAACCTACTGGCAAACTGTGTTTTTTAAGAAAAAAGGGAAAAGCTTTGCCCTTTTCATTAATTAAGGAGACACAAAAAATTTGAATACAAATCAGGCTAGCAAATGATATTAGATAAGCGTTAGTTTGATCCTAGCCGTGGGATACACATCAAATTACCGATCGGAGGAAATACGTCAGCTGGAGACGTGTATCAAATTAGCAATACGTTGTGTGGATTCTGAAAGAGATAATAAGCCCTCTGTAGCAGATATCCTGGATACCCTGAATGAGACAGAAACTCATATTCCCAAGAGACAGGTATAATCTGCATACTTAATGCAAACTAAATAAACTAGAGATCATTTGTTTTACAATTGGCACAAGACAATTGTTTGGCTAGATGGACTAGTACGGTTGTAGATTTTCCAGCTCCTCCTTTCCTATTCATTTTGTTCTTGAGATGCAAAACTTAGTTCTGCTTCTTTTTAATTCTTCCCTCTTTAATCTATGTAGAAAAAACTTCATTTTAGTTGAAAAAAAAGGAGATTGCACATTCAAAAAACCGTGCTCTGCCGTGTGACTGTTACTGTGGCGTCGAACTCGTATGAGGCAGCGACTGGCTTAGAGGATAGCATGATCAGAGTACAGAGGCTGTTGGAAATAATCCAAAGCTTCTTGGCTTAGTTTGAGTCAGAAAGCGTGAGGTTTCCATACTTTGTTAGGCTTGGATGCCATACTTGACTTTGGTCTTGTATAAGGAGTTCTAGTCTGATGGATTAGGATACCGTATTAATCATTGAGTCATTGTAACTTAGTTGCCATAAATAAAGGAAAAGGCCCCTCTCTCTGCCTCCTCGGAGTTCTACAACAAAGGCAGCCAATGTCTTCATTGTCTTGCATTTTGCCATTCTAGTATATGTTGCATTTTTTATTCTTGGAAATGGTGTCTTTTTTTCCAAGGTGTCATTTCACGTGGTATTACCGCCTTTTCCTCTGCCGGCTTGACATTTTGAAGAGCAGTTAATTGAAAGATCGTCAATATCTTAGCTTACTCACATATAGCATAATCATCCTAGAGAGTTAGGAGACTATGTGATCATGATCGTGATAATTCTACTGCTCTTTTCCATGTACTTACACATAAAAAGTTGTTGCAGTTGACAGATGTGCCCCTTTATCCGGCAACTGGTCCCAAAAATACAATGGATAACACGTTGAAGACGACGAGAGACGAGCAGGACAATATAACAAATGAACACCAGAACTGCAGTTCCATGGCAAAAGATAATAACTCTAATTTGCAGCAAGTTGGTGATATACGGGAGACAACATCGTCCATGAAAGAAGCTTTAATCATCGGAAGGACCAAAGAAAAACAGAAAATATTGTCAATTTTATCTGAGAGCAGCACACAAGAGATCACATTCCTTCCAACATATGGTATTGGAGGCATTGGGAAGACAACCATGGCACAATTGGTTTTCAATGATCTCCAGTTCAAAGAGTACTCTCGGGTTTGGACCTATGTTTCCCAGACATTTGATATGAAGAAAATTGGGAATTCTACAATAACACAGCTATCTGGTAACAAGAGTGAGCATACTGACCTTCAGATGATAGAAAATAGCCTACAAAAGCTCCTTTCTGGTAAGAGGGTTCTAATCATCTTAGATGACCTGTGGGAGAGGCAATCATCTCAGTTAAAAAAGTTAGAGGGTATGCTAAAGCTGGGTGAAGGGGGCAAAGTGGTGGTGGTAGTAACCACACGAGAAGAATCTATAGCACAGAATATTCACACAGACACAGTGGAGCCATACAAGCTAGCTCCCTTGACAGATGACATTTGTTGGACTATCATAAAAATTAAAAGTTCATTTGAATCTAGGGCTGAAAGAGTGCAGTTAGAGTTGATCGGAAAGGAAATTGCAAAGAAGTGTGGAGTTCTAGCTTTAGTAGCCCAATCTATTGGGTATACGTTGGGCAACATGGAATTCGATAAATGGGTGTCGGTGAACAACAGTGAGATCTGGGATGTGCTTGCCACCGGAGAATATTCACCTGATCATGTGCATGCATCCTTACAGCTAACCTATCACCGTATGGATCCATACTTGAAGTTATGCTTTGCTTATTGCGCAACCTTTCCAAAAGGTCACTGGATGGCTATAGAAGATCTAATTTACCAATGGATTGCTCTTGGACTTGTTGAGCCATCAAGGACATTCTCTAATATACAAACCGGTCATAAATATATTCGTCATCTTTTTGGCACGTGCTTCATTGAACATCCTTCTTGGTCACAATCGGTGAGTTACCACAGTGATGAATATGTTAGCAGCTTTTAGACATGTCCTTCGTTTAACATCTAAAGTCACAATTAGCGGGTAAAAATGTTCTGATCATAAGTTGCATATTCTCGTAGCAATGCTGACAACACCACCACTTTTGTTCTCAAATAACCATTGTGTTGGAATAATCTTATTTCATAAAATTGGAGCTCTCCCAACATACTTCTTTTGTTCTCAAATAATTGATATTCAGTAATTGACACATCTTAATTAGGTAGATCTTTGACACCTAATGTTTTTATTAATTTTAGCTTATCTACTGTGGCTATTTTATAACTGTAAATGGTATAGTTAAAATATAAACATATGAAATTAAGACTACATGATCATCTACTACTATTATTAATTTATTATTGTTATGTCAAGAGACTACAAGCCAAATGTCCACATGTTTATGTCAGTGAGAGACCTGTTTTGCCTTTGTCATAGCTCTCGTTGTGTGTCACGCCCAATATGCGACCCTATCCAAAAGGAACTCGAAGGTCCCACCAAGGATAGACCCGCATATTGAAACGCTTTTCCAAGGTGGATATCATTACATCAACATTACATAATAGATGGGGATACATACAAAAGGCATACAATGCCACACGAATACAACATCACAATACATCAGAGCATCATCCGACTACGGATGAATCACAAACAAAAACTCAAACGACATCCACCCTGCTAGCCCAGGCTGCCGACCTGGAACCTATCCCTGATCGAAGAAGTAGAAGAAGAACTTAACGCAAGTAAGCATCGCTCTCGCGTCATGATCATCGCATAACCTGTACCTGCAACTGTTGTTGTAGTAATCTGTGAGCCACGAGGACTCAGCAATCCCATTACCATGGGTATCAAGACTAGCAAAGCTTAAAGGGGAAGGAAGGGGTAAAGTGGTGAGGCTGCAGCAGCGACTAAGCAAGTATGGTGGCTAACATACGCAAATAAGAGCGAGAAGAGAGCAAAAGGAACGGTCGTCAACTAGTAATGATCAAGAAGTGATCCTGAACTCCTACTTACGTCAAACATAACCCAGAAACCGTGTTCACTTCCCGGACTCCGCCGAGAAGAGACCATCACGGCTACACACATGGTTGATGCGTTTTAATTCGGATCTGGTGTCAAGTTATCTACAACCGGACATTAACAAATTCCCATCTGCCTATAACCACACGCACGGCTTTCGAAAGATTATACCCAGCAGGGGTGTCCCAACTTAGCCCATGACAAGCTCTCGCGATCAACGAAGGAATAGACCTTCTCCCAGGAAGACCCGATCAGACTCGGAATCCCGGTTTACAAGACATTTCGACAATGGTAAAACAAGACCAGCAAGACTGCCCGATGCGCCGACAATCCCGATAGGAGCTGCACATATCTCGTTCTCAGGGCAACACCGGATGAGACAGGCTATGAGTAAAACCAGACCTCGAGTTGCCCCGAGGGGGCCCCGCAGGCGGCTCGGTTCGGACCAACACTTAGACAAGCACTGGCCGGGGGGGGGGCTATAATAAAGATGACCCTCGGGTTGGCCGACCCAAGGGAAAGGGATAGGTGGTGGTGAGGCAAATGGTAAAACCAAGGTTGGGCCTTGCTGGAGGAGTTTTATTCAAAGCGAACTGTCGAGGGGGTCCCATAAATCACCCGACCGCGTAAGGAACGCAAAATCCGGGAACATAACACCGGTATGACGGAAACTAGGGCAGCAAGAGTGGAACAAAACACTAGGCAAAAGGCCGAGTCTTCCACCCTTTACCAAGCATATAGATGCATTAATAATATAAGAGATATTGTGATATCCCAACCAAAATCCTGTCCACCATGGAGAAATCTTCAACTTCACCTGCAACTAGCAACGCTATAAGAGGGCTGAGCAAAGCGGTAACATAGCCAAGCAACGGTTTGCATAGGAAAGGTGTCAAAGGTTAGAGGTTCATGGCAATTTGGGATGGCTTGATAAACAGGTGATAGGTAGCGCAACATAGCGATAGAACGAAACAACTAGCATAGCAATGATAGTAGTGAGATCCAGGGTAGCGGTCATCTTGCCTGAAATCCCGTAAGGAAGAGGAACGAGTCCATGAAGAAGACGAACGGATGAAGCCGAACCAAGCGTAGACGAACGATTCCTCACGATCGCAACGAAACAGGAACTATCGAAAAGAAGCACACAACATAGTAAACACACCACACATGAACAAGGCATGATGCACGAACAAGCATGATGCAAGACAAGACCACATGAAGCTACTCATGGCAAGAGATGATGCAAACAAGAGTAACACATCAAGGCAAGTTTAAATGAGGCCGGTAACAACATATAACAATTCCGGTAAGTCCTCATATGCAAATTTCGAAATTGGTCCAAATCCGAATAAACCTTATGTTCAAGTTGTTAAACAGCAAGTTAAGATGCACAAAGATGATCTACACGAGATTCTAGTCAAGTTACATATAAAGTTCATTTAGTTCGGAGCTACGGTCTAGAAGATATGAGCAAAACAAGTTAAACATGGCATTGATGCGAAATGCACTCAAACATCAAGTAAACACCTCAAAACATGGATGCAACATGATAATATGAAACTACATGCAAAATCAAGCAAGTTTCATATAGAGCACACTCAAAACGGAGCAACGTTTCAACACACACACAATACAAGTTAAAGGACAAGCTGTCCAAAACAGCAACTAGGCATATTGCAAGCATCAAAATAACATGCTACAGGACCTCAACAAGAAAACAAAAGGCATGGACATGATGTACAGGTAAAGGACAACAAAACATGAACACTGAGCTATCTCCAGAAATCGCTAGAACATGCTCAAACACACATGGTAAGATTGCAAGTTATTACAATTCAGACTTTGCAGAAAATAACATCATGATGCAATGTTTAGAGCTATCAAACACCATGTTACAGGAACTTATCATGGAAAAAAAGGAATGGCATGAATCTACTAATTGCATAGATCAAAAGACCCTTACTGACCATGAGCCAAAAAGGATCAGAAAATATGATGGCACCCATGTAAACATAGCAAGTTATATTACAGATTCAAACATGGCAGAAACAGAATTATGAAGGCATGTTTATGATCTTGTGCAACTCACTACAGATCAATACATGGCATGGCAAGGCAACCAACAGTAAGAAGACATATTTGTGAAGCTAAGCATGGCAATAACAAGTCCATAGGGTGCATGGATCACTAGCAAAACACATGGGAACAAGTGAACTTAATGTTAACAGGCTGACAACAACAATATGAAGCAACTTTGGAGCAAGGAAACAACAAGCTACAACAAGCTATAAATGCAACCAGGGGCATGGATGGATAGAGGATGACATGTAAATCAAAACATGTTTATAGAACATCTCCAGATTATGCATAGAATGATTAGTAGCAACATGTTTATATAGCATCACGAAATAACAGATTCAGCCTAGCAAAACAGCAACATCATGAGCCCTACTTAACAAGCTCGATTCACTCACCACAAGTCATTGCATGACAAGATAATCATAGCATCATCAAGAAGACATGTTTGTGAAACAAACCAAGTCAAGAACAAGTCCATAGCATGCAAGGATCAACTATAGCAAGCTTGGCCAAATTGAATAACATGAAAACAATCTGCCAGGAAACATTTTGAAGCAAAAGTAGAGCACGAAAATGACATTCTAGACTACTCCATAATTGCAACAAAGGGCATGAATGGATAGACAATAACCACATGCTCAAAACACCCTTACTGAAGTATCTCTAAATATGCATGGATCTCTCTGTAGCATCAAGTTTACATGGCATCAAAATTACAGCAGAACAGGGACTAAAATCAGCAACATCACGATGCCTAGTTTGCATGCTTGTGCTAGTCACCACATTGATCAAAAAATACATGGTAAGCACAACCGTAAAGAAGACATAGCATAGATCAAAACACATGAAGACATCAACCTCATAGGATGCACACATCAATCATGGAAAAAATGACAAAAGAGCTCGTTCTGATAACAGACAGCAGAAAACATTATGAAGCACTCTTACACCGATGATTCAGGCATCAAGATGACCTCAAATTAATATGATGCAATGGAATAAAATGATGTACTCGTCGAGGCAAACAATTTGACATATTACACGCGCAAAACGGAGCTACGGATGCAGAGTTACGGCATGACGAATATGGCATGAAAATTACTGCAGATTCAGGGACAGTCATTTTCAGAGGGGGGAAAGTCAACCTCGTGATCCAGATCGGGCACGGACTTCGAGGCGCCAAAGATGGACGTGGTGGTGGCCGGAGATGGGCGGGGAAGGTCTCCTCCGGCCGGATCCGGCGCGGGACGGCGGGAGGCGCGGTGGAGGAGCTCCGGGGCGGCGCCGGAAGAGGTCGGGGAGACCGTAGGGAGCCGGGCCGGCCGGATCCGGGCGGCGGCTCGCCGGATCCGCGGCGGAGCAGCGGCGCACCACGTGGGAGGCGGCGACGGCGGCGGTTGGCACGGAGGCCAAGGGCGGCGGCGAGCGGAGGAGGCGGCCGGCGGCGGCCGGGAGCGCGGGCGGCGGCGGAGGCGGCGGCCGACGCGAGGGACGGAGGCGCGGAGGCCGGCAGCGGAGGCGGCGGGGCTCGGCCACGGGGCGCGGGCGACCCTGGGCGGCGGCGGCGCGGCGCGCGGGCCGGCAGGGCCCCGCCTGGGCCTCGGCGGGCCGATGCGCGGGACGGCGCGGGGTGGCGGCGAATCAGGAGGCGACACATGGCGGCGGAGCTGAGGTGGCATGCCGGGATTGGCCGGGGTGAGGTGGCGGCGGCGGTGGACGTGTCCGGCGCGGGCGGACGCGTCCGGCGCGGCGCGGATGGGAAAAATTAGGGTTTCGGCGGAAAATCATTCGAAAATGGAGAGGGAAAGACGTTTTTATAGGTGGAGGGAGCTAGGAGAGTCCAAATAAGGAGCGGTTTTCGGCCACGCGATCGTGATCGAACGACCGAGAGCATGGAGGGGAGTTTGCTGGGTTTTGGGCCACTTTGGAGGGGGTGTTGGGCTGCAAAGAGAAAGGTGCTTTTACGGTTACCCGATTAACCGTTGGAGTACCAAACGACCTCCAAATGGCACGAAACTTGACAGACGGTCTACCGGTGGTATACCAAGGCCACTTGCCAAGACTCGGGCCATTCCTAGAAAGTTTAGCACCCACTCACAACGAGAGACGAAAGGGGAACGCCGGAGGGCATAGGAGCGCCGGATTGCAAAACGGACAACGGGGAAATTGCTCGGATGCATGAGACGAACACGTATGCAAAATGAAATGCACATGATGACATGATAAGATGCAACACGCAAGCAAATGACATGGCAACGGTGGCAAATAACTGGCAGACACCTGGCGCATCGAATCCGGGGCGTTACAACACTCCTCCACTAACAAGAGATCTCGCCCCGAGATCTTAGGACCAAGACGGAAGAGAAAAAGGAAGAGATGAAGCAAGAATTGAAGAGAAGAAGCAAAGAATCGAGAGCACTCGAGAATAAGAAAGGAACGACGAGAATGACGAGAATCGAAAACTCACGGAATTAGGTAGACTATGAAACCACTCGTTCTAACCGGAGTGGTTAGAATGGGAAAAGAAACGAATAAGACTAAAAGGATTTAGGCAGCACTCCGGTTGAAAATGGAAAGAATAGAACATGAACTAGAGAGGATGGAATGATACTTGATGAACTCTTGCATAATGAATTAAATCATGAAGAACCACCATGAAGAACTCCGGTGACAAAAGGATGATGAGATAGAATGAAGGAAGAAAGAATAAGATGAGCCTTGCGATGATTTAGATGGAGGTTCCGACGAAATGGCTGAGGAAATTGAACTCCGGAAAAGAAAAGATGAAACACTTGGAACTAGAATTTATTCAACAAGAACAAACTCCGAAGGAAGGGATTACTCACTTGGGTGAAATAAGAATAAGATTTATTGTATGCTTATCCTTCATCAAATTAAATTGATGACTAGCAATGGATTTCACATCTTACTTATTCTTCTTTAAAAAGGATTGAGAAGGGATAGCACAAAACTTGAGAAAGTCTTCATGAACCACCGATATGATTGGAAAGAACGGATGGATTGAATGATAATCAAGCAAAAGAATCTTGAACGAATCACCGTAAGAATTCAAAAATGACTGATGAAAGAGACTTAATCACCGGGAAGAATTAAAAGAGCAAATATGCTAGAGGGAATTTAGATGCAAAAAACGAAGAGATCACGAGCTGATTAAAGAACACTTGAACGAAGCACCTGGATAATTTGAGGACAATAGCTGGAATGATGAGGGCGAAGAATTCTTCTAGAACGACGGCCTCCAGTGAAAAGAAACGGAAAGACAACTTCTGACGAACTCCGGATGGGTGAAAATAATATCCGACAAATGGAATAATTCGAGAGGAAAACATGAAGCTAGAACCACGAATCTTCGAGGGAACAGACAAGATTTAGAGGAAAAACTCTTCTTCTATCTTCAAAAGACGACGAGAAATACCATCAAAATTACTGAGATACTCCGGAAGAATGAAAAGCGAAGAGGTTGAGCCAACAATGAAATGATTTGAAATCGATCTTGGAAATAGCATATGACTAATGAAATTCATTCTTACGTCAGACTCCGAAAAGAATTGAGAATAACTCCGGGGAAATTAGAAGAGTCAGGTAAGATCCTGGAAAAAGACCTGTGGGTTAGGGTCCACTGAAATAGAACACCGTTGGAAAGGATTGTTGAACAGATAGATTGAGCACCGGAACAATTGAAATATTTGGATGAGGTGACAACCTCTAATTAATTGGAACATAGACGAATCTCCTGAGATGTCTTGAGCACTCCGGAAGGATAAACTGGCAGAGACGAACGAGCAGGGAAAAACACTTGAGCCGAGGAAAAAGAAAATGATCAACCCGAAAAAACTTGAATTGAGTCCACCGGAGAAGAAAAGAGATGAAGAATGTCGTACAAAACGAGAATTCACCGGTCGAAATGATTGAGGGAAGACTGAAGAGGCTCCACATGAATGAAATAGATGGTCGAGAGAGAGACAGACTCCGGGAAGAAAAAAGGTGGGAGGGCGGGAAAACAAAAGCAACTTGGAAGGGGAACCTACGAATAACTTGAAGAGAAAACACCGGTTGAAAACATTGAAGAAAGAAGGCAAAGACTTCACACGAGTAGGATGGATACTCGATTACAGACTCCAGTTCCGAGAAGAAGAACAGGGAGGGCGGGTGGGAAAGAAAACAACTCAGGATAGAACTCAATGATGAAGAGGCTCGAGTCGACTTGACGAGAAATGCACTGGATGAAAAGAGTTGAGGAACAACTACCAGAAAACCAACTGCATGATCCTAAAGAAAGATTTGAAGGAGAAGAGGAGTAATTCAAAACACCTACGTCAAGATTCCTTACCAGAGCGACGAAGGGGCTGAGGAGTAAAAACAATTCCTACTCTCCGATATAACTAGACTCTGAAAACAGTTTTCTTCTAGACTCAACAACGGCCAGACTGCACGATCAATCAAGGGGGGCTCCTAGGGTCGGTCGAGGCTCTGATACCAACTTGTCACGCCCAATATGCGACCCTATCCAAAAGGAACTCGAAGGTCCCACCAAGGATAGACCCGCATATTGAAACGCTTTTCCAAGGTGGATATCATTACATCAACATTACATAATAGATGGTGATACATACAAAAGGCATACAATGCCACACAAATACAACATCACAATACATCAGAGCATCATCTGACTACGGATGAATCACAAACATAAACTCAAACGACATCCACCCTGCTAGCCCAGGCTGCCGACCTGGAACCTATCCCTGATCTAAGAAGCAGAAGAAGAACTTAACGCAAGCAAGCATCGCTCTCGCGTCATGATCATCGCATAACCTGTACCTGCAACTGTTGTTGTAGTAATCTGTGAGCCACGAGGACTCAGCAATCCCATTACCATGGGTATCAAGACTAGCAAAGCTTAAAGGGAAAGGAAGGGGTAAAGTGGTGAGGCTGCAGGAGCGACTAAGCAAGTATGGTGGCTAACATACGCAAATAAGAGCGAGAAGAGAGCAAAAGGAACGGTCGTCAACTAGTAATGATCAAGAAATGATCCTGAACTCCTACTTACGTCAAACATAACCCAGAAACCGTGTTCACTTCCCGGACTCCGTCGAGAAGAGACCATCACGGCTACACACACGGTTGATGCGTTTTAATTCGGATCTGGTGTCAAGTTATCTACAACCGGACATTAACAAATTCCCATCTGCCTATAACTGTAGGCACGTCTTTCAAAAGATTATACCCTGCAGGGGTGTCCCAACTTAGCCCATGACAAGTTCTCGCGATCAACGAAGGAATAGACCTTCTCCCAGGAAGACCCGATCAGACTCGGAATCCCGATTTACAAGACATTTCGACAATGGTAAAACAAGACCAACAAGACCGCCCGATGCGCTGACAATCCCGATAGGAGCTGCACATATCTCGTTCTCAGGGCAACACCGGATGAGACAGGCTACGAGTAAAACCAGACCTCGAGTTGCCCCGAGGGGGCCCCGCAGGCGGCTCGGTTCGGACCAACACTTAGACAAGCACTGGCCCGGGGGGGGCTATAATAAAGATGACCCTCGGGTTGGCCGACCCAAGGGAAAGGGATAGGTGGTGGTGAGGCAAATGGTAAAACCAAGGTTGGGCCTTGCTGGAGGAGTTTTATTCAAAGCGAACTGTCGAGGGGGTCCCATAAATCACCCGACCGCGTAAGGAACGCAAAATCCGGGTATATAACACTGGTATGACGGAAACTAGGGCAACAAGAGTGGAACAAAACACTAGGCAAAAGGCCGAGTCTTCCACCCTTTACCAAGTATATAGATGCATTAATAATATAAGAGATATTGTGATATCCCAACCAAAATCCTGTCCACCATGGAGAAATCTTCAACTTCACCTGCAACTATCAACGCTATAAGAGGGCTGAGCAAAGCGGTAACATAGCCAAGCAACGGTTTGCATAGGAAAGGTGTCAAAAGTTAGAGGTTCATGGCAATTTGGGATGGCTTGATAAACAGGTGATAGGTAGCGCAGCATAGCGATAGAACGAAACAACTAGCATAGCAATGATAGTAGTGAGATCCAGGGTAGCGGTCATCTTGCCTGAAATCCCGCAAGGAAGAAGAACGAGTCCATGAAGAAGACAAACGGATGAAGCCGAACCAAGCGTAGACGAACGATTCCTCACGATCGCAACGAAACAGGAACTATCGAAAAGAAGCACACAACATAGTAAACACACCACACATGAACAAGGCATGATGCACGAACAAGCATGATGCAAGACAAGACCACATGAAGCTACTCATGGGAAGAGATGATGCAAACAAGAGCAACACATCAAGGCAAGTTTAAATGAGGCCGGGAACAACATATAACAATTTCGGTAAGTCCTCATATGCAAATTTCGAAATTGGTCCAGATCGGAATAAACCTTATGTTCAAGTTGTTAAACAGCAAGTTAAGATGCACAAAGATGATCTACACAAGATTCTAGTCAAGTTACATATAAAGTTCATTTAGTTCGGAGCTACGGTCTAGAAGATATGAGCAAAACAAGTTAAACATGGCATTGATACGAAATGCACTCAAACATCAAGCAAACACCTCAAAATATGGATGCAACATGATAATATGAAACTACATGCAAAATCAAGCAAGTTTCATATAGAGCACACTCAAAACGGAGCAACGTTTCAACACACACACACACAATAGAAGTTAAAGGACAAGCTGTCCAAAACAGCAACTAGGCATATTTTAAGCATCAAAACAACATGCTACAGGACCTCAACAAGAAAACAAAAGGTATGGACATGATGTACAGATAAAGCACAACAAAACATGAATACTGAGCTATCTCCAGAAACATGCACACATCATTCATGGCAAAAATGACAAAAGAGCTCGTTCTGATAACAGACAGCAGAAAACATTATGAAGCACTCTTACAACGATGATTCAGGCATCAAGATGATCTCAAATGAATATGATGCAATGGAATGAAATGATGTACTCATCAAGAAGAACAATTTGACATATTACACGCACAAAACGGAGCTACGGGTACAGAGTTACGGCATGACGAACATGGCATGAAAATTACTGCAGATTCGGGGACTTAGTCATTTTCAGAGGGGGGAAAGTCAACCTCGTGATCCAGATCGGGCACGGACTTCGAGGCGCCGGAGATGGAGGTGGTTGTGGCCGGAGATGGGCGGGGAAGGTCTCCTCCGGCCGGATCCGGCCGGATCCGGCACGGGGCGGCGGGAGGCGTGGTGGAGGAGCTCCGGGGCGGCGCCGGAAGAGGTCGGGGAGACCGGAGGGAGCCAGGCCGGCCGGATCCGGGCGGCGGCTCGCCGGATCCGCGGCGGAGCGGCGGCGCACCACGCGGGAGGCGGCGACGGCGGCGGTTGGCACGGAGGCCGAGGGCAGCGGCGAGCGGAGGAGGCGGCCGGCGGCGGCCGGGAGCGCGGGCGGCGGCGGAGGCGGCGG
>NC_041381.1:682683180-682694309 GCF_002162155.2 Triticum dicoccoides | reverse complement strand
TGGGCCCCGGCGGGCCGACGCGCGGGACGGCGCGGGGGAAGTGGGCACGGGGCGGCGGCGAATCAGGAGGCGACACGTGGCGGCGGAGCTGAGGTGGCATGCCGGGATTGGCCGGGGTGAGGTGGCGGCGGCGGTGGACATGTCCGGCGCGGGCGGACGCGTGCGGCGCGGCGCGGAGGGGAAAAATTAGGGTTTCGAGGGAAAATCATCCGAAAATGGAGAGGGGAAGACGTTTTTATAGGTGGAGGGAGCTAGGAGAGTCCAAATGAGGAGCGGTTTTCGGCCACGCGATCGTGATCGAACGACCGAGAGCATGGAGGGGAGTTTGCTGGGTTTTGGGCCACTTTGGAGGGGGTGTTGGGCTGCAAAGACAAAGTGGCTTTTACGGTTACCCGGTTAACCGTTGGAGTACCAAACGACCTCCAAATGGCACGAATTTGACAGGCGGTTTACCGATGGTATACCAAGGCCACTTGGCAAGACTCGGACCATTCCGAAAAAGTTTAGCACCCACTCACAACGAGAGATGAAAGGGGAACGCCGGGGGACATAGAAGCGCCGGATTGCAAAACGGACAACGGGTAGGGGCCTTGAGATTAGTCTGTTTGTTGAGAAAACATTGCAAACTAACATTAGTGTGGATATACTATGCTAGAGCAGAAAATCAATCTCTTCTACTCCCTCCATTCTCATTATATTTTTGGACATCAGTGCGATATCATGTGTACATGTTTTTTCAATTTACCTTTCCTGCTTAGTTGTTAATGAAATCTATTAAATACGTGATAACATGAAGGCTGTTTCGAATTCTGAAGTCTGATAGTGTGTATACTATTAATGCAGACTAGTTTCTCTTCATTGTTCATGAAGCCTGACAAGTTCTTGATCATGCATGACCTGGTGCATGATTTCGCAAGATCAGTTCTGGCTAATGAAATTAACATAGAGAGTCCTTCCTGCCGATATGCATGGCTGACAGATCATAGAAAGCTATTCAAGTCATCAATGGATCCACTTGCCAATTTATTTAAGTCATCAGTGGATCCACTCACCAAGATAAGGGCACTGCATTTTATCGACCGTGGCTACTTGAAGCTTCATGCTGAAGCATTATCAGGAGCTAAATGCCTATGTGTCTTGGATTTAAGCAGATGTTTTGTACTCCCTCCGTAAACTAATATAAGAGCGTTTAGATTACTAAAGTAGTGATCTAAACACTCTTATATTAGTTTACGGAGGGAGTACAAGAGTTGCCTGATTCTATTGGTCAACTAAAACAGTTGAGGTATCTCGATGCTTCATGAAACCTCGATGTTACTGAATCTTCTGAATACCAAGATCCGCCAGAGTCTATAATGATACTGAAAGCTCTGGGTTCCCTTAACAAACTCCAATATTTGAATTTATCATTCCGCCAAAGACCCATAGGGCTGCCAGAGGTCATCAGCAAACTCACGGAACTCAGGTATTTGAATACATCATTTTGTGAGGGTTATTATTTATTGGACATCCCATCAGCAAACCAAAGTTTCATTGACTGTATCGGCACCCTTCCCAATCTGGAGTAGCTGGACATGTCTTGGAATGGCTATGTTTTTTGTGTGCCTGAAAGTTTTAGCAGACTAAAGAGGCTGAACCTCTCCAGCTGCAATCAGATTTCTAGCCTTCCAGAAAATGTGGGGAAAGTGGATATTCCAAGTTTAACATATTGGCTAAACTTGAGAATCTGGAAATATACGATTGCCCCAACTTGAGGTTTAAACTGAGTCTGCCTAGAGCAGTGTACTGGTATATACACAGGTCTGACAATGTGCTATCATGGGGACAGTGTGCCTGGAACACAGCTGCTTCCTCCTCATCTTGTCCTGTGAGTCAACTTAAAGTTGACTCAGAGTTGCCTTTGTGCCATTGGAGTTTGCTTCACCAGCTACCTGGTCTTCGCGATTTAGCTATCTACTGTTGCAAGGATCTGACCATCCCATCATGGAGGACCCGATCCTTCACCTCCCTCGAATCACTGTTGCTATATGGATATCATATTCATAAATTGCCAGATTGGTTGGGTGAGCTCACTTCTCTTCGGCGCCTGGATTTATGCCTGGGCAACCTACAGGAATTGCATAAGAACATGAGGCAACTTACACAGCTGCAATCGCTCAGTCTGGACCACTGCAATAAGTTGACATCACTACCGCAATGGTTAGGAGAACTCACCTTGCTCAAGACACTTAAGCTCTATGGTTGCAATGGCATCATTTCTTTACCGGAGAGCGCAATCACCAACCTCCAAGTGTAAAAGTAGCGTGAAGCGTATGCCTTAGAAGGGACGCGCTGCGTGTTTATATAGGCACATAGATTACAGGGTTTGGTTGTTAGGTAGTTGCTAGATTGATCTCCAAGTAATGATCTATACAAGAGATATATGAGATCATCTATAACTACTCTAACAACCGGATTACAACACGCAACGCAATTCTTATCTCGTATGTACGGTTTATACACATACCATACATACGTTTATAATATACACTTTAACACGCCCCCTCAATCACAATTTCACCAAGTTGAGGTTGTTCTTGAACTCTTCCAACTTGCTCCATGACAGGGCCTTGGCAAACCCATCTGCAACTTGATCATTTGTAGAGATGAATGGTATGTCTAGTAGCTTCTTGTCTACTCTTTCACGAACAAAGTGATAATCAACCTCAATGTGTTTTGTCCTTGCATGGAACAATGGATTTGCTGATAGATAAGTAGCACCAATGTTATCATACCATAAGCGTGCAACAGAGGAGTGTTTTATGCCAAGTTCATTGAGCAATGCTTGAACCCATATTAACTCAGCTGTTGCATTAGCCAAAGCTTTATATTCAACTTCAGTGCTAGATCTTGACACAGTTGCTTGCTTCCTTGCACTCCACGATATAAGGTTTGGTCCAAAGAAAACTGCAAAGCCTCCTGTAGATCTTCTGTCATCAGGACAGCTTGCCCAATCTGCATCAGAGAAGGCACTTACCAAAGTTGAGGTTGATTTTGTGAATTTTAACCCTATACTCATAGTACCTCTGAGATATCTCAAAATCCTTTTAACTGCAGTCCAATGTTGAAGAGTAGGAGCATGCAAAAACTGGCATACTTTGTTGACAGGAAAACATATGTCAGGTCTTGTAAGTGTTAAGTATTGCAGAGCACCCACAACACTTCTATAATTAGTAGCTCCTTCGGCTCCCAAAAGCTCACCCTCTTCTTTTGACAATTTTTCAGTAGTTGAAAGAGGCATATTTGAAATTTTACAATTCATCATACCTGATCTTTTCAGTATATCTGACACATACTTTTCTTGACTTAGAAGTATACCATCTGTTACCTTGTTTACTTCTATGCCCAAGAAGTAATGCAAGTCACCAAGATCTTTTAGAGCAAAATCCTTCTTAAGATCTTCTAATAGTGCATTAGTTGCTTCCTGTGATGAGCTAGCCACAATTATGTCATCAACATATACCAACATAAAAATGATCACTTTGCCTCTTTTATAGAAGAAGAGAGATGTATCTGCCTTTGAGGGTCAAAAACCAAGCCTTTGAAGCTTTACACTCAACCTAGAGTACCATGCTCTAGGCGCCTGTTTTAAGCCATATAAAGCTTTATCAAGTTTGCAAACATAATGTTGCTTGCCTTTTACCTCATACCCAGGTGGTTGTTTCATGTAAACTTTCTCCTCTAGAACGCCATGAAGGAACACATTCTGCACATCCAATTGACGAAGACTCCAATTGTTTGATACTGCAACAGAGAGAACAAGCCTGACAGTAGCTGCTTTAACAACGGGGCTAAAAGTATCCTCATAATCTATTCCATATCTTTGTTTGAAACCTTTTGCCACTAGTCTAGCCTTGTACCTGTCTATCTCTCCATTAGCTTTCCGTTTAATTCTATAAACCCATTTACAATCAATGATATTTCTCCCCCTTGCTGGAGGGACTAGGTGCCAAGTCCTATTGTGAACAAGAGCATTATATTCCTCATCCATAGCATTTTTCCAATTTTTACTTTCAAAAGCCTCACTATTGTTGGGTCCACCCGTGACAGCAAGACCTCCAAAACGCTTGTCATACCTGACCGTACCATCAGTACGAATTTTGGGTTTGGCAACTCCATGTTGTGACCGTGTTCTCAGCGCTGGCACAGAAACTACAGCAGAATCGCGTGGCGCAGAGGATCCGGCGGAGTCCGAGGCAGCAGCGCGCGATCCAACAACACCCGATCCAAGGCGGATGCTGTCGGAGGTTGGCGGCGGCGCACCCGCGCCCGTTCCCGCGTCTGTATCGGGCTGGGCCACTTGGCGAGGCCCAGTTGGTTGGTTGGCGGAGTCGAGGGGCCGCCCGGTCGGGCGCGTCGACGCAGATGGCGAGGCATATGGCCCACCACCAGTATGGGGCCCGCCACGAGACGTCGCTGTTCCGCCCGCTGGTCCGCAGGGAGACGCGTGGCCGCCTGGCGATGGCCCGCCC
This sequence comes from Triticum dicoccoides, assembly GCF_002162155.2. NCBI lineage: Eukaryota > Viridiplantae > Streptophyta > Magnoliopsida > Poales > Poaceae > Triticum > Triticum dicoccoides. The sequence continues at coordinate 682,689,798 of NC_041381.1, read as the reverse complement.
GGCCCCGAGGCGGATACGCCGCCACTGCCTGGCGCGGCAGGCGAGGGCGGATCGCCTTCGGGATCGCTGCCATCAGAATCTGGTGCAGCACCTGGATCCTCCTCGTGTTCTGTGTTTGTCTCTTGTTGCTGCATAAAATCATGACACGAAATAGGATTTCCACCAAAATTTATAGCAGGATTTTCATGAAAATTACCCGAAGGATCATTAGCTAGATGTTCGTCCCCCTGATCAACAGAAGTAGGCAAGGTGTTTTCGGAAAGGAGAAGAACTTCAGATCGAATGAGAGCACCGGCATTTGGATTGAGAGCAGCAAATGGAAAGACTATATCGTCAAACACAACATCTCGTGAGATGTAAACACGTCCAGCAGCGATGTCTAAGTACTTAAAACCCTTGTGAAGATTGCTATAACCAAGAAACTCACATTGCTTTGATCGAAATTCTAGCTTGTGAGAATTAAAGGGACAGAGATTAGGCCAACAGGCACAACCAAAGGTGCGAAGAGCATGGTAGTTTGGTTTCTCATGAAAGAGTTTTTCCAAAGGTGTTTCAAGGTTTATGACTTTGCTAGGGGTACGGTTTATCAAGTATTTGGCAGCGATGAATGCTTCATCCCAGAACTTCAAGGGCATGGATGCATGTGCTAGGAGGGAGAGACCAACTTCGACGATATGACGATGTTTTCGCTCGGCAGAGCCGTTTTGCTGATGAGCGTGAGGGCAAGAAACATGGTGTGTGATGCCAATTTGACGAAAGAAGGAATTTAGTCGGTCATACTCACCACCCCAATCTGTTTGCATGGTGATGATTTTGCGATCAAAGAGTCTCTCAACAAGTGCTTGAAATTCATGAAACACTTTAAAAACCTCAGATCTATGTTTTAGAAGAAATATCCAGGTGAACTTGCTGTAATCATCGATAAAACTCACATAATAATTCTTCTTATTTATAGAATCACGGGCAGGCCCCCATACCACCGGCGGAGCTATGTGCATTCTTGCAGGTGCCATGGCCTCCCCAACCTTGGCAAATTTAGTGAAGAAATTTTTTTACAGAGAGATTTAGATTGGAAAAATAGACATATTTTCCACTGTCTTTTCTCTTTGGCCCCCCCAATCTTCTTGGTCTAGCTCCGCCACTGCCCCATACATCAGAAAAAATAAGCTCTAAAGGAGCGTTCGAAGTGCTACTAGAAAGCGGATACGGGAGTTGGTGAATTTTGCCTTTTTGGCATGCATCACACACTCCTTCCTTATTCAACTCTTGATTGGAAAAAGGAATTTTATTCTGCCTAAGAACGTGTTGGACGATTTGCAAAGATGGATGACCTAATCTAGTGTGCCACCTTGAAGGAGATATCTTGGTGGCGCCGAAAGCTTGCCTGCCCGAGTGCAACGAAGCTGATGATAGGGGATAGAGGCCGGCTCTACACCTGCCTTGGAGGAGGGTGCTCCTCGTTGCCTTGTCCTTGATGAAAAAGAAGCGAGGGTGAGTTTCAAGGAACACATGATTATCTTGAGATAAACGATGGGCAGAAACAAGATTTTTTGTGGCTTTAGGAGAATAAAGGACATCTTTTAGATGAAGATTGTGAGTGGGAGTACGAACATAAGCTTGACCAACATGAGTAATTTTCATACCTGACCCGTTTGGCATGTTCACTTGATCATGGCCATTGTACCTCTCCCTCATGGTGAGTTTGTCCAACTCGCCGGTGATGTGATCAGTGGCGCCGGTGTCAACGTACCAATTGGTGTTGACGCCATAGGATGAGTTGGCCACGGCGTTTGCATTCTTCTCCTTGGTGAATGCAATGTCAAAGCGCCGGTAGCACTCAATGGCCGTATGGTTTGGCTTCTTGCAGATCTGGCAGAACACCTCCGGGAGATCGTCGCGGCCGCCTCCTCCTGCATGGCCACGCCCACCATGACCGTTGCCGTTGCCACGACCACCGTTGCCTCCGTTGCCACGGCCGCCAGCATGGCCACGGCCACCTCCATTCCTGCCGCGGCCTCCACGAGTGAAGCCACGGCCGCCGCGAGAAGCAGCGTTGGCGGAGGAGTGGGATGATGATGAGTTTCCCTCGAACATGGCGAGGCGGCTCTCGAAGCTGATCAGCTGGGAGTAGAGCTCGTTAGGCTTGATGGGGACGGTCCTGGCCCAGACGGAGGAGACGAAGGACATGTAGTCGAAGTCGAGCCCGGCGAGGATGTACGACACCATGTCGTTGTCGGTGAGCGGCTTGCCAATGGCAGCCATCTCATCGCCAAGGGCCTTCATGCGGCCAAGGTACTCGGCGATGGTGGAGTTCCCCTTCTTGGTGGTGGAGAGGGCGATCCTCGTGTTGACGATGGCCGCCTGCGTCTGGGAGATGAATATCTCCGTGATTGCAGTCCATGCTGCTGACGCCGTGGTGCAGTTTGCAATCTGAACCATCACAGGAGGTGAGATGGAATTGAACAAAAAACTCAGAACCTGAGAATCCCGTGCCCTGTCGATCTCATAGGCTGGGTTGGGCACGTCGGTGAGCTTGCCATCCTTGTCAGCAAGCTTGAGCGCCGGGATCTCCCTCTCTGGATCGAGATAGGAGACAAGCTGAGCGCCGCGGATGGTGGCTAGGGCTTGCGCACGCCAGACATTGAAGTTGGAGCGGTGGAGCTTTTCAGCTATGGGGATGAGGACGGATGCAGCGGCGGCGGCGGTGCTTGAGGAAGCCATGGCGGCGCAGGGAGGATGTGCTAGAGGAGATAGGCTCTGAATACCATGTAAAAGTAGCGTGAAGCGTATGCCTTAGCAGGGACGCGCTGCGTGTTTATATAGGCACATAGATTACAGGGTTTGGTTGTTAGGTAGTTGCTAGATTGATCTCCAAGTAATGATCTATACAAGAGATATATGAGATCATCTATAACTACTCTAACAAACGGATTACAACACGCAACACAATCCTTATCTCGTATGTACGGTTTATACACATACCGTACATACGTTTACAATATACACTTTAACACCAAGAACTTCGTATTTCTGTTTGCCATGTATTATTTGAATGGTGCAAGTTAGAGAAGAACAAGATGAAACTAGCTCACATCAAAGAAAAGGTATTTGTTCTAAATCGCTCTTATGTTTTAGTGACCAAGTAGTTTTGTATAAACTTCCACATGTACATGGCCTCCTAAGTGCTGTTTGTTGCCTAATGATACCTTGTGCTAATTCGAAGGATAATAAATGCAACAAAGTTAACTCGGAGGTAAACCGTATTAATAGCTCTGTTAGACAATATGGTAGTATTTGACAAGAAAACTATGTCTACTTCCTTGCAGTCCTACTCAGACAGCGGCCAGGAGGGATGTGAGGAGGATCTAGGATGAGTTCCAAAATCTTGTGGATGCGATCTGGGTGGCATGTTGATGATCCTTGCAGCTCTTCTGACGCCACAGGTGGAGACCTTCCTAGGATCACAAGGCTTTGGTGATCTTCATTCACATGTTTTGTTGCCTGCTGCTGCACAGTGGTACTAATCTATGATTTATTCGTATCTATCTACCTGATGAATTCTAGTCATTTGCCATGGTCCCTGTTGTTATCTATCGATGGATGGAAGCTTAACTTGCTGGTGGACAATAATATGATGACCTGCTCTGGAAATCGAGATAAAACTGACGCAAACAATTCCTGTTCATTCCTGTACTCCCTAACCAACGAGAGCTCAGCTGATGCCTTGTGCGACTCCATGGACAGCCGCGTCGGTGGTTCATTTTGAACAAGTTACTCTGTTTTGATCCTAGAATTTCTCATTGGATTCTTTCACGTTGTGCCTAGTGGCCTCACCAATTGCAGAGGCCGCCGTCCGACCGTCGACACTAGCTACCGGCATGTCCATCCGCGATGCAGTGCAGAATCGCCTCAACTTTCTGCTAAAAAGTCCATATTTACAGTGCAGAGATGCTTTAGGCATTGCAGGCTTGCAGGCAATTCCAACAAGGCTTTTTCATCTCACAAATGGAAACAAAATCATTTTCAGCTTTGATGATATCGTTGATGCGCGACTATTGTTATGCTGGTCTTTGATGCACAACTACTTTGACCACTAATATTTATTGCTCCCTCCGTTTCATATTAGTTGTCTTTGTACTAAATTAGCGCCTAACAAAAAAAAGGATGGAGAGTATATGCATTGGAAATGTATAAACGATATTGTTTGACTTGTCTTGCAAAATCATTTCATTTCATATATCTTCATACTAATCGTGTAAATATATTGTAAGTACAAATCATAGTCAAATTTGTAAATCGTTGACCAGTGAAATTTAAGGACACCTTATATTTTGGGACAGCGGGAGTATTTTATACAGATAAATAATATTTGCTCCTTGTCTCATCTTTATCCCCGCGAGGGCAGATCTAGATCTTGCACCCAAATTTAATTAAATCTCCTGATGGGGAAAAGGAAAGTTTAGTTACCCCCCGTATGCTGGAACCCGTCGGGATGCGTGAAACATGTTCAGTTCATATCAGTAATAAGGGCTAGAAAACTGAACCAATTGCACCAGAATTATGTCAATCTTCAGAGCGGACATCATAAATATTGGACTGCCCATGCACCAAAAGCAACACTAGCGATTCCATGGCAATGCAAATGCCTAGCGAGCAGCTGCGCTACTAGCATCGCATGTAATGGAAATGCTTATATATACAACGTACCTGACACTTGCAATTTGCAAAAAAAAAAAAAAATCATCTATCTTGACTTATATCAGCAAAGATAGTATGTTTGTTTACAATCACATCACACTGGAAAATAATTACCACACCACACACAAGCAGACAATCAAATGTGCATGACCGGTTGGCAGTTGTTCTGAACTTCTGATACATGAGCACCATGAAGAAGTCCTGTGAAACTCTCCTGTTGGAGGTGATGCAGTGGTACAGCATAGATGGGGATTTAGTCTAGTGGTAGGATATTTGCTTAGGGAGCAAAAGGTCCCGAGTTCAATTCTCGGAATCCCCATGTTGAAAACCCTTTTTGCAATGCTATTTTGAGCTTTGGGTGCTCCGAGGATAAGGTTTTGGACCACAGGTTTGATGATGAGGTTCATAGCCTCACTATATATGCATGGCCAATCCTGTTCTGTATCTTGTGGCTGTGGTTCAACTGGAGAAGTTATTGGCTATATCTGCATGCTGTTGCAAGTTAGCGCCGCTGCAGTGCTGGAGAAACTTGCAGTATCCTCTCTAATTTACAGTATCCTCTATAAATATGTTTACAGTACCGTTTGCATGTGTTAACGACAGTCAGACTAAGCAAGAATCATGCCACTAGACCAAAAGCACTTTGATTATTTTTTCAGTTTCATGAAGTTTGCCTTTCGTCTACAGCTGCTTCAGAGTAACACAGCCGGATTTCCTTTCCGAATCTACTCAACATGTTGTAACTTGTAAGTGGCATGGTGTATTCCACGCCTTCCCTTGGAAGCGGCTGCAAAAGAAATAAGACGATCAGACTCTTTGCCCGAGAACGACGAGCATGCCACGGGCGAAGTGGTGCAGATGCCGGGATCGCCTCCAAGGAGCTGTCGGCCGAGTCGCCCATCTCTTCGTCGAGATCTTTGAGCTCCTCGGTATCACCGGGTTCCTCGAGGACGTCATGGAGCGTGTAGATATTGGCGATGATGTGGGAGGTGGGTGCGTTGAAGAGGATCGTCGACCACTCCTGGGCCCAACCAGATGCCAGGCCGTGGAGTACGAGCTCGCCGCAGGAGTCTGCGGCGAACTCGAGGTTGCCGAAGTGGACGATCTAACCTGCAGATAAGGTCTCGATGGGCTTAAGGTAGCTCGCCGAATTGGCGACGCAACACATCATGCCGAAAGCAAAGGTTTTTCCCAGCGTGAAGACGGTGACGTCAGTTGAAGGTCCCATATGGTATCTGAGCTTGCCTAGCACGTACCGTGCCTGGCGCTCCACTATCGGAGTGATTTTCGGCAGATCCCTTGATAGGGTATGTCAGCAATACGATTAGATCAAAGGGGAAACAGGAGACGGTTTACCCAGGTGAACCTCGAGATCAAGGTAAAACCATACTCCGGCTCGTGTTGTATTGATTTGATGTATAGGGTTCTACAATGGTGGTCAAGGGATTGAGTATAATCTCTAGGTTCTCCTTTCTATCCACTACTAGCCCGACCCAGCTTATATAGGATATCGGGGCCTAGGGTCACAAGATCCTAGTACTAGTAAGTCCTCCTGGACTTCGGCTTCCTTGTCGTGTACTCCAAGTCTTCCAGGTCCTTCTCTTTATTAGGCCCTTAGACCGTGATGTTGGCCCAAGGCATAAACAGACCTAGGGGTCCACAGGTGGTCCTACTTGGGCCCGCTTCCTGTATGATGAGGTATCCCTAGGCCATAAAACTGTCAACCGGGAAAAGAAAAACACGAAGATATCAACCAAAAAGGTACCTCCTTTCTACCAAGATTGAACTACCTTGGAAGTACCGGAGGTCTACAAAGCATTTCTACTGAAAACTTCACAGAAATGCCTAAGTCATAGCTCAGCGGTTCCAAAAACATTTACTTGGGAGTACCTATACTGAGACTCTTGTGTTGAAGGAAAC
>NC_041381.1:682642780-682682817 GCF_002162155.2 Triticum dicoccoides | reverse complement strand
AGGTTTGAAATAAAATGTTATGGTCGGAGGTGCTGGAGCTAACATAGATGGTCTCAAAGAAACATAGATCGGCAACACGGGAAGAAACATGGTTCGCTTAGCTGGGCTAACTCAGTAACATGGACTCCAAAGTACTGGGTGATTTTTTTTTCAAAGGTAGTGGAACTGTAAATGCAGGAATTGAGTACCAGGAGTATGTAACACTTGAAGATTTTGGTTGAGGATATTATCTTGAAGTTCAACCAAATATCTTTTACTTGTGCCACTCTTGATAGTACGACTGTCCTTTCACTCAATATGAATCTTAGATTCATGAAAACCTATAAATTACCTGCTGAACTCTTGCAGTAGACAACCACTTGAAAACATGGAGGTAGGGGCCACCCCGATGTCCCACTCAACCATGAGGACAAAAAGCTAGTCATTTCTCTCAAATAAAGTTGGTAAATAGTCAGTCCTCTCAATTGGTTTTGCCATTAATCATCAAAACCCAATAGGAATACCCAAGAGATGCACTTTCAATGTTTTTTTGGGTGCAGTGCATTGATATGCAGCGCAAATCCATCCGCTCATCACGCTTATAGGTCAAGTCAACTAGTTGGAACTTGTTGTTGCTGCTCAAGTTCTTGCCTTATATTTGAGAAAAAGGGTTTCCCCCCGCTTTATATTATAAAGCAAATCTCTGATACATCCAGCACGCTGGGGCCGCAGCACAGATAAGCCCAAAAGAAAACAAAAGAAAATGAAAGAGAAATGAATGCCGACACCGGCAGATCAAGGACGAAAGGAAGACCGGCAACCGCTGCACCCTCCGACGAAGTGCCACCGCGCTCCCAGCATCTCGAAGCGCCTCGCACCAAGCAACACCTTCAAGAAGGAATGCGACGACGCCGCCGCTGTTGCCCGAACAAGTTCTAGGGTTTCCCCCCCTACGCGAGGGATGGTGGGGAAGAGATATATCCGACGCCCCTCAGGAGGGTCCAATGGCGCCCGCAAGCGTCACCGCGTCGGTGCCGGACAAGCCGACAAGGATTTCTCCCGATCCACAACCACCACCATCACCCGAGGCACTTCGAGATGCACCACCACAACAGCCGCCCACCAGCCTGTGTCACCATGGTTACCGGACACCCCCGCCGCCTCTCTGGAGCTGCCAACACGAGGCCTAGCTCGGGCAAGGAGACCTCGGCCACGGGGGCGAGCACAACTCGGACGGGGGGAGGGGACAACCTCCACCGCCGCAGCGGAGCCGACCGGACGCGGCGACGAGGACTTGCCGGGCCTCGACGGCCCAGCCGGGTCCACTTGGACCCGGACAATCCTGTCGCCATGCTGCAGCCCGCCGACCGATGAAATCCTCATCACCCGAGACCGCCGCCACCATGCCATCACCAGGAAACGACGCCTCGGAACATGACATATTGGTACCCATTTCTCAAGTTTGGTATAGTTTGATTGTGTTGACATTGGAGACATGACATAGATGGGTTCTTTGATGACGATGATTAAGTTGGGTATCGTTGATGTTGTAGTAAACTTCTCTTGCAAGTATATTATTATGGTAAACATTGGAAAATTTGGTGAACTTCATGGTATGGCTTAGATTCCTTACATGCATAAAGGCGTGTGCTCAAATGCTTGTGAATAGTTAGCTCGCTATTTTGGCCGCTTCCACTGCCCGTCTGCGCTCACTTAAACATGATGTCCAAACTTTGTTGAAAGTTTTGAACAACTTTCGGGGATCACTACAACACTTCCGAGTGTCCCAACTTTGCGCTAACAAAAATCAAATAACTTTTCAATAAGTTTGATCTATTCACAGTTTGAAACATATTTTGAAACATATAAAGTTTGATCTACAGTTTGAAACATATTGACGATTGAACTTGTTTCCAAGAGCTCGGCATAAGAGGTCATGCGTGCATGTCACCGCCTACCTTGCTCGCTTTGCAACTATTTTTTTTGTGTGGGAGAACAGTGGGTTTTATTCCTCGGTAATAGTGTTACAGTCTGCTAATACAAAGCTAGAACCTAGAAACACTGTCTGGAACATGGTGTAACCAACAAGCAGTGCTACCTCCAGTATGACCAATATTAGCTAGACCATGAGCAACCCTATTTTGACTACGCTCAATTTTTTGCGGAATAAAACCACAAGGTTTGAGAAGCTTCTTAATTTCCTGCATTAGATATCCATGAGCTGAGTGATCCAACGAGTTGTCCATCAATGCAGGAATTACGACCGAACTGTCCGATTTAATAACAATAGGTAAATTTGCCTAAATGATAAGTGCCACACTTATGGCACGAAGTAACACCGCCCTGACGCTTTTATAACTAAAATTGTCGTCCAAAAAAAAAGATTCCAAAAAAACTGAAACTTGCTATCCAAACAGAAAGTTGCCATCCTTAGGTAACTAAAATTGCCATCATAAAATGTCAGGGCATAATTGATTCGTGTCACACATGCGACACTTATCAGGGTCTAAATTTGACCTCTGCATGCTCATTGTCAGTCCTTCTGATAATTCTTTCGCAAATAATTTTAATATACTCCAAAATAATTCTTCGTCAATTTTCAGCTTATTTGGAGATGTTCAGAAAAGTCGCCTCCGATATAGCCCTTTCCGAACCAAAATTTCAGCTGCCGACAATCTCCCTCTTCATGTGAAATTTGCAAAATAAGAGAGAAAAGATATAAGAATTATATTATAAAATGAAATAACAGTCAGTAATGCAATAAATATCAACATAAAAATATGATACAAAATAGACGCATCGCACGGGCATAATTGCAAGGCGCTGCCTAGGGCGCCTTGCTGCTTCATCTAAGCATCCAATGCATGGTACGGACAAACTTAGCAGCTTTACCTTAGTCAATGCACATTGTAAGTAATGGCACACCTATTCGTTCATTTTTTTTTCACATCGTCTTGCCTACTGACCAATGAAGAAAAAAAAGTGTTAACTGAGCTGACATGAGTTATTTTTACTGGTCTGTGCCCATGTTGGGACTATAATCTTGTTAGGTTAGTCAATTTAATGCCTTTGTATACATCATCTTCTAAGTACACATCCTGCAACATGCATCCATTATGATCACAGCAATGTTGTGGGTGAAAGCCTGAACCAGAAATAGCAGCTAAGTATCCTGGCGGTGGACTAGAGGGAAGCATGAATCTTATTGGACTTTGGATAAAACACGGTGTTTGGGCCATTTCTTTCAGTATTACTCCCTGTACTAAAAGTTAGTACAAAGTTGGGTCATCTATTTTGGAACGGATGGAGTGCGTCTTAAAGCTGCCTCTTCCCCAGTGATAGTGCTCCAGTCACCTTTTATGCTACCTGAGTTCTGAACTGCTATTAATACTTGAGAAGTACAGTGTTTATTAGAAGAAGACATTAAATTGCCGCCTTATAAGCAATGAAATATGCATGACCGGTTTGCAGTTGTTCTGAACTTCTGATACATGAGCACCATGAAGAAGTCCTGTAACTTTGGCATCTAGTGTGTTGTTGCCTGAAACTCTCTGCTTGAAGGTGATGCAGTGGTACAGCATAGATGGGGATTTAGTCTAGTGGTAGGATATTTTCTTAGGGAGCAAAAGGTCCCGAGTTCAATTCTCGGAATCCCCATGTTGAAAACCCTTTTGCAATGCTATTTTGTGCTTTGGGTGCTATGAGGATTTAGTCTAGCGGCTGCAAAAGAAATAAGACGATCAGACTCTTTGCCCGAGAACGACGAGCATGCCACGAGCGAAGTGGTGCAGATGCCGGGATCGCCTCCAAGGAGCTGTCGGCCGAGTCGCCCATCTCTTCGTCGAGATCTTCGAGCTCCTCGGTATCACCGGGTTCCTCGAGGACGTCATGGAGCGTGTCGATATTGGCGACGATGTGGGAGGTGCGTAGGTTGAAGAGGATCGTCGACCACTCCTGGGCCTGACCAGATGCCAGGCCGTGGAGAACGAGCTCGCCGCAGGAGTCTGCGACGAACTCGAGGTTGCCGAAGTGGACGATCTTGCCTGCAGGTAAGGTCTCGATGGGCTTAAGGTGGCTCGCCGAATTTGGCGATGCAAACCATAATGCTGAAAGCAAAAATTTGTCCCAGCGTGAAGACGGCGACGTCAGTTGAATATCTCGTATGGTATCTGAGCTCGCCTAGCACGTACCGTGCCTGGCGCTCCACTATCTGAGTGATTTCCGGTAGATCCCTTGAGAGGGTATGTCAGCAGGATTATTAGATCAAAGGGGAAACATGAGACAGTTTACCCAAGTTCATGCCCTCGGGATCGAGGTAAAACCCTTACCTCCTGCTCGTGTTGTATTGATTTGATGTATAGGGGTGTACAATAGTAGTCGAGGAATTGAGTACAATCTCTAGGTTCTCCTTTCTATCGACTACTAGCCCGACCCAGCTTATACAGGATATCGGGGCCTAGGGTTAAATGATCCTAGTACTAGTAAGTCATCCTGAACTTCGGCTTCCTTGTCGTGTACTCCAAGTCTTCCAGGTCCTTCTCTTTATTCGGCCATTAGACCGTGACGTTGGCCTAGGGCATAAACCGACCTAGGGCTCCACAGGTGGTCCTACTTGTGTCGGCTTCCTGTATGATGAGGTATCCCTAGGCCATAAAATTGTCAACCGGGTTTTTAAAAGAAAAACACGAAGATATCAAACCAAAAAGGTGCCTCCTTTCTAGCAAGATTGAACTACCTTGGAAGCACCGGAGGTCTACAAAGCATTTCTGAGTGGAAACTTCACTGAAATGCCTAAGTCATAGCTCAGAGGTTCCGAAAACATTTGCTTGGGAGTACCTATACTGAGACTCCTGTGTTGAAGGAAACTTGGGGGGGGGGGGGCTCGAAGGTTTGAAATAAAATGTTATGGCCGGAGGTGTCGGAGCTAACATAGATGGTCTCAAAGAAACATAGATCAGCAACATTGGAAGAAACATGGTTCGCTTACCTGGGCTAACTCAGTAACATGGACTCCATAGTACTGGGTGAAAAAATTTGAAGGTAGTGGGACAGTAAATACAGGAATTGAGTAGCATGAGTATGTAACACTTGAAGATTTTGGTTGAGGACATTATCTTGGAGTTCAACCAAATATCTTTTACTTGTGCCACTCTTGATAGTACGGCTGTCCTTTAACTCAGAGCTCCTTTACAGTACCCTCCATTTCTCTTGATCCAACGGTGGATGTCCATTGATACTCCAACGTGTGCATGAGAGAGTACCTACTAAAAAAGTGAGGGAGTACCTTGTGCTTGGGGGTAAAAAGGTAAACTGATTTTTATTATCATTCTCCCATCGGCACATCATGGCTGATACAGATTTGACTCGATCGCTGGAACCCTAATTCATCTCCTAAGAAAACCTAATTCTTCAATAGGATGCGCAGTCGTCATGAAGACATATAACAGCGCTAATGTGATGGTGGCTGCGTTGGTGATCTGATTAGAAATCAGAGAAGGACCTAATTAAGAGTTTGAAAGACTAAACTGCCCTTATAAGTGGAGGGTCAGATTTAAGTGGTACTCCATCTCTGCTGGAGGGAGTACCAGGGTACCGTAAAAAAGCTCTTAACTCAATGTGAATCTTGGATTCAACAAAACCTAGAAATTACCTACTGAACTCTTGCAGTAGACAACCACGTGAAAACGTGGAGGTAGGGGCCACCCTGATGTCCCACTCTTTTTCTCGAATATGCACGAGCGTGCATATTATATATTAAAGAAGAAAGGCAAAGAAAGCCTCCACCTCAAGTTACATGTACAAGCCTACGTGGCTAAACACGCACCCACTCCACTTACACTCACACGCACGTATCTTACTCCTCGCCCATAGCCCACCTATACAGTCTACCCTGAAAGCTATCCATCCCCCTCTTGATAAGACCTGTCGTAGTCCACAATTTGGCCTCAGACTTCACCTTGTGTATGAGCCTGTGGACCGATGGGGAATCACCATCGAACACAATTGCATTTCGATGCTTCCAGAGTTCCCACAGCACTAGCAGCATCACTGTATGCAAATCCTTCCTGCTTGTTCCTCCATCCGCATTTCCGCTGCAAAGCCATTCCCCCAGAATGTCGTCCTGGCTCGGTTTCCAGTCTGTCCTGCCAAGAGCTTCTCCCACCAGCATCCACGTTGCTCTAGAGAAAACACATGTGAGCAAGATGTGGTTTATCGATTCTTCTTCTTGATCGCAAAATGGGCACGAGTCTTGGTGCGGCAAACCCCTTCTTGCTAGCCTGTCCGAAGTCCAACACCAATTCTTGAGAGCCAACCACGTAAAGAATCGACACACCAATGGTGCCCGCGATTTCCACATGAGTTTCGAAGTGGAGACTATCTCGCGTCCCCAGAACCTGCTCGCATATGCCGATCGCACGGTGAACTGTCCATGTGTCTCCCATGACCAGGCAACCACATCCTGCTCGCCGACCTGCGGCTCCCAAGTTTGTACTCTCGACCATAGCTCAAGAAACTGGTTCATCGTGGCCTCATCTAAATCCGGCCCAACCTGCCGTGCCCACTCTCCACTAGATGCGAGTGTTGGAAATATGCCCTAGAGGCAATAATAAAAGTATTATTATTATATTTCCTTGTTCATGATAATTGTCTTTTATTCATGCTATAACTGTATTATCCGGAAATCGTAATACACGTGTGAATACATAGACCACAATATGTCCCTAGTGAGCCTCTAGTTGACTAGCTCGTTGTGATCAACAGATAGTCATGGTTTCCTGGCTATGGACATTGGATGTCGTTGATAACGGGATCACATCATTAGGAGAATGATGTGATGGACAAGACCCAATCCTAAGACTAGCACAAAAGATCGTGTAGTTCATTTGCTAGAGCTTTGCCAATGTCAAGTATCTCTTCCTTCGACCATGAGAGCGTGTAACTCCTGGATACCGTAGGAGTGCTTTGGGTGTATCAAACGTCACAACGTAACTGGGTGACTATAAAGGTGCGCTACAGGTATCTCCGAAAGTATCTATTGTTTTATGCGGATCGAGACTGGGATTTGTCACTCCGTGTAAACGGAGAGGTATCTCTGGGCCCACTCGGTAGGACATCATCATATGCGCAATGTGACCAAGGAGTTGATCACGGGATGATGTGTTACGGAACGAGTAAAGTGACTTGCCGGTAACGAGATTGAACAAGGTATTGGATACCGACGATCGAATCTCGGGCAAGTAACATACCGATAGACAAAGGGAATTGAATACGGGATTGATTAAGTCCTTGACATCGTGGTTCATCCGATGAGATCATCGTGGAACATGTGGGAGCCATCATGGGTATCCAGATCCCGCTGTTGGTTATTGACCGGAGAACGTCTCGGTCATGTCTACATGTCTCCCGAACCCGTAGGGTCTACACACTTAAGGTTCGATAACGCTAGGGTTATAAAGGAAGTTTGTATGTGGTTACCGAATGTTGTTCAGAGTCCCGGATGAGATCCCGGACGTCACGAGGAGTTCCGGAATGGTCCGGAGGTAAAGATTTATATATGGGAAGTCCTATTTTGGCCACCGGAAAATGTTCGGGATTTTTCGGTATTGTACCGGGAAGGTTCTAGAAGGTTCCGGAGTGGGGCCCACCTGCATGGGGGGACCCACATGGACGTGGGTAGTGGGGGCAAGGCCCCACACCCCTGGTCAAGGCGCACCAAGATCCCCCCTTAGAAGGAATAAGATCATATCCCGAAGGGATAAGATCAAGATCCCTAAAAAGGGGGGATAACAATCGGTGGGGAAGGAAATAATGAGATTTCTTTCCTCCCACCTTGGCCAACGCCCCAATGGACTTGGAGGGCAAGAAACCAGCCCCTCCACCCCTATATATAGTGGGGAGGCGCATGAGAGCTATACACGAAGTTCTGGCACAGCCCTACCTCTCTTCCTACTCCTCCTCTCCCATGGTGCTTGGCGAAGCCCTGCTGGATTGCCACGCTCCTCCACCACCACCACGCCGTTGTGCTGCTGTTGGATGGAGTCTTCTTCAACCTCTCCCTCTCTCCTTGCTGGATCAAGGCGTGGGAGACGTCACCGGGCTGTACGTGTGTTGAACGCGGAGGTGCCGTCCGTTCGGCACTAGGATCATCGGTGATTTGAATCACGACGAGTACGACTCCATCAACCCCGTTCACTTGAACGCTTCCGCTTAGCGATCTACAAGGGTATGTAGATGCACTCTCTTTCTACTCGTTGCTGGTCTCTCCATAGATAGATCTTGGTGACACGTAGGAAAATTTTGAATTTCTGCTACGTTCCCCAACAGTGGCATCATGAGCTAGGTCTATTGCGTATATTCTTTGCATGAGTAGAACACAAAGTAGTTGTGGGCGTTGATGTTGTTTAATATGCTTACCGTTACTAGTCCAATCTTGTTTCGACGGTATTGTGGGATGAAGCGGCCCAGACCGACCTTACACGTACTCTTACGTGAGACAGGTTCCACCGATTGACATGCACTTGGTGCATAAGGTGGCTAGCGGGTGCCAGTCTCTCCCACTTTAGTCGGAACGGATTCGATGAAAAGGGTCCTTATGAAGGGTAAATAGCAATTGGCATATCACGTTGTGGTCTTGCGTAGGTAAGAAACGTTCTTGCTAGAAACCCATAGCAGCCACGTAAAACATGCAACAACAATTAGAGGACGTCTAACTTGTTTTTGCAGGGTATGCTGTGTGATGTGATATGGCCAAGAAGAATGTGATGAATGATATGTGATGTATGAGATTGATCATGTTCTTGTAATAGGATTCACGACTTGCATGTCGATGAGTATGACAACCGGCAGGAGCCATAGGAGTTGTCTTTATTTATTGTATGACCTGCGTGTCATTGAAGAACGCCATGTAAACTACTTTACTTTATTGCTAAACGCGTTAGTCATAGAAGTAGAAGTAGTCGTTGGCGTGACAACTTCATGAAGACACGATGATGGAGATCATGGTGTCGTGCCGGTGACGATGATGATCATGGAGCCCCGAAGATGAAGATCAAAAGGAGCAAAATGATATTGGCCATATCATGTCACTATTTGATTGCATGTGATGTTTATCATGTTTATGCATCTTGTTTGCTTAGGATGACGGTAGTAAATAAGATGATCCCTTACAAATCAAGAAGTGTTCTCCCCTAACTATGCACCGTTGCTACAGTTCGTCGCTTCTAAGCACCACGTGATGATCGGGTGTGATGGATTCTTACGTTCACATACAACGGGTGTAAGACAGTTTTACACAGCGAAAACACTTAGGGTTAACTTGACGAGCCTAGCATGTGCAGACATGGCCTCGGAACACGGAGACCGAAAGGTCGAGCATGAGTCGTATGGTAGATACGATCAACATGAAGATGTTCACCGATGATGACTAGTCCGTCTCACGTGATGATCGGACACGGCCTAGTTGACTCGGATCATGTGATCACTTAGATGACCAGAGGGATGTCTATCTAAGTGGGAGTTCATAAGATGAACTTAATTATCCTGAACATAGTCAAAAGACCTTTTGAAAATTATGTCGTAAGCTCGCGCTTTAGTTCCACTGTTTAGATATGTTCCTAGAGAAAATATAGTTGAAAGTTGATAGTAGCGATTATGCGATCAGTAGAAAGCTTATGTCCTTAATGCACCGCTCAGTGTGCTGAACCCCAACGTCGTTTGTCGATGTTGCGAACATCGGACATACACGTTTTGATAACTACGTGACAGTTCAATTAAATGGTTTAAGTAGAGGCACCAAAGACATTTTCGAAACGTCGCGGAACATATGAGATGTTTCGAGGGCTGAAATTGGGATTTCAGGCTCGTGCCCACGTCAAGAGGTATAAGACCTCCGACGATTTTCTTAGCCTGCAAACTAAGGGAGAAAAGCTCAATCGTTGAGCTTGTGCTCAGATTATCTGAGCACAACAATCACTTGAATCGAGTGGGAGTTGATCCTCTAGATGAGATAGTGATGTTTCCCCAAAGTCATTGCCACCAAGCTGCTAGAGCTTCGTGATTAACTATAACATATCAGGGATAGATATGATGATCCTTGAAATATTCATGATGTTTGACACCGCGAAAGTAGAAATCAAGAAGGAGCATCAATTGTTGATGGTTGGTGAAACCACTAGTTTCAAGAAGGGCAAGGGAACAAAGGGATACTTCATGAAACGGCAATTCAGCTGCTGCTCTAGTGAAGAAACCCAAGGTTGAACCCAAACCCGAGACTAAGTGCTTCTGTAATAAGGGGAACAACCACTGTAGCAGCATTACCCTAGATACTTGGTAGATGAGAAGGCTGGCAAGGTCGATAGAAGTATATTGGATATACATTATGTTAATGTGTACTTTACTAGTACTCCTAGTAGCACCAGGGTATTGGATACCGGTTCGGTTGCTAAGTGTTAGTAACTCGAAATAAAAGCTACGGAATAAACGGAGACTAGCTAAAGGTGAGCTGACGATATATGTTGGAAGTGTTTCCAAGGTTGATATGATCAAGCATCGCACGCTCCCTCTACCACCGAGATTGGTGTTTGCGTTGAGCATAGACATGATTGGATTATGTCTATCCCAATACGGTTATTCATTTAAGGAGAATAATGGTTACTCTATTTTTGAATAATACCTTCAATGGTCTTGCACCTAAAGGAATGGTTTATTGAATCTCGGTCGTAGTGATACACATTTTCATGCCAAAAGATATAAGATAGTAATGATAGTACCACTTACTTGTGGCACTGCCATGTAGTCATAATGGTATAAAACGCATGAAGAAGCTCCATGTTGATGGATCTTTGGACTCACTCGTTTTTGAAAAGTTTGAGACATGCGAACCATGTCTATTGGTGTATATGCATGAAGAAACTCCATGCAAATGGATCGTTCGGACTCACTTGATTTTGAATCACTTGAGATATGCAAATCATACCACATGCGCAAGATGACTGAAAAGCCTCATTTTCAGTAAGATGGAACAAGATAGCAACTTGTTGGAAGTAACACATTTTGATGTGTGCAGTCGAATGAGTGCTGAGGCATGCAGTGAATATCATTATGTTCTTACTTCACAGATGATTCGAGTAAATGTTGAGTATATTTACTTGATGAAACACAAGTCTGAATTATTGAATGGTTCAAGTAATTTCAGAGTGAAGTAGCAGATCATTGTGACAAGAGGATAAAATGTCTATGATATGATCATAGAGATGAATATCTGAGTTACGAGTTTTGGCACACAATTAAGACATTGTGGAAATTGTTTTGCAATTAATACCGCCTGGAACACCATAATGTGATGGTGTGTCCGAACATCATAGTTGCACCCTATTGGATATGGTGCGTACCATGATGTCTCTTATCGAATTACCACTACCTTTCATGGGTTAGGCATTAGAGACAACCACATTCACTTTAAATAGGGCACCACGTAATTCCGATGAGATGACACCGTATGAATTATGGTTTAGAGAAACCTAAGTTGTCGTTTCTTAAAAGTTTGGGGCTGCGACGCTTATATGAAAAAGTTTCAGGTTGATAAGCTCGAACCCAAAGCGGATAAAATGCATCTTCATAGGAAACCCAAAACAGTTGGGTATACCTCCTAATTCAGATCCGAAAGCAATATGGATTGTTTCTAGAATCGGGTCCTTTCTCGAGGAAAAGTTTCTCTCGAAAGAATTGAGTGGGAGGATGGTGGAGACTTGATGAGGTTATTGAACCGTCTCTTCAACTAGTGTGTGACAGGGCACAGGGAGTTGTTCCTGTGGCACCTACACCAATTGAAGTGGAAGCTTATGATATTGATCATGAAACTTCGGATCAAGTCACTCCCAAACCTCGTACGATGACAAGGATGCGTACTACTTCAGAGTGGTACGTAATCCTGTCTTGAAGGTCATGTTGCTAGACAACAATGAACCTACGAGCTATGGAGAAGCGATGGTGGGCCCGGATTCCGATAAATGGCTTGAGGCCATAAAATCCGAGAGAGGATCCATGTATGAAAACAAAGTGTAGACTTTGGCAGAACGGCTCGATGGTCGTAAGGCTAATGAGTACAGATGGATTTCAAAAGGAAGACGGACAATGATGGTAAATGTCACCATTAAGAAAGCTCGACTTGTCGTTAAGATGTTTTCCGACAAGTTCAAGGAGTTGACTACGATGAGATTTTCTCACTCGTAGCGATGCTAAGAGTCTGTTGGAATTATATTAGCGATTACTGCATTATTTATGAAATCTTGCAGATAGGATGTCAAAACATTGTTTCCTCGACGATTTTAATGAGGAAAGGTTGTATGTGATACAACCGGAAGGTTTTGTCAATCCCGAAAGATGCTAATAAGTATGCAAAGCTCCAGCAATCCTTCTAAGGACTGGAGTGAGCATCTCGGAGTTGGAATGTATGCTTTGATGATGATCAAAAAATTTGGGTTTGTACAAAGTTTATGAGAAACTTGTATTTCCAAAGAAGTGAGTGGGAGCACTATAGAATTTCTGATGAGTACATGTTGTTGACATATTTCTGGAAAGCATATAGGGTTATTTTGAAAGTGTTTTTCAATGGAAAGCCTGGATTAAGCTACTTGAACATTGAGCATCAAGATCTATAAGGATAGATCAAAATGCTTAATAATACTTTCAAATGAGCACATACCTTGACATGATCTTGAAGGTGTTCAAGATGGACCAGTCAAAGAAGGAGTTCTTGCCTGAGTTGTAAGGTACGAAGTTAAGACTTAAAGCTCGACCACGGTAGAATAGAGAGAAAGGACGAAGGTCGTCCCCTATGCTTAAGACGTAGGCTCTTCAGTATGCTATGCTGTGTACCGCACCTGAAGTGTGCCTTGCCATGAGTCAGTCGAGGGGTACAAGAGTGATCCAAGAATGGCTCACAGGACAGCGGTCAAAGTTATCCTTAGTAACTAGTGGACTAAGGAATTTTCTCGATTATGGAGGTGGTAAAAGAGTTCGTCGTAAAGGTTACGACGATGCAAGCTTGACACCTATCCGGATAGCTCCGAGTAGAGAGACCGGATACATATAATGGAGCAATAATTTAGAATAGCTCCAAGTAGAACAGTTGTTTGGAATAGCTCCAAATAGAGCGTGGTAGCTGCATCTAGGAGATGACATAGAGATTTGTAAAGCACACACGGATCTGAAAGGTTCAGACCCGTTGACTAAAACCTCTCTCACAAGCAACATGATCAAACATAAAACTCATTGAGTGTTAATCACATAGTGATGTGAACTAGACTACTGACTCTAGTAAACTCTTGGGTATTAGTCACATGGCGATGTGACCTGTGAGTGTTAATCACATGGCGGTGTGAACTAGATTATTGACTCTAGTGCAAGTGGGAGACTGTTGGAAATATGCCCTAGAGGCAATAATAAAAGTATTATTATTATATTTCCTTGTTCATGATAATTGTCTTTTATTCATGCTATAACTGTATTATCCGGAAATCGTAATACACGTGTGAATACATAGACCACAATATGTCCCTAGTGAGCCTCTAGTTGACTAGCTCGTTGTGATCAACAGATAGTCATGGTTTCCTGGCTATGGACATTGGATGTCGTTGATAACGGGATCACATCATTAGGAGAATGATGTGATGGACAAGACCCAATCCTAAACTAGCACAAAAGATCGTGTAGTTCATTTGCTAGAGCTTTGCCAATGTCAAGTATCTCTTCCTTCGACCATGAGAGCGTGTAACTCCTGGATACCGTAGGAGTGCTTTGGGTGTATCAAACGTCACAACGTAACTGGGTGACTATAAAGGTGCACTACAGGTATCTCCGAAAGTACCTATTGTTTTATGCGGATCGAGACTGGGATTTGTCACTCCGTGTAAACGGAGAGGTATCTCTGGGCCCACTCGGTAGGACATCATCATATGCGCAATGTGACCAAGGAGTTGATCACGGGATGATGTGTTACGGAACGAGTAAAGTGACTTGCCGGTAACGAGATTGAACAAGGTATTGGATACCGACGATCGAATCTCGGGCAAGTAACATACCGATAGACAAAGGGAATTGAATACGGGATTGATTAAGTCCTTGACATCGTGGTTCATCCGATGAGATCATCGTGGAACATGTGGGAGCCATCATGGGTATCCAGATCCCGCTGTTGGTTATTGACCGGAGAACGTCTCGGTCATGTCTACATGTCTCCCGAACCCGTAGGGTCTACACACTTAAGGTTCGATAACGCTAGGGTTATAAAGGAAGTTTGTATGTGGTTACCGAATGTTGTTCAGAGTCCCGGATGAGATCCCGGACGTCACGAGGAGTTCCGGAATGGTCCGGAGGTAAAGATTTATATATGGGAAGTCCTATTTTGGCCACCGGAAAATGTTCGGGATTTTTCGGTATTGTACCGGGAAGGTTCTAGAAGGTTCCGGAGTGGGGCCCACCTGCATGGGGGGACCCACATGGACGTGGGTAGTGGGGGCAAGGCCCCACACCCCTGGTCAAGGCGCACCAAGATCCCCCCTTAGAAGGAATAAGATCATATCCCGAAGGGATAAGATCAAGATCCCTAAAAAGGGGGGATAACAATCGGTGGGGAAGGAAATAATGAGATTTCTTTCCTCCCACCTTGGCCAACGCCCCAATGGACTTGGAGGGCAAGAAACCAGCCCCTCCACCCCTATATATAGTGGGGAGGCGCATGGGAGCTACACACGAAGTTCTGGCACAGCCCTACCTCTCTCCCTACTCCTCCTCTCCCATGGTGCTTGGCGAAGCCCTGCTGGATTGCCACGCTCCTCCACCACCACCACACCGTTGTGCTGCTGTTGGATGGAGTCTTCCTCAACCTCTCCCTCTCTCCTTGCTGGATCAAGGCGTGGGAGACGCCACCGGGCTGTACGTGTGTTGAACGCGGAGGTGCCGTTCGTTCGGCACTAGGATCATCGGTGATTTGAATCACGACGAGTACGACTCCATCAACCCCGTTCACTTGAACGCTTCCACTTAGCGATCTACAAGGGTATGTAGATGCACTCTCTTTCTACTCGTTGCTGGTCTCTCCATAGATAGATCTTGGTGACATGTAGGAAAATTTTGAATTTCTGCTACGTTCCCCAACAGCGAGCTGACCTAGGCTCGCCACCCGCCTGATCCTTGGTGGGATCCTTTTATATACTTCCGGTGCCAGCTCCTGCACCCTCATACCATCCAGCCATCTGTCCTCCTAGAACAAAGTGTTGTTCCCATCTCCAGTCTGAACTCTAGTTGCTGCCCGGAACAGTTGCATGGATTCATTAGGCACCTTGATAGTGAATTCACTCCACGGTCTGTTCCCATCCGCCCGTTTCAACCACGACCATCTTTCTTGCATTGCGATATTCAACCATTGAAGATTGGGTATCCCTAGACCTCCTGCCCACTTCGGGGCACACACCACCTCCCAGGCCACCGCACAATTGCCCCCATTTGCATCCGTCGTCTTGCACCACAAAAATCCCCTGCATATTTTGTTCAAGGCCGCAATAGTTTTCATCGGCAGGTCGAGAGCCATCATCGCATGTATCGGCATAGCACATAACACTGATTGCACAAGCGTCAACCTCCCGCTCTTCGGCATTAATGCGGCCTTCCATTTTGGCAGCAGGTTCGCCAAATTATCCACCAAGTACTGTAACTGTCCTGCCGTCTGTTTTCTTAGGGCAAGGGGCAAGCCAAGCTATTTGATCGGGAACGATCCCACCGGACAGCCCAACTCCTGACTCACCCAATCCATTGTGTCTTCATCGCATCGAATAGGTAGTGCTGCTGACTTGTCCATGTTGTTTTTTAGGCCTGAGGCTTCTCCAAACAAGGCAAAGAGCGCTCTGCAAGCTACCAGGTCCACTCTATTGGGCTTCAAGAAAAAGGACCACATCATCCGCATAGATCGACATCCTCTGTCTCATGCCCACCACTGCTAGTGGTTCTAATACTCGTTGCAGTGCCGCAGCCTCAAACATACGTTGCAGCGGCTCCATCGTGAGTATGAACAGCATTGGTGACAGCGAGTCCCCTTGCCTCAAACCCTTGCAGTTATAGATTGTTTCCCCTGGCTCTCCATTGACCATCACCTTTGTAGTCGACGTGGCAAGTATCCCACAGATCCACGCCCTCCACTTGTGACCAAAACCGAACTGCTGTAAGACCTCCAACAGAAAAGGCCACTGGACCGAATCGAATGCCTTAGAGATATCCAACTTAAGTAGCACGGCCGATATTTTCAGAACATGTAGCCGCCTTGCCATTCCTTGCACTAGCATAAAGTTGTCATGAAGAGATCTCCCCTTGACGAACGCACTTTGATGATTTCCCACCAGATTTGGGAGTTCCACAGCCAACCTTGTCGAGAGTGTTGGAAATATGCCCTAGAGGCAATAATAAAAGGATTATTATTATATTTCCTTGTTCATGATAATTGTCTTTATTCATGCTATAATTGTATCATCCGGAAATCGTAATACACGTGTGAATACATAGACCATAATATGTCCCTAGTAAGCCTCTAGTTGACTAGCTCGTTGATCAACATATAGTCATGGTTTCCTGACTATGGACATTAGATGTCGTTGATAACGGGATCACATTATTAGGAGAATGATGTGATGGACAAGACCCAATCCTAAGCATAGCACAAGATCGTGTAGTTCATTTTGCTAGAGCTTTTCCAATGTCAAGTATCTTTTCCTTAGACCATGAGATCGTGTAACTCCCGGATACCATAGGAGTGCTTTGGGTGTACCAAACGTCACAACGTAACTGGGTGACTATAAAGGTGCACTACAGGTATCTCCGAAAGTGTCTGTTGGGTTGACACGGATCGAGACTGGGATTTGTCACTCCGTATTACGGAGAGGTATCACTGGGCCCACTCAGTAGTGCATCATCATAATGAGCTCAAAGTGACCAAGTGTCTGGTCACGGGATCATGCATTACGGTACGAGTAAAGTGACTTGCCGGTAACGAGACTGGATGAGGTATTGGGATACCGACGATCGAGTCTCGGGCAAGTAACATACCGTCTGACAAAGGGAATAGTATACGGGGTTGCTTGAATCCTCGACATCGTGGCTCATCCGATGAGATCATCGAGGAGTATGTGGGAGCCAACATGGGTATACAGATCCCGCTGTTGGTTATTGACCGGAGAGCCGTCTCGGTCATGTCTACATGTCTCCCGAACCCGTAGGGTCTACACACTTAAGGTTCGGTGACGCTAGGGTTGTATGAATATGAGTATGCAGTAAACCGAATGTTGTTCGGAGTCCCGGATGAGATCCCGGACGTCATGAGGAGTTTCAGAATGGTCCGGAGGTAAAGAATTATATATAGCAAGTGTTGTTTCGGCCATCGGGAAAGTTTTGGGGTCACCCGGTATTGTACCGGGACCACCGGAAGGGTCCCGGGGGTCCACCGGGTGGGGCCACCTATCTCGGAGGGCCCCGTGGGCTGAAGTGGGAGGGGAACCAGCCCCTAGTGGGCTGGTGCGCCCCCCTTGGGCCCCCTGCGCCTAGGGTTGGAAACCCTAGGTGGGGGGGGGGGCGCACCACTTGCCTTGGGGGGCACTTCACCCCCCCTGGCCGCCGCCCCCTTGGGAGATTGCATCTCCCAGGGCCGGCGCCCCCCGTGGGGGCCTATATAAAGGGGGGCAGGGGGAGGGCAGGGGGACCCTGTGTCTTGGCGCCTTCCTCCCCTGCTACACCTCGTCCTCCTCCCGCATCAGCTTGGCGAAGCCCTGCCGGAGTTCTGCTGCATCCACCACCACGCCGTCGTGCTGCTGGATCTTCATCAACCTCTCCTTCCCCCTTGCTGGATCAAGACTGAGGAGACGTCACGCTGACCGTACGTGTGTTGAACGCGGAGGTGCCGTCCGTTCGGCGCTAGGATCTCCGGTGATAGGATCACGACGAGAACGACTACTTCAACCCCGTTCTTTTGAATACTTCCGCTCGCGATCTACAAAGTGGTATGTAGATGCATCTCTCTTTTCACTCGTTGCTTAGATGAACTCATAGATGGATCTTGGTGAAACCGTAGGAAATTTTTTATTTTCTGCAACGTTCCCCAACAGTGGCATCATGAGCTAGGTCTATGTGTAGTTCTCTATTGCACGAGTAAAACACCATTTTGTTGTGGGCGTAGATCTTGTCAACTTGCTTGCCGCTACTAGTCTTTTCTTGCTTCGGTATTGTGGGATGAAGCGGCCCAGACCGACCTTACACGTACGCTTACGTGAGACAGGTTCCACCGACTGACATGCACTAGTTGCATAAGGTGGCTAACGGGTGTCTGTCTCTCCTACTTTAGTTGGAGCGGATTCGATGAAAAGGGTCCTTATGAAGGGTAAATAGAAGTTGACAAAATCACGTTGTGGTCATTCACAGGTAAGAAAACGTTCTTGCTAGAACCCAATTGCAGCCACGTAAAAGATGCAACAACAATTAGAGGACGTCTAACTTGTTTTTGCAGCAATTGTCATGTGATGTGATATGGCCAGAAGTTGTGATGAATGATGAATGATATATTGTGATGTATGAGATCATGTTCTTGTAATAGGAATCACGACTTGCATGTCGATGAGTATGACAACCGGCAGGAGCCATAGGAGTTGTCTTTATTTTTTGTATGACCTGCATGTCATTGAAGAACGCCATGTAAATTACTTTACTTTATTGCTAAATGCGTTAGCCATAGAAGTAGAAGTAGTCGTTGGCGTGACAACTTCATGAAGACACAATGATGGAGATCATGATGATGGAGATCATGGTGTCATGCCGGTGATGAAGATGATGATGGAGCCCCGAAGATGGAGATCGAAGGAGCTATATGATATTGGCCATATCATGTCACTACTATATAATTGCATGTGATGTTTATTATGTTTTATGCATCTTGTTTACTTAGAACGGCGGTAGTAAATAAGATGATCCCTTATAATAATTTCAAGAAAGTGTTCCCCCTAACTGTGCACCGTTGCTAAAGTTCGTTGTTTCGAAGCACCAAGTGATGATCGGGTGTGATAGATCCTTACGTTCACATACAACGGGTGTAAGACAGATTTACACATGCAGAACACTTAGGGTTAACTTGACGAGCCTAGCATGTACAGACATGGCCTCGGAACACAAGAGACCGAAAGGTCGAACATGAGTCGTATGGAAGATACGATCAACATGGAGATGTTCACCGATGATGACTAGTCCGTCTCATGTGATGATCGGACACGGCCTAGTCGACTCGGATCGTGTAACACTTAGATGACTAGAGGGATGTCAAATCTAAGTGGGAGTTCATTCAATAATTTGATTAGATGAACTTAATTATCATGAACTTAGTCTAAAACTTTTGCAAAAATATGTCTTGTAGATCAAATGGCCAACGCTCATGTCAACATGAACTTCAACGCGTTCCTAGAGAAAACCAAGCTGAAAGATGATGGCATCAACTATTCGGACTGGGTCCGGAACCTGAGGATCATCCTCATAGCAGCCAAGAAAGCATATGTCCTAGATGAACCGCTAGGTTAAGCACCCATCCCAGAGAACCAAGACGTTATGAACGTTTGGCAGTCACGTGCTGATGATTACTCCCTCGTTCAGTGTGGCATGCTTTACAGCTTAGAACCGGGGCTCCAAAAGCGTTTTGAGAAACACGGAGCATATGAGATGTTCGAGGAGCTAAAAATGGTTTTTCAAGCTCATGCCTGGGTCGAGAGATATGAAGTCTCCGACAAGTTCTATAGTTGTAAGATGGAGGAAAACAGTTTTGTCAGTGAGCACATACTCAAAATGTTTGGGTTGCACAACCGCCTGTCCCAGCTGGAGATCAACCTCCCGGACGAGGCGGTCATTGACAGAATCCTTCAGTCGCTCCCACCGAGCTACAAGAGCTTTGTGTTGAACTACAATATGCAGGGGATGGTGAAGACCATTCCTGAAGTATTTTCAATGCTGAAGTCAGCAGAGGTTGAAATCAAGAAAGAACATCAAGTGTTGATGGTCAATAAGACCACTAAGTTCAAGAAGGGCAAGGGTAAGAAGAACTTCAAGAAGGACGGCAAAGATGTTGCCGTGCCCGGTAAGCCAGTTGCCGGGAAGAAGTCAAAGAATGGACCCAAGCCTGAGATTGAGTGCTTTTATTGCAAGGGGAAGGGTCACTGGAAGCGGAACTGCCCCAAATACTTAGCGGACAAGAAGGCCGGCAACATTAAAGGTATATTTGATATACATGTAATTGATGTGTACCTTACCAGTACTCGTAGTAACTCCTGGGTATTTGATACCGGTGCCGTTGCTCATATTTGTAACTCACAGCAGGAGCTGCGGAATAAGCGGAGACTGGCGAAGGACGAGGTGACGATGCGCGTCGGGAATGGTTCCAAGGTCGATGTGATCGCCGTCGGCACGCTACCTCTACATTTACCCACGGGATTAGTTATAAACCTCAATAATTGTTATTTAGTGCCAAGTTTGAGCATGAACATTGTATCTGGATCTCGTTTAATACGAGATGGCTACTCATTTAAATCCGAGAATAATGGTTGTTCTATTTATATGAGAGATATGTTTTATGGTCATGCCCCGATGGTCAATGGTTTATTCTTAATGAATCTCGAACGTAATGTTACACATATTCATAGCGTGAATACCGAAAGATGTAAAGTTGATAACGATAGTCCCACATACTTGTGGCACTGCCGCCTTGGTCACATTGGTGTCAAGCGCATGAAGAAGCTCCATGCTGATGGACTTTTAGAGTCTCTCGATTATGAATCATTTGACACATGCGAACCATGCCTCATGGGCAAAATGACCAAGACTCCATTCTCCAAAACAATGGAGCGAGCAACCAACTTATTGGAAATCATACATACCGATGTGTGCGGTCCAATGAGCATTGAGGCTCACGGAGGATATCGTTATGTTCTCACTCTCACTGATGACTTGAGTAGATATGGGTATGTCTACTTGATGAAACACAAGTCTGAGACCTTTGAAAAGTTCAAGAAATTTCAGAATGAGGTAGAGAATCAACGTGACCGAAAGATAAAGTTCCTACGATCAGATCGTGGAGGAGAATACTTAAGTCACGAATTTGGTACACACTTAAGGAAATGTGGAATCGTTTCACAACTCACGCCGCCTGGAACACCTCAGCGTAATGGTGTGTCCGAACGTCGTAATCGCACTCTATTGGATATGGTGCGGTCTATGATGTCTCTTACCGATTTACCGCTATCATTTTGGGGATACGCTCTAGAGACAGCTACATTCACTTTAAATAGGGCACCGTCTAAATCCGTTGAGACGACACCGTATGAATTATGGTTTGGGAAGAAACCTAAGCTGTCGTTTCTAAAAGTTTGGGGATGCGATGCTTATGTCAAGAAATTACAACCTGAAAAGCTCGAACCCAAGTCGGAAAAATGCGTCTTCATAGGATACCCTAAGGAAACCATTGGGTATACCTTCTACTTAAGATCCGAGGGCAAGACCTTTGTTGCCAAGAACGGATCCTTTCTGGAAAAAGAGTTTCTCTCGAAAGAAGTAAGTGGGAGGAAAGTAGAACTCGATGAAGTACTACCTCTTGAACCGGAAAGTAGTACAGCTCAGGAAAATGTTCCTGTGGTGCCTACACCAACTGGAGAGGAAATTAATGATGATGATCAAGGTACTTCGGATCAAGTTGCTACGGAACCTCGTAGGTCCACAAGGACATGTTCCACACCAGAGTGGTATGGCAACCCTGTCCTGGAAATCATGTTGTTAGACAACGGTGAACCTTCAAACTATGAAGAAGCGATGGCAGGCCCAGATTCCAACAAATGGCTTGAAGCCATGCAATCCGAGATAGAATCCATGTATGAAAACAAAGTATGGACTTTGACTGACTTGCCCGATGATCGGCGAGCAATAGAAAACAAATGGATCTTTAAGAAGAAGACGAACGCGGATGGTAATATTACCGTCTATAAATGTCGACTTGTCGCTAAGGGTTATCGACAAGTTCAAGGGGTTGACTACGATGAGACATTCTCTCCCATAGCGAAGCTGAAGTCCGTCCGAATCATGTTAGCAATTGCCGCATACTATGATTATGAGATATGGCAGATGGACGTCAAAACGGCATTCCTTAACGGGCATCTTAAGGAAGAACTGTATATGATGCAGCCGGAGGGTTTTGTCGATCCTGAGAAAGCTAACAAAGTATGCAAGCTCCAGCGATCCATTTATGGGCTGGTGCAAGTATCTCGGAGTTGGAACATTCGCTTTGATGAGAAGATCAAAGCGTTTGGGTTTATGCAGACTTATGGAGAAGCCTGCGGTTACAAGAAAGTGAGTGGGAGCTCTGTAGCATTTCTCATATTATATGTAGATGACATACTTTTGATGGGAAATGATATAGAACTTTTGGACAGCATTAAGGCCTACTTGAATAAGTGTTTTTCAATGAAGGACCTTGGAGAAGTTGCTTACATATTAGGCATCAAGATCTATAGGGATAGATCGAGATGCCTCATAGGTCTTTCACAAAGCACATACCTTGATAAGATTTTGAAGAAGTTCAAAATGGATCAGTCCAAGAAAGGGTTCTTGCCTGTACTGCAAGGTGTGAGATTGAGCTCGGCTCAATGCCCGACCACGGCAAAAGATAAAGAAGAGATGAGTGTCATCCCCTATGCTTCAGCCATAGGATCTATTATGTATGCCATGTTGTGTACCAGACCTGATGTAAACCTTGCCGTAAGTTTGGTAGGAAGGTACCAAAGTAATCCCGACAAGGAACACTGGACAGCGGTCAAGAATATCCTAAAGTACCTGAAAAGGACAAAGGACATGTTTCTCGTTTATGGAGGTGACGAAGAGCTCGCCGTAAAGGGTTACGTCGATGCTAGCTTCGACACAGATTTGGATGACTCTAAGTCACAAACCGGATACGTGTATATGTTGAATGGTGGAGCAGTAAGCTGGTGCAGCTGCAAGCAGACCGTCGTGGCGGGATCTACATGTGAAGCGGAGTACATGGCAGCCTCGGAGGCAGCGCATGAAGCAATTTGGGTGAAGGAGTTCATCACCGACCTAGGAGTCATACCCAATGCGTCGGGGCCGATCAAACTCTTTTGTGACAACACTGGAGCTATTGCCCTTGCCAAGGAGCCCAGGTTTCACAAGAAGACCAGGCACATCAAGCGTCGCTTCAACTCCATCCTTGAAAATGTTCAAGATGGAGACATAGATATTTGCAAAGTATATACGGATCTGAATGTCGCAGATCCGTTGACTAAACCTCTCTCGCGAGCAAAACATGATCAACACCAGAACTCTATGGGTGTTCGATTCATCACAATGAAACTAGATTATTGACTCTAGTGCAAGTGGGAGACTGTTGGAAATATGCCCTAGAGGCAATAATAAAAGGATTATTATTATATTTCCTTGTTCATGATAATTGTCTTTATTCATGCTATAATTGTATTATCCGGAAATTGTAATACACGTGTGAATACATAGACCATAATATGTCCCTAGTAAGCCTCTAGTTGACTAGCTCATTGATCAACAGATAGTCATGGTTTCCTGACTATGGACATTAGATGTCGTTGATAACGGGATCACATCATTAGGAGAATGATGTGATGGACAAGACCCAATCCTAAGCATAGCACAAGATCGTGTAGTTCGTTTTGCTAGAGCTTTTCCAATGTCAAGTATCCTTTCCTTAGACCATGAGATCGTGTAACTCCCGGATACCATAGGAGTGCTTTGGGTGTACCAAATGTCACAACGTAACTGGGTGACTATAAAGGTGCACTACAGGTATCTCCGAAAGTGTCTGTTGGGTTGACACGGATCGAGACTGGGATTTGTCACTCCGTATTACGGAGAGGTATCACTGGGCCCACTCGGTAGTGCATCATCATAATGAGCTCAAAGTGACCAAGTGTCTGGTCACGGGATCATGCATTACGGTACGAGTAAAGTGACTTGCCGGTAACGAGACTGAACGAGGTATTGGGATACCGACGATCGAGTCTCGGGCAAGTAACATACCGTCTGACAAAGGGAATAGTATACGGGGTTGCTTGAATCCTCGACATCGTGGTTCATCCGATGAGATCATCGAGGAGTATGTGGGAGCCAACATGGGTATCCAGATCCCGCTGTTGGTTATTGACCGGAGAGCCGTCTCGGTCATGTCTACATGTCTCCCGAACCCGTAGGGTCTACACACTTAAGGTTCGGTGACGCTAGGGTTGTATGAATATGAGTATGCAGCAAACCGAATGTTGTTCGGAGTCCCGGATGAGATCCTGGA
This sequence comes from Triticum dicoccoides, assembly GCF_002162155.2. Taxonomy (NCBI): domain Eukaryota; kingdom Viridiplantae; phylum Streptophyta; class Magnoliopsida; order Poales; family Poaceae; genus Triticum; species Triticum dicoccoides. The sequence goes on along the minus strand of NC_041381.1, from coordinate 682,658,447 downwards.
CGTCATGAGGAGTTTCGGAATGGTCCGTAGGTAAAGAATTATATATAGGAAGTGCTATTTCGGCCATCAGGGAAGTTTCGGGGTCACCCGGTATTGTACCGGGACCACCGGAAGGGTCCCGGGGGTCCATCGGGTGGGGCCACCTATCCCGGAGGGCCCCGTGGGCTGAAGTGGGAGGGTAACCAGCCCCTAGTGGGCTGGTGCGCCCCCCCTTGGTCCCCCCTACGCCTATGGTTGGAAACCCTAGGTGGGGGGGCGCACCACTTGCCTTGGGGGGCACTCCACCCCCCCTGGCCGCCGCCCCCTTGGGAGATTGCATCTCCCAGGGCCGACGCCCCCCCTAGGGGCCTATATAAAGGAGGGCAGGGGGGAGGGCAGGGGGCCCTGTGTCTTGGCGCCTCCCTCCCCTGCTACACCTCGTCCTCCTCCCGCAGCAGCTTGGCGAAGCCCTGCCGGAGTTCTGCTGCATCCACCACCACGCCGTCGTGCTGCTGGATCTTCATCAACCTCTCCTTCCCCCTTGCTGGATCAAGACGGAGGAGACGTCACGCTGACCGTACGTGTGTTGAACGCGGAGGTGCCGACCGTTCGGCGCTAGGATCTCCGGTGATAGGATCACGACGAGAACGACTACTTCAACCCCGTTCTTTTGAACACTTCCGCTCGCGATCTACAAAGTGGTATGTAGATGCATCTCTCCTTTCACTCGTTGCTTAGATGAACTCATAGATGGATCTTGGTGAAACCGTAGGAAAAATTTTATTTTCTACAACGTTCCCCAACAGAGAGAACCTTCTCAAAGATTTTTATTGCCCCATGGACAAGGTTTATTGGTCGAAAGTCGCCCACGTCTATGGCCCCCTCTTTCTTGGGTAGAAGAGATACTAGTGATCTATTGATTGCCACCATTTCTCTCATATCCTCCCGATGCATGCAATCCATAGCTCCCATGAACTCCACTTTAATGATATCCCAGCATGTGGCATAGAACCTCCCTGTAAAGCCGTCCGGCCCCGGCGCCTTGTCCATGGGCATTGCCTTAATAACCCTTTCTACTTCCTCTAATGTGAACGGCTCCTCCAGATGTGCCATATCTCGTTGTGGCAGGTTGAGCCCATCCAAGTTAATCGTATGCTGTCGCTGCTCACAGGACCCAAAAGCTCTGCCGTAGAAAGCATCAACTGCCGATGCCACTTCCTCCTGACCCGAATAGATCTGCCCATTGTACCGGACTGCTTGCAACACATTCTTCCGCTGTCTATGACTAGCCTGCTGATGAAACAACCTTGTGTTGCCATCTCCCTCGCGCAGCTGCAGCAGACAAGAACGCTGCCTTGCAATCGACCGCTCCAGCGAGCACAGCCCCAAAAGCTTGTGCTTTAACTCTTTTCTCAGTTCTCTCTCCGCATGAGACAAATCCCGTGACTCCATAGCAACATCCAATCTTGATATGACCTCCAAAGCAATTGCAATCTGCAACTTCACGTTCCCCACCCATCGGCCACTCCACTTTTGCAGAGCTTTCGCCGTCGCCCTGAGCTTGCAATGCAGTGTCAGGTAGTCATTCGATGCCAGGGGTGTAGAATCCCACGCTACTTGCACCGTCTCCATGAAACCCGGTGCCTTTACCCAGAAAGCTTCGAAGCGGAAACGTTTGTGCGTTTTTACTTCCACATTCATGTCCAACATCAGAGGACAATGATCCAAAATCGCGGTGCCCAGCGCCGACAAGAAGCACGTCGGAAACGCCTCATCCCACTTGTTTGTTACGAAGACATGATCAATCTTCTCCAAGGTAGCACTCTGCCTCTCGTTCGACCACGTATAGCGACGGCCATTCAAATACATCTCCTTCAACTCGAGTCTATTCAGTTTAGCTCGAAACCTGCCCAGCATCCTCCGGTTGATCAGATCATTACTTTTATCTTCCTGCCTCGCAATGAGATTGAAATCTCCAGCAACTAGTCACGGTCCCGCGTGTAGCTCCCTAATATCCATAAGCTCTTGCAGAAACTCCACTTTATCTCTGTCCTCTTGAGGCGCTCCAGGGGCCTTCACTATCGCCGTAAGCGAGTTAGTCTGGTAATGTGGGTTGGAGATCCTGACTATCAGCTCGTCCCAAGCCACTAAGATTCCACCACGCGTACCTACCGCAGGTACATAGAAAAAGTTGGTGAATTTATTGCCCAGACAACGTTGTACAACCGATGCCGAAATCTCTTGCATCTTGGTCTCCTGCAGGCAAACAATGCCCGGGTTTGCTTCCAACACTACGTGCCGCACCGCATATCTACGCGCCGGTGTGTTGAGCCCACGCACATTCCACACAATAACTCTTAGGTGTTGCGCATTCATCCTCCTATCCTACCTCTTCCACCAACCGCCACCCCTAGACCCTGGTTGCGACCTCCTGGGGTGTGCCCAGCAGCGGAGTCGGAGGTGACTCCCACCCGAAGAGCGCCAACACTGCTGCGATATGGGCCTCTGAGAGTGGCCGGTTGAACAGCTCAACATACATCCGTAGAGCCTCCTCCGAGATGACCTCCCCCTCATGCGCCAAGCATAACTTCCGGATGAGAACCTGCTGCTGCTTGCTGGCCCCATGCTTAGCGATCCTCTCGCTTCTCCTGGGCGTAACTTCCAGCATCCTCTTCTTCCTGGGTCTGCGGGTCTGAACCCCATGTGTGCGCGTCTCTGGCCGTGCCAGGATTGGCTCAATAGATCTTCGCATGCCGTCACATAGCTTCTGCACATCCACAAGTTCGGGTTCTGTTGGCCTCGGCATGCATGGGGTAACACTCGCCGTTGCAGGCTCGTCGCACCCGGACAGACTAACTTGGAACATGTCCCAGTCCTCCACTTGTCCCATAAACTGGCCCTGGCCGGCCTCACGTAAAGGTGGCTCAGGGGTCGTACATCCCTGCATGCATGACAACGCTAAATCCCATCCAACCACGTATCCACCCACGCCTGGCTGCGCAAGTCCGTCCAAGCGGGCATGAGAATCATCAGATTCTGCTGTCCCCGTCCGTGAACAGGAGTCTCCACCCAACGAGCGTCTCCTCGCCTTTTCAGACCCCCCATCAGACCGGGCCAGCTCCGGACCCGGCCCCACCGACAGCTCCACCGAGCCGACCATGCAAAAACCACCGGATGGCCTCACCTGCACCGAATCAACGGGCTCCAATCCCCACACGACCTGCTCCCTAGGCCCACGCCATCGAGATAACGTGATAGATGGCGGGGAGCCCCACGCACAGTCCCCCAGTACCTCTAGCGCGCCGCAAGACGACGACACTGACCGGTCCGCTTCCGCACCTTCCACCCTGTCGGCCGCCTCATTGCAGACCAGCTGTCCCCGAGCCGTTGGCGCCAAAGACTTCACGGTCAAGTCTCGGTCCAGCTCTGTCGTTGGCCCCACCTGATCCACCGGGTCATCCTGCCCACATTCCGGGCCCACCTCACCTTTATTTTGAACTGGACTATGCTCCGCTGCGGAGACTGATCCCGCCGACGAGCATACAGCCGCCGGCGGCGAGCCCATCGCTCCACCAGCATCCCTCCGCTCACCATCTGCCAGACCTCGACGGCGTTGCTCAACTCCACCTTGCCGCTCCTCATCCCTACCATCCGGTCTCCCATCACCATCAGACGGCGACGCCGGCGGACTAGGCGGTGGCGACAGCTCAGGGTCATCATCTTCGTCCACCACCGGCTCAGCCAACTTGACAATCCGGATGTTGTACCACAACGCCGCCGTCCTCGCCGCCCGCGGGAAGGACCTGCCCCGCCGCCGACGAGGCTCCTCCACGAACAGCTGCCTCTGCGCCGGGATGCACTCCGGCCGGTCCGTCCGCAACCACACTTTGTAGCTCGACATGTCATACCTCTTCGCCGTGCTGTCCACCACACCCACGACGAGCCCCAGGCCCTGGAGCACCGCATTTGCCGTTCTCCTCGTCCACGCGTGCGCCGGCACCCCCACCAGAGCCACCGGCACTAGGAACGACAACGCCGCTCCGGTCTCCTGCGCCTGCCGCAGCCAAGGGCGCAGTGACAGAGATAATCCAGCCGCCGTCGCCGGTGACAAACCACCCTGCCGCACCATCCTGTCGCGCGTGCACTTGTCCTTGCAAAGCACCAAGAAGTCCTCTGGGAAGAACGCCCGGGTCGACATGTCCACCGGCCCGAGACGAAACTCAGCGTGCAAGGCCGCCGCCACCGTCGCCAAATCGACCGCCGGCCTGGTACCGGTAATCGTAACCACCACTGCCTTGGAAAGCTCCTCCTCCATATGCCAGAGATCTTCTGCCTCCTCCATGTAGCAACAACGCACCTCCTCCACGACCGGCTGCTGCACAGCTACAGCCAGCCGTGGCACATCCACCGGGTCAAATGGCACCGAGAACCCTGATGTCCCACTCAAGCATGAGGACTAAAAGCTAGTCATTTCTCTCAAGTAAACTTGGTAAAATAGTCAGTCCTCTCAACTGGTTTTGCCATTAATCATCAAAGCCCAATAGGAATACCCAAGAGATGCACTTTCAATGTTTTTTTGGTGCAGTGCATTGGATATGCAGTGCAAATCCACCCGCTCATCACGCTTATAGCCTTATAGGTCAAGTCAACTAGATGGAACTTGTTGCCGCTCAAGTTCTTGCCTTATACTCATTTCTCAAGTTTGGTACAGTTTGATTGTTTTGACACTGTAGACATGACCTACCGGTTATTTGGTATGACGATGATTATGTTGGGGTACTGTTGATGTTGCAGTAAACTTCTCTTGCAAGTATATTATTGTGGTAAGCATTGGACAATTTGTTACTTGCGAACTTCATGGTATTGTTTAGATTTCTTACATGCATACAAGGTGTGCGCTGAAGTGCGTGTATCTCGCTTAGTCCTAGCCATGGGAAGCCCGGCCCGGCCGGCCCGACGCTGCCCCCGGGCCGGGCTCGGGCCTAGTTTTTGAGCCCGAAGGCCGGGCCGGGCCGGGCCCGGGCCCATCGTTTTTGACATTTTTTGAAGGCCGGGCCGGGCCGGCCCGAAGCCTGACGGGCTTTTACGTGCTCGGGCCGGGCTTGGGCCCAGAAACACAGGCCCGATGGCCGGGCCGGACCGGGCCCGGGCCTGAGTTTTTTGAGTCGGGCTTGGCTAGGCCCGGCCCGAAGCCCGGCCCGGCCCGAGGTTTGGCCAGGTATATTCTCGCTCTTTTGGCCGCTTCCGGTGCCATCTACGCTCACGTAAACATGATGTCCAAACTTTGTTGAAAGTTATGAACACTTTTGGGGGTCACTACTACACTTTTCGAGTGTCCCAACTTTGCGCTAATAAAGACAATGAAAGAGTATTCGGAGTTTTGCCATCTAGGTTTGCCATTGTTCGTGGTCCTGCTTGTTTTTGGGACAAGCGGACCTTGAAAGACATCATGACATGCTGTGTTATCCTTCACAATATGATTCTCGAAGATGAGAGAGACATGAACTTAAAGTTCTTTTACGACAATGTGGGTAGCCGTGTCAAACCAGCTAGAGACCCTAACCACATTAGAGCTTTTCTTCAGACATACAGAGAGATTGAAAATGCAAACACCCACTTTCAGCTTCAGGAATATCTCATTGAGCACCATTGGCAAAGGGCTAGATAGTAACAAAACTCATTTTTTATTCATTCTTATTCAATTCATGTGTATTTGTATTGGGGACAAGTTTATATTGTATTATTTAGTTTGTGCCGGTGATTTGAATAATTATTTGTAATGATTGTTGTATTGTGCTGGTTTTGATATTTTTTCTGAATAATTATTTTGTATTTTTGTGGTGTGGTATTGCTATTTACGGGCCGGTGGCAGCGGCACAAGAGCAGACCCTGCAAAGCCAACCCGTAAAAATGTATATTCCGTGAATATCCTTTTATACGGGTCCGTTTTGCGGAGTCTGCCTCTGCGGCCGCCCGTGCCGGCCCGCACAGACGTTTTTCCACGAACTGCAAACGCGTTTTATGGGTCGGCGTTATGGGTCGGCGTTATGCGGGGTCAGCTAGAGATGCTCTTATACTTGCTCTAAGAGTCCAAAGCGGGATGCCTTGAAAGCAATGCATGGTACGGACAAACTTGGCAGCTTTACCTCAATGCAGTAATGGCACACCTATTTGTTCATATTGTTTTCTCCACATCGTCTTGTCTACTGACCAATGAAGAAAAAAGAAAATTAACCGAGGTGACATGAGTCATTTCCTTACTGGTCTGTGCCCATGTTGGGACTATAATTTTGTTAGTTTAGCCAATGCCTTTCTATGCATCATCCTCTAAGGACAGATCCTGCAGTATGTATTCATTTTGTAAGTTTAGCTAATGCCTTGTCAACATTCAGTTCAGGAGGGTGTTTGTGGGTGATCGATGGGAAGCATGGCTTCACTTAGTCCGTAGACTGATGAAGGTTCAGTTAACTCCTCAGCCCGATCAATTATGTTGGAAGCTTACTAGATCTGGGGAGTTCACAGTTAAATCGATGTATATCAACATCATTAATTCTACTGTGATTCCTAGTTCCAAAGAGGTTTGGAAAATTAAGGTCCCTTTGAAGATTAAAGTGTTTATGTGGTTTGTGCATAAACAAGTAATTTTAATAAAGGACAATTTAGTTAAACGCAACTGGACAGGTTCTACTAGGTGTAGTTTCTGTGATCGGGATGAGACTATTAAGCATCTCTTTTTTGACCGTCCGTTGGCACGAGGGCTGTGGCGCTCTGTGCAAATTGCCTTTAACATTACTCCTCCGATTTCGGTCAACACGTTATTCGGGGCATGGCTTGCTGGGATAGAGTCCGAAACAGTTAGACACATTCGTGTAGGAGTATGTGCGTTGTTATGGGCAGTTTGGAATTGCAGAAATGATTGGGCTTTTAACAGAACAACAACTATTCATTTTTTGCAGGTTTTATTCCGGGCTACTGCACTGATCCGTATGTGGTCCTTACTCACTCCGACGGAGGCCAGGGAGCGTTTGGTTACTGGATCTGTCCGGTGGGAGATGGTAGCGCGGGATATCTTCAACCGGTTTGGATGACGGTCATGTAATAGGATAGGCAATTGATTTACCTATCTTTTATTTTGCCTGCCGGTTGTGGTTTTTGGGCTTTTTGTTTTGGCGTTGAGGCTCTGTGTGAGCTAGCCGTTGCTTTTGTTTGCAGACTTTAAGACCTTGTTGAACCTTATTTACTCTTTAATAAATATGGCCGTATGCATTGTTCTGATGCAGAGGCCGGGGAGTCCCCCCTTTTAAAAAAAATTATGATCACAGAGATGTTGGGTGAAAGCTTGAACCAGAAATAGCAGCTAAGTATCCTGGCGGTGGACTAGAGGGGAGCATGAATCGCATTGAACTTGTACAAAACACTGGTGCTTGGGCCATTTCTTTCAGTATTAGCTGAGAGCCGACAATATTACCTCTTAAATTGTCTCAAAAGAAAAACGTCTTAAAGCTGCATCTTCCCCAATGAATGGTGCTCCAGTCACCTGTTAATACTTGAGTTCTGAACTGCTGTTAATACTTGAGAGATGTAATTTATGCTTTCAAGCTACTACTAGTTAGCAAGAAGTAGAGTGTTTATTACTAGAAGAAAACATTAAATTACCGCCTTATAAACAATTAAATATGCATGACCAGTTGGCAGTTGTTCTGAACTTCTGATACATGAGCACCATGAAGAAGTCCTGTGAAACTCTCCTGTTGGAGGTGATGCAGTGGTACAGCATAGATGGGGATTTAGTCTAGTGGTAGGATATTTGTTTAGGGAGCAAAAGGTCCCGAGTTCAATTCTCGGAATCCCCATGTTGAAAACCCTTTTGCAATGCTATTTTGTGCTCTGGATGCACTGAGGATAAGGTTTTGGACCACAGGTTAGATGATGAGGTTCATAGCCTCACTATGCATGGCCATTCCTTTTCTGTATCTCGTGGCTGTGGTTCAACTGAAGATGTTTCCGGTTGTATCTGCATGCTGTTGTAATTTGACTGGAGACTGTCATTAACACATACAAACGGTAATAAACAGAAAAATTGTAATAATTTCAGGAATTCTCGGAACGCCTCTTTCTTTTGGTATTTTCTAATTTCATGAAGTTTGCCTTTCTTCTACAGCTGCTTGAGAGTAACACAGACGGATTTCTTTTCTGAACCCTTGGAAGTGACCTCCTGCTCCCGACTCTAAATTTTATTGGATATATCAGGACCTAGGGTTTACAAGATCCTATTCCGTCAGTATCGGTGGAGTCCTCCTCCTAGACGTTGACTTCCTTCTCGTGTACTCCAAGTCTTCCGGGTCCTTCTCTTTACTGGGCCCTTAGACCGTGAGGTTGGCCCAGGGCATAAACCGACCTAGAGGGCCACGGGTCGTCCTACTTGGGCCGGCTTCCGACATGATGAGGCACCCCTGGGCCGTAACATCATCAACCGGGAAAAAACACGGAGATGTCAAACCAAAAAGGTGGCTCCTTTCTATGAAGATTGAACTACCTCGGAAGTACCGGAGAAAACCAAAGTCTCGGAAGTTCTAGAGGCTGACAAAGCATTTCTGAGTGAAAATTCCGCAGAAATGCCGAAGTCATAGCTCAAAGGTTCCAAATTTCTTTGCTTGGGAGTACCTATACCGAGACTCTTGTGTTGAAGCAACTGAGGGGGGCTCGTAAGTTTCGGATAAAATTGTATACTTGGAGGTGCCGGAGCTAATCTAGATGGTCTCAAAGAAACATAGATCAGCAGCACCAGAATATTTTTTTGCGGCAATACCGTCATAGGAAACAAGGTTCGCTCAACGGGGCTAACTCAGTAACACGTACTGCGTAGTACTGGGTGGAAAAATTCAGAGGTACTGGGACTGTCAAAAAATACAGGAATTGAGTAGCAGGAGTATTGTAACACTTAAAGATTTTGGTTGAGGATATTATCTTGGAGTTCAACCAAATATCTTTTACTTGTGCCACTCTTGATAATAGGGTTGTCCTTAAACTCAGTGTGAATCTTGGATTTACCTAAATCATAAAGTACCTACTAAGCTCTTCCACTTGCCAATCACTTGAGAACACGGAGGTAGGGGTCACCCTGATGTTCCACTTCCACTCAAGCATGAGGACAAAAAGGTAGTCATTTCTCTCAAATAAAACTTGGTAAACTGTCAGTCCTCTCAATTGATTTTGCCATTAATCATCAAAAACCCAATAGGAATACCCAAGAGATGCACTTTCAATGTTTTTGTGTGCAGCGCATTCATATGCAGTGCAAATACACCCGCTCATCATGCTTATAAGTCAAGTCAACTAGATGGAAAAGTTGATGTGATGTTCGGTGGGTCCAATTGATGCCTAGATCTCTTGATCCCTTTGCCCTGGTCGAAGAACTTTCAGTGACCTATAAGTGATCTGTTGAATCTTTGAAGAGCTTTGGGGATGCACAATAGAACTTTGTAAACGAGATAAAGTGCTTATCTTATTTCACGATTTGGAAACCATTTTTGCCATTTAAACATACAAAACATCGCTTAGGAGTGTTCATTGGCGGAACCAAGATTTCTTATTTGGGTGTCCATAGATTAAAATTTAGTGTTCTCTACTAACTTATTATAAGATTAGTATGAGTTTTAAGCTGTTGTTCCAGAAATGCTAATGAAGATGTATATCTGTACACCCATGAACTTAACTAGCTCCGCCCATGGGCATGTTGTAGGATTGAATAGTGTCTGTTTGAGATAATTAGCAAGCTGGGGGAGGGGGGCTTACTAAAACAGATTATCTAGGCCCCATTCCAAGCTCGAGAATAGACGGAGAGTTGAGCTTTTCTCTTCTTGAGAGAGTTTTAGAGTAGGAAGAGAAGAGAGGTTATTGGATCCACAAATCTATTCAGGATTTGGAGTCTCCTTTGTTGGCTTCCACCTTGTACCTGATTCATCTTTATAGTGGAAGATTGTTCGCCGTCGCTCGTGGTTTTTTCCCGCAATGGGCTTCCACTTAAATCCTTGTGTCTCCCCTCGGTTTGGTGTTCCTCTTGTCCTAATTGTTGCCGCTCAAGTTTTTGCCTTATATTTGTACCCATTGCTCAAGTTTGGTATAGTTTAATTTTGTTGTCACTGTAGACATGACATACACCGGTTCTTTGTTATGACGATGATTATGTTGGGGTAGTGTTGATGTCGTAGTAAACTTCTCTTGCAAGTATATTATTGTGCTAAATATTGGACAATTTGATGCCTGTGGATTTCATGGTATGGCTCAGATTTTTACATGCACAAAGGAATCAATTGGGGAACTGATAGACGCACCAAACAAAAGAAAGGAGATGAATGCATGTGTGAGTCTAATTAACAACTCCCTATTACAACAAAAGAACCCAACAGAGAAAGATCAAAGCAACAGGGCAGAGATGAAAACGAGAGCCATCGCCTAACAGTTAAGCTACGTACTACCGCAGGCTGAGCCAATGATCATTTTGTCCACGCAGCGTCGATCTCAGCTGCCCCGCTTTGCGTCGGAGGCGCCACCACCTCTCGCCGCGCCAGCCCTCCGGTCAGCACCCTGCGGAGTCGTCCGGTCTTGCTCTGGTAGTGCTGCGGCGGAGGCGGAGTCCCTCCCGGTGAGCCGCTGCACGACGGACTTGAAGTCGGCGGCCGTGCCGGCCTCGACGTACACCGTCTCGACGATCCTCACCGTCGCCGGCGGCTTATCCGCGCCCTGCTGCTCCTCCCCCGTCGACATCGACCAAATCACCCAAGGCTAGCTGAAGAGAATGGACGTGCAGGTCCAGAGGTAGAAGAAGAAGTGAAAGAAGCGTACAACGGAGAGGGGGATAAGTAGCCGAGGAGCCGTCGCTGGCCGGAATTTGACCGTGCTCCGTCATGAAGCTGAGGGAGACGTGTGACCTTCAAATGGCCCGGCAGGCGGCAATGGCTTTGAACAGGCAACACGATCATGGTGGAACCCTTCCTTCTTTGGGTATCTCACAAAATTCTTACTATAATCTAACGAGTCCAACATTTTGTTATTGTTTGACTGCTCATATAAAAAGCCATCACCAGAAGCCGCGTCACAAAAATGTCATCTAAACGCTCTTATATTTCTTTACAGAGGGAGTATATTAATACTCCGGTACTACATTCACCGTAAAACAAACGTATTACCTTATATTTGTTTTACATTTTGTCTATAGTTAACACGTGTTTTCATCAGAAGGTCAAAATGTGACTTGACAGAACGTGTCGAATTTCATCAGAAGGACACAAGTTGCAACCCAGAGGGAGTAAATACCAACTTAAACGTCTGAATCAGTCATACAGAGCAGCTCAGAAGCTCAAGCCACGAACTTCAGAGGGCACGGGGAAGATGAACACATTAGACTTTCGCAGCACAACACCTTCAGCAATGGAACTTCTTTCGGCTTCCTCCACAGTTTGTCTCTAGGGGACACACGTTTTCACCGGAAAACTGATGGTCAAAATGCAACTTGACAGAACGTGTCGAACTTCATCAGAACGACACAAGTTACGACGCATAGGGAGTGACTACCAACTTGAAAGTCTGAATCGGTCATAGAGAGCAGCTCAGAAGCTAAGCAACCAACTTCAGAGACATGAAGCAGATAACACATACGACTTTTGTGCCACAACACCTTCAGGAATAGTAGCAACTTTTTAGTTTCCACTGCAAGACAACACATAATAAGACAGCCGCGCCGCCCACATGTGTGGTACTTTGGTGGACAAACAACAGGTTCTTGCAGTCAAAGCAATATATGACAAGTTACCACAGTCAAAACAACACGATGACAAGTTATTGCGGTCAAAACCATACATCAGCAGCTGCATTGTCTTCTACAGTCAATACCTTGCACGAGCGAAAGACTGCGGTTTTTTCGAACCTGTTCAACACCGTAAGCGGTGGATATCACCATCTTATTACAGTCACTACCCCCTAAAGTTGACGTGGAAAACTCTGAATTTACCATAAGGTTAGACGGATCAGTCCAGTTATATTGAGCAGTCTGAAGCAGTCCAGTTATATTGAGCAGTCTGAATCAGTCCAGTAATGGCAATGACCTGCTGTAATGGCAATGACCTGCTGTGCTGGGATGAATACCAAGTCTGAATCAGTCCAGTCATATTGAGCAGCTGGGAAACTCAAGCTACTAGCTTCAGAGGACATGGAGGCAATGAACACATACGACTTCCGCACCGCAACCCCTTCAGTGATAGCATTTCCTTCAGTTTCCTCCTGTGCAAGACAACACATAACAAGACAGCCGCGACACCTGCACGTGTGGCGCTTTGGTGGAAAAACAACATTTTGTCTCAGTCAAGGCAATATATGACAAGTTACCACGGTCCAAACAATACGATGACAAGTTATCACGGTCAAAACCATACATCAGCAGCTGCATTATCTTCTTCAGTCTATACCTTACACGAGCGAAAGACTGCGGTTTTTCGAACCTGCTCATCATCTTATTACAGTCACTAACCCCTAAAGTTGACATGGAAAAGGCGTATCTCTGAATTTCCCATAAGGTTAGACAGACCCATACAACACACGGACTGAACTAGAGAGAGGGAAAGAACAGCTAACATCTACAGAAGAGATAGCACGATATTTCGAGTACACAGAACTAGCAGAGTGCCAGGGACTTGCCCCGGCCACAAATGCACAGTACTGCTAGGATCACACTGCCAACGAATTATATGTGTATGTTTGTCACACGCCAATCAGTATCATTCTCCACCCTACATGCCGTTGAACTGTCGAAAACATAAATATTACAGTGAGATTTCCATCGTTATGCCCACGAGCATAAGTATATGCCAGATTATGCAAAGCAAAAAAGCCTAATAGCCGGAGTCAGGCATGACGTGATGGAATACATTTTGATATCAACTTGAGAGAAGGAAGTGCATATTACCGATGATCCAGGCTGCCCATTCAGTGCACCCACTTTCTTTCCAGCCTGCTCAGATTTCGAACCCTTTGACGTGTCACCCTAGAAGACAATGAATGAAGAGTAAATTCAGGAAACTTGAACCTAAGATAATGAATCGCCGAAACATGGAAGATCAGTAATGCAATGAATATACCTCCATCTTCAGAGCCATCAAGGGTCATCATCATTCATGGAAGAAGAGTAAAAAAAACTCATCAGCACAAAAGTTATTTCGTGTAAAATATAGTAATACTGTAATTCTATTGGTAAGGAGGAGTTTGCAGAACCATGTATACTAGAGAAAAAACAAGAAAATCCTGAGTTTGGTCTAAATATTTCACCAAGAAGGTAACATAGTGCGTACGCAGTTCTGGCTGCACATTCACTTTCAGTTGAATAAGAATATAGCACATTTTGTTCAACCATGGTAAATCTACCAATAACGATTTGACATTAGCCGTCACAGACTCGTAGCTTAATGAAGGCAAAACTGAGGGACTATCATCTTTTACATTACAGTCTTTGTTAACCTGCATCACCCTGATTCTTTCAGTCGCAAAACTAGGACAAATTTCTAAGAAGTTGGTTCGTCTTATTCATCATTAATAATAAGTAAAGGGGAAATTCCACTCTAATGATGCATACTTCGGACTCTTAGGACGTTTAGTTTGCAGAAAATCTTCAACTACCCTGCTGTTGACAACTCCATCAGGCATTCATCGACACGGTGAGTACGGGACCCATGTGAGTGACATCCTAACTAAAGTCAATGCCTTGATGAGCACAGTGACAGCAGACGCGATTCAGGGGCATCCTCTTGCCTGCCTATCAGGGGCCTAGGAACCATATCACTGCAGCTAAATATCGCAAATACAGTGCCCCTAGGCGAAATTCAGAGTTCCCCAACACCAATACTGTACCCACCAAACCTTCTTCTCACACCAAATTCAGAATTCCTCTCACAAGCAGCACATGCGTAGCACAAGCAGCACAAGAAGAGGGGAACGAATGAATGAATGAATATCACCTCCCGGTAGAGCTTGAGGTAGAGCTTGAGGGGCTCGACGTAGTCCTCGAAGCCGAGCGTGCCCATGGACCAGATCAGGTCGTCGCCGTTGATGGTCTTGCGCTTCTCCTTCATGCACTTGTCGCTGGCCCTGCGGCGCCCGGGATCAGAGACTAGTGAGCTCGTGCTAAGCAAGCTGGAGCGGATCAGAGGGGGGGAGAGGGAGGCGAGGGGCGGAGACTGACTCGCTGGTGATGAAGCTGATGAACTCGGAGACGCACTCCTGGATGGACTCCTTGGCGTCCTTGGCGATCTTGCCGTTCTCCGGCACGCCGCGCCGCATGATGCGCCCGATGTTGGCGATCGGCAGGAACCGCTCCTGCTCCTTCGCCCCGCCGCTCTCCGGCGTGCCCACCGCCTCCGACATCGCCGGGCCTGCGCCTGCACGGCGGCGGCATGGAAACGAGTGAGAGGCCGGCGGCGAGGTGGCGAAAAGGGAAAGCTTTTGTGTTTCGGGGGGAGAAGAGAGGCAGCGGCGCTTACCTAATTTGGTGGGAGATGGACGGAGATGGCGGAGGGGATCAGCGCCGTTGGTTGGTGCGGGAGGAGGGCGCGGCCGGCCGCCGGATCTGGAGCTGAAGTTGGTGGAGGGCGGGCGTTGTGCTCCGCGCGAGACGGGAACAGAGGAGGGGAAGGCTCCGGAGCCTTGTCGTCCGATCTACCAACAAGGGCCTGCCGCTAACCGTCCGATTTCTTAGCTTTATTAAAAAATGCATTTGTTTGTTGTGGGTTTCTAGAATCTTTGATTAAACAAGGTTGGTTACCACAATATCTTTGTTTTTTCTCTTAAAAAATATCTTTGTTTAAAAAAAAGAGGAAATTTCATCCTGTACTCGGAAGTCACAACAAACTTGTTGACCACAATATCTTTGTTTTTTCTTATAAGAAAACAATATCTTTGTTTTTTCTTAAACGAACAATATCCTTGTTTTTTAAAAAGGAAATCTCATCCTATAGTCACAACAAACATGTTGGTAAATAAGATCCCTCAAGAAAGACACTTGTTGGTAAATATTTAACGAGACCATTAAATAAACAAGTGGAATGAAATGGAGGCTTGAGTGAGGCCTTCTTCTTCGACGGTTTTGAAGCCGCTCAATGTCGTAGTCATCACACCGCCGACGAACCAAGCAGTCCGCAATTCAGATGATTGCACTAAGATGGCTAGTCTGATAGGGGTTCGGCGGAAGAGCCACATCTGCAAGTACTGTCATGAGATCAATAGTTTCTGATCCACGACACCACACCCTTGATGCGTGCTACTGACATTACCTACAACCGTCGTCAACATCATCAAAACCGAAGCAACGAGCAACAAAAAAACCAATGAATGGAGACCAAACTATCCAACGAGCAGGCGAGGATATGTTGTCCTCCCCCCTCTCGACACCGAGAAGACCATCAAAGTAGATGAGGCTCTCCATGGAATGACCTCGGTTGCATCCTTGTGCTTCTCATTTGTTTCCCTTGAAATTAACGCTCTCCACAAGATTGGTGATGAAGTGGTGACTTTATATCTCGAACACGGGTATATTAGTGTAGTTGACCGAAACAGTGAAGCTTCGAGTGGTCATGACACTTAAAAGATTTTGGTCTCGATGCATGCTTGGTTTACATCATTTTAAAAGCACAAAAAACAGAAG
>NC_041381.1:682620780-682642218 GCF_002162155.2 Triticum dicoccoides | reverse complement strand
CACACACACAAATAATCTTAGAGGTGGGCTATTTATAACACATGGCATAGACCATAGAGACAAAGGAAAAGCAATGAGTGTGGAATCAATAGAATTTTTTCCTTTGAGAAACATGCAAAGTAGTTCACCCTAAAAATTTCCTATGGTTTTCAACCTACAGACCAAGAAAACTCAACAAAAGGGGTGTAAGAGTTAAAAGCCATGTGAAAATCCTTTGAATTAAAATAAACAGTAAGGGCTTCTTTGGAACAACATACGAAATGTAAAGAACAATGGAGGACTGCAAGTAAGAGGAAAAAATGCATAGCCTATCATTTAGATCATAGAGTTGCATTGTTTAGGAAGTCCTGAATGCTCTCTAACCTCATGGACCAATATTTTTTAAATAAAATTAACTTCCACTCCGTGCCTAAATCCCTTTTCCCCTTAAACCATTTGACTAATAACCTTAAAATCACCAAATTGTTCACTAACGGCTCCTTCTCATCAACTCCTCCTTTGTGGGGGATATCGACAAGTCCTATGGGGACGCCAGATCAAACCCATCCCATACATTCCCCATTGCCCCATGCCCAACCCCATTTACATGTCTGGGATTAAATTTGCTCATACCTGCCCCCATTGGGAAGCGGGCCATTAGGGTTCCCCGTTGCCCATAAACAGTAATGGTAGGGGAACGTGCTAGGCAATAAAAAAAATTATGTTACACGATTACACCCAGGATCACGATGAAGATGGCGGTAATGATCAAACTCGCCGACGGTGCAGAGTAGCGGAAGCAGTGATGAGTCGATGCAGCTTAACCATCCCATCAATTCCCGCAGCTAGGTTACACCTTCTAGCCACGAGAAGAGTTCACTGAGTCGAGAGTCAAAGTAGACGACCCCTCCAAGGTATCCATGAGTTCCGCGGTAGTACTCCGGCAGAGCTTCCACGTCCAGGAAGAAGAACCGTGACATCTTTCTCCGGCAGATCTTTGATTAAACAAGGTTGGTTACATCAATATCTTTCTTTTTTTCTTCAAAAACAATATCTTTGTTAAAAAAAGGAAATTTCATCCTATACTCACAACATACATGTTGGTAAATATGATCCCTCAAGAAAGACACTTGTTGGTAAATATTTAACGAGACCATTAAATAAACAAGTGGAATGAAATGGAGGCTTGAGTGAGGCCTTCTTCTTCGACGGTTTTGAAGCCGCTCAATGTCATAGTCATCACACTGCCGGCAAACCAAGCAGGCCGCGATTTAGATGATTGCACTAAGATGCCTAATCTGATAGCGAAAGAGCTACAGAGCAAGTAGTCTCATGAGACGAATAGCTTCAGATCCACGAA
Organism: Triticum dicoccoides; assembly: GCF_002162155.2. NCBI lineage: Eukaryota > Viridiplantae > Streptophyta > Magnoliopsida > Poales > Poaceae > Triticum > Triticum dicoccoides. The sequence continues at coordinate 682,640,879 of NC_041381.1, read as the reverse complement.
ACCACACCCTTGATGCATGCTACTGACATTACATATCACCATCATCCAACATCGTCAAAACCAAATCAACGAGCAACAACAAAACCAACGAACAAAGACTAAACTATCCAACTAGCAAGTGAGGATCTCCGAGAAGACCATCAAAGTCGAGGGGACTATCATGGAATGTTCTTGGTTGCATCATTGTGCTTCTCATTTGTTTCCTTTGTAATTAACGCTCTCCGCAAGATTGGAGAGGAAGTGGTTGCTTTACATCTCCCCCGTGGATATATTAGTGCGCTTGGTAGAAAAAGTGAAGCTCTGAGTGGTCATGACGGCTTAAAGATTTCCTTGGGCTTGAAGCATGCTTAGTTCACATCATTTTAAAAGCACAAAAACAGAAGAAAAAATACATAAAAAAATAAAAAAATGATAGTTGTGGACTATTTATCACAGTGTCATAGAGGAAAGGAAAAACAATGAGTATGGGCTTAACACATTTTTTTGAGAATCACATGCAAAGTAGTTCAATAGAAAAATTTCCTATGGTTTTGGACCTACGAACAAAGGAAGTTCTACCAAAAGGGGGGTGTAAGGGTTAAAAGCCATATGAACATCCTTTGAATTAAAACAAACAATAAGAGCTTCTTTGGAACAATATACGAAATTTAAAGAACAATGGATGACTGCTAGTAAGACGGGAAAATGTGTATCCAATCATTTAGATCATAGAGTTGCATTTTCCAGAAAATCGAGAATGGTCTCTAACCTCGTGGACCATTTTCTCAAAGAACCATTTGACTAATAATATTAAAATTGCTGCATTCTTCAGTAAAGGCTCAATGAGGACAATCCCCTATGGGGACCACATAGCAAATTTATCCCGTACATTTTCCACTGCCCCATGCCCATGCCCATTTACATGACAGGGGATGAAATTTCCCCATACATGTCATGTCCCCCGTGGGAAGCGGCGCGAAGGGGGGGGGGGCAATAGGGTTCCCATTACCCGTAAGAAAGTAATCACATACATAATATGACATATTCTAATGAACATTATACATTGATTTAAATAAAGAAAGAATGCATCAATAATAAGAGGCGACCATAAGAGGCAATATGCATCATCATTGAACACAACACAAAGAATTACATAAATGGAACCGGCGTGGTGGTAGTACAGTCGATGTTGGGATCACGACTCGGGAAGGTAGCATGCTCAAAGGGGGACTTGTTATGACGTTTTACTTATCCAGTAGTTGTCGGTCTAGATCGTCTTGATTTATTACTCTTGGTGGCCGCTTAGGTGGACAGGGCTATTGTTTTTTCCACGACTATGTTATTTTGCATAATTTTTTGGGATGTTTTTAGAGGGTTTTACGGCCAATATGGACATACAGCTAGTCCTACCTTTTATTCCTAAAAAGAGAGTCCCAACGGGTATCAGATTTGGGGAATAGGGTGACATTTGTTGGGAAACGTTGTCTGGGAAACAAAAAAATTCCTACGCTCACCAAGATCAATCTAGGAGATGAAAATATACGAGAGGAGAGATTGGTGTTGGGGAATGCGGTAATTTCAAAAAAATTCCTACGATCACGCAAGACCTATCTCTAGGTGATGCATAGCAACAAGAGGGGAGACTGTTGTCTACGTACCCTCGTAGACCGAAAGCGGAAGCGTTATGACAACGCGGTTGAGGTAGTCGTATGTCTTCACGATCTGACTAGTCCTAGCACCGAAGGTACGGCACCTCCGCGATCTGCACACATTCAGCTCAGTGACGTCCCACGAACTCTAGATCAAGCTGAGGTTGAGGGAGAGTTTCGTCAGCACGATGGCGTGGTGACGGTGATGAAGTTACCGGTGCAGGGCTTCGCCTAAGCACTACGACGATATGGCTGAGGTGTGTAACTGTGGAGGGGGGCACCACACACGGCTAAAACAATTGTTAACTTGTGTGTTCTAGGGTGCCCCCTTGCCCCCGTATATAAAGGAGCAAGGGGGAGGCCGGCCGACCCTCCAAGGGCGCCCCCCCCCCCAATAGGGGAATCCTACTAGGACTCCAAGTCCTAGTAGGTTTCCACCTAAAGGGAGAGAGGGGGAAGGAAGGAGAGGGAGAGGGGGAAGGAAGGAGAGGGAGAGGGGGAAGGCAAGCCCCCCCTTCCTTGTCATATTCGGCCTCAAGGGGAGGGGGCGCGCGACCTGCCCTAGCCGGCCCCTCTCTCTCTCCACTAGGGCCCAACGAGACCCATTAGTTCCCCAGGGGGTTCCGGTAACCCTCCGGCACTCCGGTTTTATCCGAAACTTCCTTGGAACACTTCTGGTGTCTGAATATAGTCGTCCAATATATCAATCTTTATGTCTCGACTATTTCGAGACTCCTCTCATGTCCGTGATCATATTCGGGACTCCGAACAATCTTTGGTACATCATATCACATAAACTCATAATACTAGTCGTCATCGAATGTTAAGCGTGCGGACCCTACGGGTTCGAGAACTATGTAGACATGACCGAGACACGTCCCCGGTCAATAACCAATAGCGGAACCTGGATGCTCATATTGGTTCCTACATATTCTACGGAGATCTTTATCGGTCAAACCGCATAACAACATACGTTGTTCCCTTTCTCATCGGTATGTTACTTGCCCGAGATTCTATTGTTGGTATCTCAATACCTAGTTCAATCTCGTTACCGGCAAGTCTCTTTACTCATTCTGTAATACTTCATCCTGCAACTAATTCATTAGTCATAATGCTTGCAAGGCTTATAGTGATGAGTATTATCGAGAGGGCCCAGAGATACCTCTCCGAAACATGGAGTGACAAATCCTAATCTCGATCTATGCCAACCCAACAAACACCTTTGGAGATACCTGTAGAGCACCTTTATAATCACGCATTTACGTTGTGATGTTTGGTAGCACACAAAGTGTTCCTCTGGTATTCGGGAGTTGCATAATCTCATAGTCTGAGGAACTTGTATAAGTCATGAAGAAAGCAGTAGCAATGAAACTGACACGATCATAATGCTAAGCTAACAGATGGGTCATGTCCATCACATCATTCTCCTAATGATGTGATCCCGTTCATCAAATGACAACACATATCTATGGTTAGGAAACATAACCATCTTTGATTAACGAGCTAGTCAAGTAGAGGCATACTAGGGATGTTTTATCTATGTATTCACACATGTACTAAGTTTCTGATTAATACAATTCTAGCATGAATAATAAACATTTATCATGAATTAAGGAAATAAATAATAACTTTATTATTGCCTCTAGGGCATATTTCCTTCAGTCTCCCACTTGCACTAGAGTCAATAATCTAGATTACATAGTAATGATTCTAACACCCATGGAGCTTTAGTGTTGATCATGTTTTGCTCGTGGAACAGGCTTAGTCAACGGGTCTGCAACATTCAGATCCGTGTGTATGTTGCAAATCTCTATGTCCCCCTCCGACACTTGATGATGGATGGAATTGAAACATCTCTTGATGTGCTTGGTTCTCTTGTGAAATCTGGACTCCTTTGCCAAGGCAATTGCACCAGTATTGTCACAAAAGATTTTCATTGGACCCGCTGCACTAGGTATGACACCTAGATCGGATATGAACTCCTTCATCCAAACTCCTTCATTTGCTGCTTCTGAAGCAGCAATGTACTCCGCTTCACACGTAGATCCCACCACGATGCTCTGCTTGGGATTGCACCAACTAACAGCTCCTCCATTCAATAAAAATATGCATCCGGTTTGCAACTTAGAGTCATCCGGATCAGTGTCAAAGCTTGCATCAACGTAACCGTTTACGACAAGCTCTTTTTCACCTCCATAAACAAGAAACATATCCTTAGTCCTTTTCAGGTATTTCATGATGTTCTTGGCCGCTGTCCAGTGCTCCACTCCGGGATTACTTTGGTACCCCCCTGCTATGCTTATATCAAGACATACATAAGGTCTGGTATACAGCATTGCATACATGATAGAACATATGGCTGAAGCATAGGGAATGAGTTTCATTTTCTCTCTATCTTCTGCAGTGGTCGGGCATTAAGTCTGACTCAACTTCACACCTTGTAACATAGGAAAGAACCCTTTCTTTGATTGATCCATTTTGAACTTCTTCAAAACTTTATCAAGGTATGTGCTTTGTGAAAGTCCAATTAAGCGTCTTGATCTATCTCTATAGATCTTGATGCCCAATATGTAAGCAGCTTCTCCGAGGTCTTTCATAGAAAAACTCTTATTCAGGTATCCCTTTATGCTATCCAGAAATTCTATATCATTTCCAATCAACAATATGTCATCTACATATAAGATTAGAAATGCTACAGAGCTCCCACTCACTTTCTTGTAAATACAGGCTTCTCCAAAAGTCTGTATAAAACCATATGCTTTGATCACACTATCAAAGCGTTTATTCCAACTCCGAGAGGCTTGCACCAATCCATAAATGGATCGCTGGAGCTTGCACACTTTGTTAGAACCCTTTGGATCGATAAAACCTTCCAGTTGCATCATATACAACTCTTCTTCCAGAAATCCATTCAAGAATGTAGTTTTGACATCCATTTGCCAAATTTCATAATCATAAAATGCAGCAATTGCTAACATGATTCGGACAGACTTAAGCATTGCTACGGGTGAGAAAGTCTCATCGTAGTCAACTCCTTGAACTTGTCGAAAACCTTTCGCAACAAGTCGAGCTTTGTAAATAGTAACATTATCATCTGCGTCGGTCTTCTTCTTAAAGATCCATTTATTTTCTATGGCTTGCCGATCATCGGGCAAGTCCACCAAAGTCCACACTTTGTTCTCATACATGGATCCCATCTCAGATTTCATGGCCTCTAGCCATTTCGCAGAATCTGGGCCCATCATCGCTTCCTCATAGTTCGTAGGTTCATCATGGTCTAGTAACATGACTTCTAGAACAGGATTACCGTACCACTCTGGTGCGGATCTTACTCTGGAAGACCTACGAGGTTCAGTAGTATCTTGATCTGAAGCTTCATGATCATCATCATTAGCTTCCTCACTAATTGGTGTAGGAATCATAGGAACTGATTTCTGTGATGAACTACTTTCCAATAAGGGAGAAGGTACAACTACCTCATCAAGTTCTAATTTCCTCCCACTCACTTCTTTAGAGAGAAACTCCTTCTCTAGAAAGGATCCATTCTTAGCAACAAATATTTTGCCTTTGGATCTGTGATAGAAGGTGTACCCAATAGTCTCCTTTGGGTATCCTATGAAGACACACTTCTCCGATTTGGGTTCGAGCTTATCAGGTTGAAGCTTTTTCACATAAGCATCGCAGGCCCAAACTTTAAGAAACAACAACTTTGGTTTCTTGCCAAACCATAGTTCATAAGGCGTCCTCTCAATGGATTTTGATGGTGCCCTATTTAAAGTGAATGCAGTCGTCTCTAAAGCATATCCCCAAAACAATAGCAGTAAATCAGTAAGAGACATCATAGGTTGCAACATATCTAATAAAGTACGGTTACGACATTCGGACACACCATTTCGCTGTGGTGTTCCAGGTGGTGTTAATTGTGAAACTATCCCATGTTGTTTAAAATGAAGACCAAACTTGTAAATCAAATATTCTCCTCCACGATCAGATCGTAGAAACTTTATTTTCTTGTTACAATGATTTTCCACTTCACTCTGAAATTCTTTGAACTTTTCAAATGTTTCAGAGTTATGCGTCATTAAGTAGGTATAACCATATCTCCTCAAATCATCTGTGAAGGTAAGAAAATAACGATACCCACCACGAGCCTCAATACTCATTGGACCACATACATCGGTATGTATTATTTCCAACAAGTCAGTAGCTCATTCCATTGTTCCGGAGAACGGAGTTTTAGTCATCTTGCCCATAAGGCACGGTTCGCAAGCACCAAGTGATTCATAATCAAGTGATTCCAAAAGTCCATCAGTATGGAGTTTCTTCATGGGCTTTACACCGATATGACCCAAACGGCAGTGCCACAAATAAGTTGCACTATCATTATTAAACTTCAATCTTTTGGCTTCAACACTATGAATATGTGTATCTCTGTTATCAAGATTCAACAAAAATAGACCACTCAGCAGGGGTGCATGACCATAAAAGATATTACTCATATAAATAGAACAATCATTATTCTCTGATTTAAATGAATAATCGTCTCGCATTAAACATGATCCAGATATAATGTTCATGCTCAACGCTGGCACCAAATAACAATTATTCAGGTCTAAAACTAACCCCGATGGTAGATGTAGAGGTAGCGTGCCGACCGCGATCACATCGACTTTCGAACCATTTACCACGCGCATCGTCACCTCGTCCTTAGCCAGTCTTTGCTTAATCCGTAGCCCCTGTTTTGAGTTGCAAATATGAGCAACAGAACCAGTATCAAATACGCAGGCGCTAGTGCGAGCATTAGTTAAGTACACATCAATAACATGTATATCACCTTTCACTTTGCCATCCTTCTTATCCGCCAAATACTTGGGGCAGTTCCGCTTCCAGTGACCAGTCCCTTTGTAGTAGAAGCACTCAATTTCAGGCTTAGGTCCAGACTTAGGTTTTTTCTCTTGAGCAGCAACCTTTTTGTCGTTGCTCTTGAAGTTTCGTTTCTTCCCTTTGCCCTTTTTCTTGAAACTAGTGGTCTTATTGACCATCAACACTTGATGCTCCTTTTTGATTTCTACCTCCGCGGCCTTTAGCATCACGAAGAGCTCGGGAATAGTCTTGTTCATTCCTTTCATATTATAGTTCATCACAAAGCCTTTATAGCTTGGTGGCAGTGATTGAAGAACTCTTTCAATGACACAATCAACTGGAAGATCAACTCCCAGCTGAGTCAAGTGATTATGATACCCAGACATTTTGAGTATGTGTTCACCGCCATAACTATTCTGCTCCATTTTGCAGCTATAGAACTTGTTGGAGACTTCATATCTCTCACCTCGGGCATTTGCTTGAAATATTAACTTCAACTCTTGGAACATCTCATATGCTCCATGACGTACAAAACGTCTTTGAAGTCTCGATTCTAAGCCGTAAAGCATGGCAGTAAAGCATGGCACACTGAACTATCGAGTAGTCATTAGTTTTGCTTTTCCAGACGTTCTTAACGTCATCAGTAGCATCTGCGGCAGGCCTGTCACCTAGCAGTGCTTCCAGGGCGTAATTCTTCTGTGCATCAATGAGGATAATCCTCAAGTTACGGACCCAATCCGTGTAGGTGCTGACATCATCTTTCAACTTAGCTTTCTCTAGGAACGCATTTAAATTCAAAGGAACGGTAGCACGGGCCATTGATCTACAACAACATAGACATGCAAAATACTATCAGGTACTAAGTTCATGATAAATTAAAGTTCATTAATCATATTACTTAAGAACTCCCACTTAGATAGACATCCCTCTAATCATCTAAGTGATCACGTGATCCAAATCAACTAAACCATGTCCGATCATCACGTGAGATGGAGTACTTTTCAATGGTGAACATCACTATGTTGATCATATCTACTATATGATTCACGCTCGACCTTTCGGTCTCAGTGTTCCGAGGCCATATCTGCATATGCTAGGCTCGTCAAGTTTAACTGGAGTATTCTGCATGTGCAAAACTAGCTTGCACCCGTTGTATGAGAACGTAGAGCTTATGACACCCGATCATCACGTGGTGTCTCGGCACGGCGAACTGTAGCAACGGTGCATACTCAGGGAGAACACTTGTACCTTGAAATTTAGTAAGGGATCATCTTATAATGCTACCGACGTTCTAAGAAAAATAAGATGCATAAAGGATAAACATCACATGCAATCAAAATATGTGACATGATATGGCCATCATCATCTTGTGCTCATGATCTCCATCACCAAAGCATCATCATGATCTCCAATGTCACCGGCGCGACACCTTGATCTCCATCGTAGCACCGTTGTCGTCTCGCCAACTATTGTTACTACGACTATCGCTACTGCATAGTGATAAAGTAAAGCAATTACATGGCGATTGCATTGCATACAATAAAGCGACAACCATATGGCTCCTGCAAGTTGCCGATAACTTTGTTACAAAACATGATCATCTCATACAAAAACTTATATCACATCATGCCTTGACCATATCACATCACAGCAACCCCTGCAAAAACAAGTTAGACGTCCTCTACTTTGTCTTTGCAAGTTTTACGTGGCTGCTACGGCTTCTAGCAAGACCGTTCTTACCTACGCATCAAAACCACAATAATTTTTCGTCAAGTGTGCTTTTTAACCTTCAACAAAGACCGGGCGTAACCACACTCGATTCAACTAAAGTTGTAGAAACAGACACTCACCAGCCACCTATGTGCAAAGCACGTCGGTAGAACCAGTCTCGCGTAAGCGTGCGCGTAATGTCGGTCTGAGCCGCTTCATCAAACAATACAGCCGAATCAAAGTATGACATGTTGATAATCAGTATGACTATTATCGCCCACAACTCTTTATGTTCTACTCGTGCATATAACATCTACGCATAGACCTGGCTTTGATGCCACTGTTGGGGAACATGGTAATTTCAAAAAAATTCCTGCGATCATGCAAGATCTATCTATAGGTGATGCATAGCAACGAGAGGGGAGAGTGTTGTCTACGTACCCTCGTAGACCGAAAGTAGAAGCGTTACAACAACACGGTTGATGTAGTCGTATGTCTTCACGATCCGATCGATCCTAGCACCGAAGGTACGGCACCTCCGCGATCTGCACACGTTCAGCTCGGTGACGTCCCACGAACTCTAGATCCAGCTGAGGTTGAGGGAGAGTTTCGCAGCACGACAGCGTTGTGATGGTGATGATGAAGTTACCGGCGCAGGGCTTTGCCTAAGCATTACGACGATATGACCGAGGTGTGTAACTGTGGAGGGTGGCACCGCACACGGCTAAAACAATTGTCAACTTGTGTTTTCTAGGGTGCCCCCTTGCCCCCGTATATAAAGGAGCAAGGGGGAGGCCTGCCGGCCCTCCAAGGGCACGCCCCCAATAGGGGAATCCTGCTAGGACTCCAAGTCCTAGTAGGTTTCCACCTAAAGGGAGAGAGGGGGAAGGCAAGGGGGGCTCCCCCCTTCCTTGTCCTATTCAGACTCAAGGGGAGGGCGCGCGTGGCCTGCCCTGGCCGACCCCTCTCTCTCTCCACTAGGGCCTAACGAGGCCCATTAGTTCCCCGGGGGGTTCCGGTAACCCTCCGGCACTCCAGTTTTATCTGAAACTTCGAAACTTCTCCGGAACACTTCAGGTGTCTGAATACAGTCGTCCAATATATCAATCTTTATGTCTCGACTATTTCGAGACTCCTCGTCATGTCTCTGATCATATCCGGGAGTCTGAACAATCTTCAGTACATCATATCACATAAACTCATAATACCAGTCGTCATCGAACGTTAAGCGTGCGGACCCTGTTGGCGTTCTGGGAACGGGGGTCCCCAGACTTGCCTGCCTGCGGCTTGCGGTGTGGCTCCACCAGCGGCCCAGTCCAGCCTGCCTTCATCAGCCACCACTCAAGACCCTCGTGAGGTGCCAAGCCTCACGGGGCGGACGATGCAAGGCCTCCTCAAGGGCGGCCCCACCAGGCAGGCTCGTGAGGAGGCGGAGATATCAAGGCAAGGGGTACCTTGCGAGGTCCTCATGATGCAAGCCATGACGACCAAGGCTAGGCATGCGCCAGCGTGCGCATTGTCCTCGTTTCCTCTTTGGTGCAAAGGGGGCAAGTGCAGGCACGGAGTACCGAGGTATCATGAAAAGGTTTCCATATCGGTGCAACGAGACCAAGACCAGCATGACGGCAAGATGGAGGTCACCATGGAGCCCAAGATGACCTCACCACCAGCGCTTTTGGCAGGCGAAGACCACCTTTAGTGAGGATAGCTTGTACTAGTTGTCCCCTTTCAAAATGGTCGTTGTTGGATCCCTTCCCGCTCAATATTTGGGAAGAGGACCATGGCCTCTGTAAATAGGGCTAGCCATCATAGTAGGAGGGCATCTCATCTAGAGACGGATCAATCCCTCCCCAAGAGAGCCACCAAGCACAAGAACACCTCTCCTCGCGAGGCTGTTCTTCCCTTGTACTGTTCATCATCAGCCCAAGAGGCAATCCACCACACCACACACAGGAGTAGGGTATTACACCACAACAGTGGCCCAAACCTGTATAAATCTTGTGTCTCTTGTGTTGTTCATCGAGCTAGCTTAGAGATCGCGACGAGGCTGAGGGCATGTTTCGATCGGGAGAAATCTTTGTGCGCACCCCAATGTTCGAACTTTAAGGGTTTTGCCGAAACGCGATATCCAACATTTGGTGCGCCAGGTAGGGGTGCGCCAAAATCTTCTTTTCCGCTGATATGCGTCCCATCGCTTCATCTTATCCATGGCGGACGCTCGCCAAGCCCGCGCTGAGCGCCGGGCTGCTCTCCCCCTCGCGTCACCCAGATGGCTCCCGTCGGCGGGCCTCCTCGTCGTTCTCCGTCGCCTGCCGCCAACGCCGCCACCGGCCCGGCGGGGAACGAGTAGCAAGCATCTTCATTGCACCCCTCGCTGCGGCGGGAAGGCCGCACTGCCACTCCGTTGCTGACCCTACCTGGTTTGTCGTCCCACGCTCGTCGCGCCCCCACGGACGCGCAGGCCGCGTTGCTTTTCGCATGTGAGCTCCTGCATTACCTCCCCGTTGACGACCTCTACGAAGAATGGCTCGCTCGCATCACCGAGCTTGTCAGTGTCGCAGGAGGCTCTCCCGCCCCGTCCCTCTCGCTACCTAGCCCTCCTCCAGGTGCGGGCGATGTGGCTCAGGGAGCGCCTCCACCACCTCCGCCCCAAGACGGCGCCCTGGCTCCAAGGCGTGCGGCCCCTGGACGTGACCCATCGCATCCAGCGCCTGCACGACAAGAAAGAAGCTGCCAAGAAATCCCTCGGCCACAAGAAGGCGCCCCCGTACTCCCTGCACCACCACGACAAGACCGCGTACTACCTCTAGCGGCGGTGCATGCGTACCATCAAGAGCAAGCTCTGCATCAGCAAAGGGCTCCGGTGACCACAACAGGTTGTCGCGCCTTCACCGCCGAGCTACGCAACATCGCTTGGCCCAACAAGTTCAAGCCGGATCAGCCTCCTCGCTACGGCGGCACCGCCGACCCCGTAGAGTTCTTGCAGCTCTACAAGCTGAGCATCGAGGCGGCCAACGGAGACGAAAAGGTCATGGTAAACTGGTTTCCCATGGTGCTCAACGTCGGTGCCCGCACCTCGCTCCTGAACCTGCCCCCCGGCTCGATGTCCTCCTGGGACGAGATGCGCAGCCGCTTCATCGCCAACTTCCAGGGTACTCGCGACCGCCCCCCGGCGCAGGTGACCTGCGCCGCATCAAACAGCAACCTGGGGAGACCCTGCAAAAATACATCCAGCGCTTCAACAGCGCTCGCCTCAAGATCCCCAAGGTGACGGACGAGGCCATCATCTCAGCATTCTCTGATGGCATCCGTGACGTCAAGATGAAGGAGGGGCTCGCCATCCATGAGGAGTTGTGCACATCCCTGGAGCTGTTCAACCTGGCGACCAAGTGTGCAAGAGCTGAGGAGGGATGCCTCTCCCTCCTCGAGCTTCCAGCTGCGGACCCAGAAGAGAAGGAGACCAAAGCCAAGGACGTGAAGCGCAAGGGAGTAGCCGTGCTTGCGGCGGAGCCAGACACGAAGCGTGGTAGGGACGAGCCAGAGTCGTCCAAGGGCAGCCGACCGTTCTGCGCCTACCACAACCTCCACACCCACAACACCAGCCACTACTAGGAGCTCAGGGCCGTTCGAGAAGGACGCTTCGGTCGAGGCCTCGAGCGCAACGACTGGGGCTACGGCCGAGGAGGAGGACGTGGCGGAGGACGATGGGATGACCGTGGCCCTTGCCAGGAGTGGCGCCACCGGCCTCGTGAGGATCGCTGGCAGGACCAGCCTCGCGAGGGCGCCTATAGGGATCAGCCTCGCGAAGACCGCCCGCAGGGCAACGCAGGCCTTCCTCCTCTGCCGCCACCGCCAAGAAGGAATGATGACCATCATCAGGACGAGGGGGCTGGGGGCTTCCAGGAGCCACGTGCTATCGCTTGCATCTTGGGCGGAGCCGAGGCCCTAGCCTCTCAGCGCATCTTCAAGCAATTTGCTCGCAAGGTGAACGCAGTCCTCCCTAGGCTTGAGGCCACGCGCCCGCTCAGGTGGTCCAAGTGCACCATCACCTTCAGTTCGGCGGATCAACTCAAGTGCGCGGCTACTGCTGGCATCCTCCCGATGCTTTGTTCCCCAGTCATCAGCAACGTGCAAGTCACCAGGACCCTCATCGACAGCGGCGCAGGGCTTAACGTCCTGTTCATTGAGATATTCGACAACCTTCAAGTGCCATATGATCAACTTCGGCCTACCAAGCCTTTCTCAGGAGTTGCTGACGGTTCCACCACCCCGATAGGGTAGGTCCGCCTTCCTGTCACCTTCGGCACGTGCGATAACTACCGCACCAAGCTCATCGACTTCGACGTCGCCCACATCCACCTTCCATACAATGCCATCCTCGGGTATCCAGCCCTGGCCAAATTCATGGCGGTGACCCACCACGGTTACAACGTCCTCAAGATGCCAGGAAGCGGCGGAATCATGACGGAACCCTGCGAAGAAAGAGATGCGGTATGCTCCCTCGAGCGTGCCTTCCAAGCTGCATCAATCGAGGACCCCGGACAGCAAGGGCGAGAACCCTCCAGAGGCCATCCCCAAGAATAAGAAGTCGTCGCTCAGCACAAGGCCTCAGGGGTTGGCATCTCAGGTGGTGCCGCATCAGGATCCGCGCCCATGCAAGGGACGCCTCCTTCCATCGCATAGGAAGGCGCTCCCGACGCCCTCCTCGGGCAGGGCTCGTGGGCTCTCTTCTGGAGGGCCTCAGACCTTGCCAACATCACGAGGGAGGCGCTCGGGCATCACTTGGAGGCGTGCTTCGTAGCATGTTTCCCTCAGGAAGGCACAGGGCGTGGAAAGCCCAACCCTCAGGAGTTCATCACCAAGACCACTCAGGAGCTTCAGGAAGTAAAGGCCATGCGCCGCGATAGCCGTTTGCCTGGCGTGGCTCCCCATCCAGGCGAGGATGGTGGGCTGCACGTCTGCATCGATGTCCCAGGGCTCAACCGAGTCGCATCTCAGGAGTGCCTCTGGCCTTCGCGCGTGGGACGCTGCGAGGGTCCGCCGTGCAACTACGTTCGCATGCCTTTCGTCCTGCCAAATGTGGCTGCCACCTACCAGCGTCACCTGTGGAGCATTCTGGCAGCTCAGGAGGCCAGGGGACACACGGTCCTAGCGGAGATGGAGGCGGTCCTCAAGGAACCACCCGGATCCCCAGAGCCTCCCGAGGCTCAGGGCCCTGGCGGCTCGTGAGGGTCGGCCTCTTCACCGTCCATCTTCAGCTACTCCGACACCACTTCTACAACGGGATCAGGTGACATTTTCCAAGTTCATTTCAGCTGGGAGCGCCCTCAGGGCTGCATTATTCCCAGGCCGCATGGGTCCGTCCCTGCGGCATGTATCTTTTTCTTATGTATTTAGCTTACCTTGCTGGGGGCGCCCCCCGGGCTGCATCATCCCCAAGCCGCTCAGGCCTGACCCAGTGGCATGTATCCCTCCTGCATTTACCTAAGCTGATTTGCTTTTCATATCTAACCTACCTGAGATCATCGCCTGCTCGATTGACGTCTACCACTGGAGCTGCTCGCGCTGGCACGGTGCTTGCGCATGGGTCCGTCCCTGCAACGCCGACAAATCTAAGCGGTCGAGCTCTGGCCCGTGGTGTCCCCGTGCGTGTCACCTCACCAGGCCCTCAGTGCCCTCACCACTCTCTCGGAGTGACCAATGGCTAGCCGGTAATCATAATGGCAACCCGTGCTTTTCTCGTGTTGGTTTACAGGAAACTCCCGAGGTCTATAGTGGGTGCCACCACGAGCTCTCTCTCTCTTTCCCACGCGGTCCGCTTGCGCGTTAAAAGGGGGGCTCCTGAGCATCACGACTCAGGAGCTCTTACTGGCTCTCCAGCCCTCACCCCCTGGCCTTGACCACGGCATCGCAACCTGGCATACCAGCGGCGGCTGAGCTCGCTCGAGGGCCGGGACCTGAGGATGCAAAGCACGAAGGAGAGTGCGGGAAGAAGGGGGAGGCTCGCGAGGGCCTGACCTAGCTGCGCCACGGTCACCAACGCACAAGTCTGGCGCAATGCAAGGGAAGGACTCTAGACTGCCAAGATAAGTCTTGCGCCTGGAACAACTAATCGTTGCATGCAAAACTCTCACTTGTTGCGGCTCTGTGATGGCAACGTTGCCTTCCATTCTCACCTCTCAACGACTGCTTGAACGCTAAAGGGGACCTCCTGAGCATCGCGCCTCAGGGGCTCTTACTGGACCTCGGGCCGCTCACCTCCTAGCCTTGACCACGGCATCGCGACCTGGCATACCAGCGACGGCTGAAGCCTGCCTAGGGACCAGGACCTATCAGCGTAGAGCACCAAGTCGTCGCGAGGTTAGAAAGGGGAAACCAAGCTGGGAGAGGACAAGCATTCGCATGATTTCATAATGTAAGAATAATATCAACAAAAGACATCGCAGACCCTTTACACGCATCCGTGGGGTGTTTCGCGATTCCTCGCAGGGAATAAAAGGAAAGGAACTTAGAGAAGCCCTAACTACATGCGCCTCCGTGGTGGACGCCATCGTCAACAGTGGGCCACGAGAGGTCGGCGCAAACCCCATCCAGATCAGCCGCGACGACGGCCCAACATTGCCGCCCTGCCCCAAGCACGACGCGAGCTCGGGGGCACGTAGTTGTCGTTGCTCGTCTCTGAAGTCTCGAAGAGCTCAAGAGAGTCGCTGGACTCCCAAGCGTCACTGCTGCTGCCAGAGGAGCCGTTGGGGGAGTGAACGGCGGGGCCGGGCCCTGCCGCGTCGATGTCCTGACTGCCTCCTTTGGGGCAACACTCCAGGCGGCGGCCTTCTATGTCGAAGACCTTGAAGGACAACGTGGAGGCGCCGTCATACTCGAAGTGGATCACGAGGGTACCCCTTGTTCGGCAGACCCAAGCGACTTCGCCCCAGCCTCGGGTCATGAAGATCTTGTCCGGGGAGACGACTTCAACCTCTGCTCCGGCCGCCGGAGCGCCACAGTCAGCATGTTGCAGCCAAAGCTCGAGAGGCCCCCTCAGCGGCATCTCGGTGATGAAGAACAAAGGGAAGCGGATCTAGGTGCTTGGAGGCATCGCTGCATGCAGCACGAGCTCGCGAGAGGAGTCCACGGTGTGGACTCCAGTAGCAACGACGCGCGTCACCGCGACTCGTCGTCCTCGCCTGCGGCGCGGGCGGCGTCGCTCGACGTCCCTTTCTCTAGAGCCCATGGCCTAGGCGTACAGGGGTAGCGGGAACCCAGGAGGAGGCCGCTCGTACCAAGGCCTCGTCATCTCCAACCCCACGACCTCACCGTGGCGGTGAGCCGGCCTTTTCTTCGGTGGGAGCGGATCGAGACCGTCCTGGGGAGCCTTCCCCTTCTCGTTGGCCGAGAATCTGCGGATCGGCGCCATCAGCATCAAGACTGAAGTTGGAGCGGGGAAGGAGAAGCAGGCAGAGCAAGAAGAGATGGACAATGGGAGATCTCGCCCCTCCTCATTTATAGCCCAAGGAGGCCAACCATCGACCTCCTGATACGTCTCCAACGTATCTACTTTTCCAAACACTTTTGCCCTTGTTTTGGACTCTAACTTGCATGATTTGAATGAAACTAACCTGGACTGACGTTGTTTTCAGCAGAACTGCCATGATGTTGTTTTATGTGTAGAAAAGAAAAGTTCTCGGAATGTCCTGGAAATCCACGGAGGCACTTTTCAGATTTAATAAGAATTTTTGGCGAAAGAATCAAGGTCAAGGGGCCCACGGGCTGTCCATTAGACAGCCCCCCCTAGGGGCGCGCCCTCCTATCTCGTGCCCGCCCCCCGGACCTCCTCCGACCTCAACTCCAACTCCATATATACCGTCTCGGGGAGAAAAGAATCAAGGAGAAAGTTTCATCGCGTTTCACGACACGAAGCCGCCGCCAAGCCCTAATCTCTCCTGGGAGGGCTGATCTGGAGTCCGTTCGAGGCTCCGGACACTAGTAGAAAAAGGGTCAAATGTGAAGCACAATAGTGCCGGTTTGAATTTCAGCCGGCACTAATGTGTACATTAGTGCCGGTTCGTGGCGGCGATCAATAGCACCGGTTCGTGGCGAACCTTTAGTACCGGTTCATGCCACGAACCGGTACTAAAGAGGCTGTGTCAGCCTGCGGTCAGGATATGGCCCCACCATCACCATTTAGTGCTGGTTCGTACCACGAACCGGTACTAATGAGGTTATGGCAAGCTGTTTTTAGTCCCACCTCGCTCCCCTAACAAGCCTTTTACCACCTTAAATATGTTATTTCTCAAACTATCACAAGCACTTGGTCTTCATTGAACTCTATGTGTAGAATTTGTGGCCGCAATATGAGTCTTCATCGGTTTATAAATCGTTGATGACTCATATTGACAATTCAGATTGTACACACAAAGATCATTGATGATCAAAGTATTTTTGATGTTATAAGATCATATTGACAATTTAGACTGTAAAGAAATATAAGATCATGATCTAAATGATCTAGGCGGGAGGAGCTGTTTAGTACCGGTTCATGGCGAACCTTTAGCACTGGTTCGTGCCACGAACTGGTACTAATGAGGTTGTGTCAGGTAAGGCTAGCTGGGGCCGCACGAGCACCTTTAGCACCGGTTCATGGATGAACCAGTACTACAGTTTCTTAGTAAGCTGTTTTTTAGTCCCACCTCGCGAAGAGAGAGGGACTAGGAGCGGTTTATAAGGCCTGAGTGCAGAGATGATGAAGAAGAGGCTCAATGCTCATGTTGCTTAGCTTCAAGCCTTCAGGAATATGGTAGACTGCATGGAGCTATGCACAGTGCAATTTACACTATTCCGAAAGGCTTGAAGCAAATTAACGAGCATTGCACCTCTTTTTTATTTTTAATAACTTATTACAACTCCGGACTTCTTCTGTTATGGCAAAAACTAATTGCACGTCGGCATTTCTTTTTTTTAAACTTTGGTTATAACTCCAGACTTTGACCATCAAGTTTTGCAGAAAAGAAAAAGTAGCAGGAAAAAAAACTATAGCTGAAAAGAAAAAAACTATATAAAATGACCGTGAAATTGAAAATCACTATAAAATAAACTCTGAAAATGTTGAATTTTGGCAAACTAGATGAAAAACTACTCAGAAAAAAATAGAAGAAAATAAATATAACAGAAAAGAAAAAACTATACAAAAAACTACGCAGAAATAAATAGAAGAAAATAAAGCAGAAAAAAAAACTATAAAAAAAATTGGGGCGCTGCCCTGTGGGCCTGCTAGGCCACGGGCGTGCAATTACAAGCCTTAAAGGCCCAGCAGACTCATAGGGCAGCGCGCCGAATTTAGGCCCACAAGTCTGCTATATAGAGGAGTTCAAAGAGGTAGCCGCGGCTGGGTTTATAAACCAGTGCGGCTGCCCTTCACCCGGCGAGGTGGGACTAAACTTTGGGGTGGCAGCGCGAGGCCTTTAGTACCGGTTGGTGGCTCCAACCGGTACTACAGATCACCCTTTAGTACCGGTTGGAACCACCAACCGGTACTAAAGGCCTGCTCTTCCCGCCTCTTGGCCTGGCCAAAGTTGGCCTTTAGTACCGGTTGGTGGCTCCAACCGGTACTAAAGGCCCATCCTATATATATAGCACTTACAAAAATTTCAGTTACATCTCCCCACTTTCGTCTCCAACCTCTCAACATTGCCGCGCGCCGCTCGATCCCGTCGTCACCGCCCGTCGCCCGTCGTCCGTCGTCGTCGTCGCTGTCCCCGCCGCCGCCCGTCGTCGTCGTCGTCTCGCGCCGCCGCCCTGAACGCCGCCGCCGTCCGTCGTCGTCGCCGCGGTCCCGTACGTCGTCTCTCGCACCCGCGCGCCGGTGCCCCCGCCCCGTAGGCCGCCGCCCTCGCCCCGTACGCCGGCGCCCCCGCTCGTACGTACGGGGCGGCAGCGTACGGGGCGGCATACACACACATACACACATATACACACACACACACACACATTTTTTACTTATTTTCTGTTTTCTGTTTTTTAGAAAATTTAATTAGATATTAATTAGCTAGGTATGTGAGATTTGAACTAGTTGAATAATTAATATAACTAGTTTATTTTTAGTAAGAAAATTGTCGAACTAGTTTATTTAGGTATATGAGATTTGAACTAGTTAAATAATTAATATAACTAGTTTATTTTTAGTAAGAAAATTGTCGTATCTGAGATTTGATTATCTAATTAAAATATTATAGTTAGATATATATTTGAACTAGTTTATTTTTAGTAAATGCTTAGTTGAACTAGTTGAATTAATATATAGAACTAGTTTATTTTTACTAAATGCTTAGTTGAACTAATTGAATTAATATAACTAGTTTATTTTTAGTAAATGCTTAGTTGAACTAACTGAATTAATATAACTAGTTTATTTTTAGTAAATGCTTAGTTGAATTAATAGAATTAGTAAGTAGTTGAATTAATAGAATTAGTAAGTGTTTAATGTTTCGCCTAATATGAACATAGGAAATATCGTCTGACGACGGAAAAAATTTCGGTATGTGCACATACTGTGAAGACGAGCGCGGCCAGTGCGACAGAAATTTCCTTGTTGATGGTAGGCGATTCAGCATCAAGCTGGATGAGACTTTCGAATTCGATACAGTAAGTCACAACGACAAGTCTGTTTTCGTAATTAAGCATGACTTATATATGCTTCATTTGCCTGACTTATAATTTTTAATTTTCACTATTCTACTAGCGCATCCCATGCCATGCAAGAATTTTTGTTTTGGATAAGATTGGTTTCAAAGATATGGAAACTATGGAGGTAAAGAGAGCTTACCTGAAAACTGAGCATGATGGTTATACTTTCAACGTCAAAGTATACAATGCACACACGCACACCTATTTTGAATGCAAAACTTGGCAAGCACTATGCAAGGCTTATGCATTTGAGCCTGGTATGGTTATCACCTTTGATATTCGTCCGGAAGATGATATTGAAGGTAATAGAGACATATGGGTCGATGTGCAGACGCCTCCAGTTCTACCATTATGTGAGTTCTTCTCAAATATAATTTTGTCTTTGATATTGCTTATTTCAAAAATAACTGACAACTAATTTCTATTGACAGCTTATCTCCATTCAACCAAACATGTCCGGCGCTTGGTAGACAGGACCTTCTACTGTCCCGGAGCTGAACTAAACTGCGAGGAGATAAGTCATTATGTTTCATGGCTTGAGGATCTTCATACTGTCAAGACAAATTTTTTTCCTGCACTTGGAAATGTTAGTACTCAAAACGTGCGACCAATAGTGATGGTATTGAACTACGGTCACATCTATTTAGGAATGATGGTAAGATATTTACTATTTGTCCTCAGTGCATATTTTGCATACATTTTTTTTAAAACTTTCATTGCTGAGTATATTAATTAAGTACTATACGATGTTCTTCAACAGGGACTCCCGATGACAGTTGTGCCTCAGGGGATCGAGACTAAAGGTCAGATGTCAATTGTTAGCTTAAGGCCAAGATATCCTGCATTGCACATGAATGCATTCAGGATTTCTAGAAGCCATGAATGCTTAATAGTGAAAGATTGGAGGAAAATTGTTAATGATCGCAGAGAAGTACTAGGGGGCAGCAATGAGAAGCGCAGCCCATGATTAGGAGACAGGTTCATCGGCATGCTCCAGTATGATCAATCAGGAGAGCTATACATGTTCTATGCTATTTTGCCAGAGAGAGAGTAGCTAGCAGGAGTGATTTAGCTAGTTCTTCATGCTGCTCTTAATTAGTACTTGGCCTTTCATGTCCGTGTTCTTCGTTCTGAACTTAAGTGATTTGCTTTTGTGGTGTTATATATGAACGCTTATAATATCATGACAATCATGTTGAACTCGATGATTGGTTCTACTAG
>NC_041381.1:682600537-682620456 GCF_002162155.2 Triticum dicoccoides | reverse complement strand
CATAACGTTTACAATGTATAGTATCGTAAAATACCAGCAAACGAAAAAGAATTAAAATGGAAACACAAAAATTAAATGAAAAAGAAATCATAAAACTAAAAACCCCCAAACCTTATAGTATCGGTTGGTGTTACCAACCGGTACTAAAGGGCTCCAGGCCCCCGGAGCTGGCTCGTGCCACGTGGTTTCCCTTTAGCACCGGTTCATGCAGAACCGGTACTAAAGGGGGGGGGCCTTTAGTGACCACACTTTAGTGCCGGTTATGGAACCGGCACTAAAGGGCCTTACGAACCGGTGCTATTGCCCGGTTCTGCACTAGTGGGAGAGGGGGATTCGTCGCCGTCGTCATCATCAACCATCCTCCATCACCAATTTCATGATGCTCACCGCCGTGCGTGAGTAATTCCATCGTAGGCTTGCTGGACGGTGATGGGTTGGATGAGATTTACCATGTAATCAAGTTAGTTTTGTTAGGGTTTGATCCCTAGTATCCACTATGTTCTGAGATTGATGTTGCTATGACTTTTCTATGCTTAATGCTTGTCACTAGGGCCCGAGTGCCATGATTTCAGATCTGAACCGATTATGTTTTCATGAATATATGTGTGTTCTTGATCCTATCTTGCAAGTCTATAGTCACCTATTATGTGTTATGATCCGACAACCCCGAAGTGACAATAATCGGGATACTTCTCGGTGATGACCGTAGTTTGAGGAGTTCATGTATTCACTATGTGTTAATGCTTTGGTCCGGTTCTCTATTAAAAGGAGGCCTTAATATCCCTTAGTTTCCACTAGGACCCCGCTGCCACGGGAGGGTAGGACAAAAGATGTCATGCAAGTTCTTTTCCATAAGCACGTGTGACTATTTATGGAATACATGCCTACATTACATTGATGAATTGGAGCTAGTTCTATATCACCCTATGTTATAACTATTGCATGAGGAATCGCATCTGGCATAATTATCCATCACTGATCCATTGCCTATGAGCTTTTCACATATTGTTCTTCGCTTATTTACTTTTCCGTTGCTACTATTACAACTACTACAAAAACCCAAAAACATTTACCTTTTGTGTTGCTACTGCTACCATTACTATCATACCACTCTTGCTACTAAATACTTTGCTGCAGATACTAAGTTATCGAGGTGTGGTTGAATTGACAACTCAACTGCTAATACTCAAGAATATTCTTTGGCTCCCCTTATGTCCAATCAATAAATTTGGGTTGTACTTCACCCTCGAAAGCTGTTGCGATCCCCTACACTTGTGGGTTATCAAGACTAATTTCTGGCACCGTTGCCGGGGAGCATAGCTCTATTCTCTGAGTCACTTGGGATTTACATCTGTTGATCACTATGAAGAACTTGAAAGACGCTAAGACCAAGATTTTGCCCTCAACTACGAGGGGAGGTAAGGAACTGCCATCTAGCTTTGCACTAGATTCTCCTTCCGTTATTAGTAGGATTGCGACACCTAAACCTGCTACTGCTATGAATTCTGATATGTCGCATGTTATTGATGATGCCAGTTTTGCTATGCATGATGAAACTACTTCTGTGCGTGATACTACTTTGCCATTAGGTGAATTTCTTGATGAACAACTTGCTAGAGTTAGGGGGAATGAAAATATTGAAGATGCTATTGATGATAGTGATGGTGAACGTTCCCCCAATGATTATGTTTTACCTGTTGTTCCTAAGGGTTATGTTATGAATGAAAAAGCTGCTATGGAAATTCTTGCTTGCAATGATAGATCTGATCTTAAGAAATTATTAGCTAAATGGAAGCAGCAGTCTCTTAATGCTAGAATGAAACCCGATCCTACTTTTTCTACTTCACCTATCTGTGTTACTGATAAAGATTATGAATTCTCTGTTGATCCTAATATTATTACTTTAGTTGAATCTGATCCTTTTTATGGCCTTGAATCTGAAACTGTTGTGGCACATCTTACCAAGTTGAATGATATAGCCACCCTATTTACTCATGATGAGAAGTCTCGCTATTTATATATCCTTAAGATATTTCCGTTCTCATTAAAGGGTGATGCTAAGACTTGGTACAATTCTCTTGCTCCTGGTTGTGCGCGTAGTCCCCAGGATATGATTTATTACTTCTCTGCTAAATATTTCCCTGCTCATAGGAAACAACCTGCCTTGCGGGAAATATATAATTTTGTGCAAATCAAAGAAGAGAGTCTCCCACAAGCTTGGGGGAGGCTTCTCCGGTTGCTTTATGCTTTGCCTGATCATTCTCTTAAGAAAAACGAAATACTTGACATCTTTTATAATGGACTAACCCATTCTTCCAAGGACCACTTGGATAGTTGTGCTGGTTGTGTTTTCAGGGAAAGAACAATCAACGAAGCTGAAATACTATTGAATAATATGTTGACTAATGAAAATAATTGGACTCTTCCCGAGCCAGTTCCTGAAGTAATTCCTGAACCAATTGAGCCAACTCCTGAGCCTATTCCTAAACCCACTCCGAAGAAGAGAGATGTTTTATTTCTCAGTCCTGAAGATATGCAAGAGGCAAAGAAATCAATGAAGGAAAAAGGTATTAAAGCTGAAGATGTTAAGAATTTACCTCCTATTGAAGAAATACATGGTCTGAATATACCGCCTGAAGAACTACATTGTCTTGATAACCCGACACAGGTAGTGAAGGTAAATTCTCTCTATAGATACGGTAAAGTTGAAATACCCTCTACTAAATTTCATAGCCCATGCTTAGATGAATTTGATGACTTTATGGCTAGACAAGAAAGTTTTAATGCTTATGTTGGTAGAGAGTTAAAGAATAATGCTTTTGATATAGGACGCGTAGGTGATAATCTGGCTAGAGTTAAAGATGAACTTCACCACGTTAGCAAATATGCTTCTATGGTTGCTACTCAAGCTGAGCAAGTACTCAAAGCTCAAAACAATTTTCTTGATGAATTGAATAATAAAAATGACTTTGCTGTTAGAGTGGCTACTAGAACTGGTAGAATGACTCAGGAACCTTTGTATCCTGAAGGCCATCCTAAGAGAATCGAGCAAGATTCTCAGAGAAATAATTTAGAGGCACCTAGTTCTTCTAAGAAGAAGAAGAAAAACGATAGAACCATACATGCTTCTAGTGAACCTACTGTAGACACACCTGAGAATCCCAATGATATTTCTATTTCTGATGCTGAAATGCAATCAGGTGATGAACTTGAAACTAGTAATAATGTTAATGATAATGTTCATGTTGATGCTCAACCTAGCAAAGATAATGATGTAGAGATTGAACCTGTTGTTGATCTTGATAACCCACAATCAAAGAATCAACGTTATGATAAGAGAGATTTTGTTGCTAGGCAACACGATAAAGAAAGAGAACCATGGGTTCAGAAACCCATGCCCTTTCCTCCTAAACCATCGAAGTCAAAGGATGATGAGGATTTTGAGCGCTTTGCTGAAATGATTAGACCTATTTTCTTACGTATGCGCTTAACTGATATGCTAACAGTAAATCCTTATGCTAAATATATGAAGGATATCATCACAAATAAAAGAAAGATATCGGAAGCTGAAATTTCCACCATGCTTGCTAAATACACTTTTAAGGGTGGAATACCAAAGAAACTTGGAGATCCGGGTGTACCAACTATACCATGCTCCATTAA
Source organism: Triticum dicoccoides (assembly GCF_002162155.2). Taxonomy (NCBI): domain Eukaryota; kingdom Viridiplantae; phylum Streptophyta; class Magnoliopsida; order Poales; family Poaceae; genus Triticum; species Triticum dicoccoides. Next base: position 682,616,793 of record NC_041381.1, on the reverse strand, counting down.
AAGAAATTATGTTAGAACTGCTTTATGTGATCTTGGAGCCGGTGTTAGTGTTATGCCTCTCTCTTTATATCGGAGACTTGAATTGAATAAGTTGACACCTACTGAAATATCTTTGCAAATGGCTGATAAATCAACTGCTATACATGTCGGTATTTGTGAGGATGTGCCTGTTGTGGTTGCCAATGTCACTATTTTAACGGACTTTGTTATTCTTGATATTCCCGAGGACGATAGTATGTCCATTATCCTTGGTAGACCTTTTCTTAATACTGCAGGGGCTGTTATTGATTGCAACAAAAGCAATGTCACTTTTCATGTTAATAGTAATGAGCATACAGTACACTTTCCAAGGAAACAATCTCAAGTTCCTAGCATCAATTCTATTGAAAAAGTTCCAACTATCATTTTTGGAGGTTTTGAATTTCCTCTCCCTACTGTCAAGAAAAAGTATGATATTCTTATTGTTGGGGATTTTCATATCCCCGTTGAGGTAACTTAGTGTTATGCGAAATTTCTCCGGTTCCGTGTTATTCGGAATGAGTTTGTTAACAAGACTTGATCAACCTTGTTAGTGGATTCATTTTGATGATCATGAGATGGATGAAACTAGAAGGCACAACCTTCTGTGCCCTCTTTTTACTTTCTGTTATTTAGAATAAATAAAGCAAAAATAATATTATCTGTCTATTTTCTGATTTATCCGTGTAATAAAAAAATAGTCCGAAAATAAAAGTACTCCAAATGCCCTGCAAAATTTAGTATGATTTTTTCTGGAATATTTGAGGATTTTAGGCACTGAAAACACTGCAGGAGGGCCAAGCACCAGGCCATGAGAGAGGAGGGTGCCCCCCTATAGGGTGCGCCCCCTGTCTCGTGGGCCCCTGGTGGCTCCCATCCACTTATGCCAGCACCCACACACTTCATCTTCTACCCAAAAAAATCCCCGTCCAGCTCAAGCCCGAGTTCTAGCTCGTTTTGCTGCGATTTTCGATCTCTTAGCTCAAAGCTCTATTTGCAAAACTGCTTTGGGAGATTGTTGCTTGGTATGTGACTCCTCCGTTGGTCCAATTAGTTTTTGTTCTAGTGCTTTATTCATTGCAAATTTTTTCTGCATATGTGACCATGTTCTTGAGCATGCATGTTAAATTTTTGAGGTCCCAAGCAATTCCAATGCATGATATAGGCTCTAGGCACTTGTAGAAGTAGTTGCTATCAATCCTGTTTAGTTTTATCTACTTTTATTTTGAAGTTACTAAAATTTCAAAAATTTCCAGAAAAAGAAATATGCTTAGGAGAATGTACCAAGGTGGTTCTTCGGCTAAGAAAGGGCCAAGGATTGCTATACGTGAGCAAGACGTTGAATTGCCGAGGAATGCATATGTACGGGCTTGTGAGTGGCCATCCGATGATTTTATGGTCGAAGCAGGCTTCAAGGAGGAATTTGACGCGTATGTGCATAATGCTGAGCTGGAGGATTTCTTACAAGATAAGTGTCCTCACTACTCTCAATTGACTGATTCCTTTGTGCGGAGGTTTAAATATAACTGTACGCGTAATTCTCCTAGTGTCCTATTTGATATTTATGATACATCTTATACCATGGACTTAGAGGATTTTACATCTGCTTGCAAACTCCCGTAGTGGGGTAATATTAATGATCCTCCCAAATCTGAATTTAGAGATTTCCTTGCGAATATTATTGTGGGAGAATCTAGGGACGTAGCACAAGCTACCATAGGGAGCATTCATTTTCCTGCTATACATTACTTTGCTCTCTTTATTGGTAGATGCATTAACGGTAAGGACGAGGTATGTCACATGTGTGCCCCTGATCTTTGTGTCCTCAAGAGTGCTGTGTCAGGTTATAAAGGTTATAACTTGGGGGCAATAGTTGCACGTAGGTTGCAGAATAATAATAGAAAGGGAAATTTCTTTGGAGGAATTTATGCAACCCGTGTGGCTAATTTTCTTGGTATAGCCCCGCGAGAAGGAGATATGATAATGCCCCCTGTTTATTTGGATAAATAAGCTATGTTTAGTCATCATTTTCTGGAGAGGAATGAACAATTCCTCCATTATCGACTAATCTATGACAGACACAACGTCGTCCCTGTTACTCTTCCTGCTCCCTACCTTTTTGATTATCAGGCAAAGGGAAGATATGTTATCACCAGAGAGGAAGCAGCTGAATACGAGAGGGGAGTAGAGGCAGCTCACCAACACGCTGCAGCTCAGGAGGCGGTTGCCGCTGCATCTCAATACAACCCCGGTTTCACTTATGGATATGAGCCAGGCGATCCTTGGTATTAAACCAACTTAGGCCAAAAGCCTAAGCTTGGGGGAGTACGTATTTCTCACCGACTTTACATTCATGTTCACACATTAGTCGTCGGTGCTCATACTCTTTCATTGTATTATCCATGTTAGTTTAAACCTCTTTTTCTAGTTTTTTTCTTGTGTGTTTGATAAACCTTAAGAAAAACCAAAAACATTAGTTAGTTTAATTTCCTTGCTTGCAGTAGAAATTAGAATGAAAACCCAAAAAGATTTCTCGTTCTTATTTTACTTGTTGGGAGCTTTCCCGTGTAAATAGTTTTATTTTCTTTTCTTTCTTCTAGGGGTCGAGAAGACCATATTGAAAATGCTTAGTGGCTCTCATATGCATGATTGATTATTTATATTTAGAACCCATATTACTTGTCTTCTCTCTTGAGTTGAATGATTGCAGATTCCAGCTTAGTCCAATGCACGTGCACTCTTATTATTATACACTTCGTTCGGTCGTGCAAGTGAAAGGCAACAATGATGATATATGATGGACTTATTGGGATGATAAAAGATGGTATGAACTCGACCTCTCTTGTTTTTGTAAATATGATGATTCATCGTTCCTGAGTCAGCTATTATGAAGTAAACATATTTGCAATGACATTTAGAGATTATAGTTGCTTGTGCCATGCTTGACTAGCTATGAGTTATAATGGTTTACCTTGCGTGTCAACATGCTATTAGAATGATTATGATGTGATATGATGGGATGGTATCCTCCTTTGAATGAATTGAGTGACTCGACTTGGCACATGTTCACGCATGTAGTTGAATCAAATCAACATAGCCTTCATGATATTTATGTTCATGGTGGATTATATCCTACTCATGCTTGTATCCGGTGTGAATTAATTTTAACGCATGCTTATGACTGTTGTCGCTCTCTCAGTTGGTCGCTTCCCAGTCTTTTGCTAGCCTTCACATGTACTAAGCGGGAATACTGATTGTGAATCCAAAGTCCTTAAACCCCAAAGTTGTTCCATATGAGTCCACTATACCTTCCTATATGCGGTATCTACCTGTCGTTCCAAGTAAATTTGTATGTGCCAAACTCCAAACCTTCAAATGAAATTCTGTTTTGTATGCTCGAGCAGCTCATGTTTCAACTAGGGTTGCCTATATCTTCCATGCTAGATGGGTTATTCTCACGAGGAGTGGACTCCGCTCCTCATTCACGAGAAAGGGCCGGTAACCAGGATGCCCAGTCCCATGATCGAAAAAGATCAAAGCAAATCAAAATAATTAAACAAAACTCCCCCAGGGTTGTTGTATGTTAGGAGGCACTCGTTGTTTCAAGCAAGCCATGGATTGATGCTTGTTGGTGGTTGGGGGAGTATAAACCTTTACCATTCTGTTTGGGAAGATACAACCATCTCATAGTTGTTGCGTTGACAGCGAAAGTATGCCGCTCAAAATGTTATTCAATCTCTATTTTAAAATCGAGCTCTCGCACCTCTACAAATCCCTGCTTCCCTCTGCGAAGGGCCTATCTATTTACTTTTATGTTGAGTCATCATCCTTCTTATTAAAAGCACCTGCTGGAGAGCACACTGTCATTTGCATTCATTATTATTGGTTTATATTGGGTATGACTTGACTGGATCTCTTTTACCATGAATTACAATGTTTAGTCAGTCCTTGATCTTTAAAGGTGCTCTGCATTTATGTTTTGCGGTCTCAGAAAGGGCTAGCGAGATACCATTTTGTTATATCATGTTATGATTATTTTGAGAAAGTGTTGTCATCCGAGTTTTATTATTATGACTCGCTAGCCGATTATGCTATTGATATGAGTAATTGTGTGACCTATGTGTTATTGTGAGTATGGTTAGTTCATAATATTTGCTGAAACTTGAATGCTGGTTTTTCATGTTTACAACAACAAGAGCAAACAGAGTTTGTAAAAGTTTTTCTTTATCACTTTCAGTTTGTCAACTGAATTGCTTGACGACAAGCAAAGGTTTAAGCTTGGGGGAGTTGATACGTATCCAACGTATCTACTTTTCCAAACACTTTTGCCCTTGTTTTGGACTCTAACTTGCATGATTTGAATGAAACTAACCCGGACTGACGCTGTTTTCAGCAGAACTGCCATGATGTTGTTTTATGTATAGAAAAGAAAAGTTCTCGGAATGTCCTGGAAATCCACGGAGGCAATTTTCAGATTTAATAAGAATTTTTGGCGAAAGAATCAAGGTCAGGGGGCCCATGGGCTGTCCACGAGACAGGGGCGCCCCCCTAGGGGCGCGCCCTCCTATCTCGTGGGCCCCCCGGACCTCCTCCGACCTCAACTCCAACTCCATATATACTGTCTAGGGGAGAAAAAAATCAAGGAGAAAGTTTCATCGTGTTTCACGACACGGAGCCTCCGCCAAGCCCTAATCTCTCTCGGGAGGAATGATCTGGAGTCTGTTTGGGGCTTCGGAGAGGGGGATTCGTCGCCGTCATCATCGTCAACCATCCTCCATCACCAATTTCATGATGCTCACCACCGTGCGTGAGTAATTCCATCGTAGGCTTGCTGGACGGTGATGGGTTGGATGAGATTTACCATGTAATCAAGTCAGTTTTGTTAGGGTTTGATCCCTAGTATCCACTATGTTCTGAGATTGATGTTGCTATGACTTTGCTATGCTTAATGCTTGTCACTAGGGCTCGAGTGCCATGATTTCAGATCTGAACCTATTATGTTTTCATGAATATAGTGTGTTCTTGATCCTACCTTGCAAGTCTATTGTCACCTATTATGTGTTATGATCCGACAACCCCGAAGTGACAATAATCGGGATACTTCTCGGTGATGACCATAGTTTGAAGAGTTCATGTATTCACTATGTGTTAATGCTTTGGTCCGGTTCTCTATTAAAAGGAGGCCTTAATATCCCTTAGTTTCCACTAGGACCCCGCTGCCACGGGAGGGTAGGACAAAAGATGTCATGCAAGTTCTTTTCCATAAGCACATGTGACTATTTACGGAATACATGCCTACATTACATTGATGAATTGGAGCTAGTTCTATATCACCCTATGTTATAACTATTGCATAAGGAATAGCATCCGGCATAATTATTCATCACTGATCCAGTGCCTACGAGCTTTTCACATATTATTCTTCGCTTATTTACTTTTCTGTTGCTACTATTACAACTACTACAAAAACCCAAAAACATTTACCTTTTCTGTTGCTACTACTACCATTACTATCATACCACTCTTGCTACTAAATACTTTGCTGCGGATACTAAGTTATCCAGGTGTGGTTGAATTGACAACTCAACTGCTAATACTCAAGAATATTCTTTGGCTCCCCTTGTGTCGAATCAATAAATTTTGGTTGTACTTCACCCTCGAAAGCTGTTGCGATCCCCAACACTTGTGGGTTATCACCTCCACGATCGTAGGTAATGATGACCCTTTTTTGCATGCAGCAGGGACTCGTCAAGTCGGACAGTTGCCGAGGCAGCATGGGGAAGCGGAGACGCCCGCGTCCAATCAGTCGACACGCTTCGACCAAGGCCGCAGGCTGTTGGGGCCCACGATGCTCCACCCTTGCCCTTTGGCTTCGCCGCTAAGCCAAGTCCGAGCGCGCCTTGGGCCCGGGGGCTACTGTCGGCGTTCTGGGAACGGGGGTCCCCAGACTTGCCTGCCTGCGGCCTGCGGCGTGGCACCACCAGCGGCCCAGTACGGCCCGTCTTCATTAGCCAACACTCAAGACCCTCACGAGGGGCCAAGCCTCGCGGGGTTGACGATGCAAGGCCTCCTCAGGGGCGGCCTCACCAGGCAGGCTCGCAAGGAGGCGGAGAGATCAACGCAAGGGGTACCTCGCGAGGTCCTCGTGACGCAAGCCATGATGAACAAGGCCAGGCGGGCGCCAGCCCGCGTAGTGTCCTAGTTTCTTGTTTCGTTGTAGAGACCATACCTCAAACAGTCTAATCGCTGTGCATCAGTGTCATCCCTGGATCGGTAATGCTGACATGCACAGTACTTGAAGGATTTCTAACAGAGTAGCAATCACACACTTATTACATCGAATGTCTCAAAAGATAACTTATTACAATAAATATGGCTTAAGGCCATCTAATAACGATAACAGCGGAAGGCTTGGAAGATAAGCGAGTCCATCAACTCCAACGGCATCACTGAGTATAAGACCACGACCTAAGGCACCTTACTCGTCGTCTGAAAAGTTTGCAACATGAACGTTGCTGCCCGAAAACGGGTCAGCACATGGAATATGCTGGCAATGTAACACATAGAGTGTAATGAACAGAATAATGCTATCACTACATGCATATATGGTTGGTGGAAAGCTCTATGGTTACTGTTTTGCATAAAGCCAATTTTTCCCTAGAACAAAGGAATACATTTTATTTAACTATCATGGTGGTTGTTAAGCATTGAGAAGGTTCCTCCAACTCAATCCCAATTAAGTAGCATCATTAACCCAACAAAATTTAATTAAGTAACATGATGAGATTCACATGATATCCAGGTACTAGATACTCAAAACGTCCATAACCGGGGACACAGCTAACCATGATTAGTTTGTACACTCTGTTGAGGTTTGTGCACTTTTCCCCGCAAGACTCGATCGCCTCCGTTGGATTTCTCGCACTACATGATGTTTGAGAAACGGATGACCGAGACATAGTCTTTCAGAAGCATTAACTCTCTACTCCGGGTAGACAGTACCACCTACAACCCACTACATCTGCTACTCTACCTTTTCAAGAGCTCACGCAACTTAATCAACTGTGCTAGATCCCGTAGTATCTTGCGGCTGCACACGGAAGTTTCTAGCATGAAAAATCTCATGATCCCTTTGAGCCTGGGTGGCGGTCCATAGGAGAATCACACGGTACCCCAGGATTTCCAAAAATACAGGCAACACTGGGTTCTCCAGGTGCCTCAATCCACCCAGATGTGAATTTAAGTTGCCACCTTAAGTAAACCATTAATTAACAATCTCACATTGGTCATGGATACACTCACCCAATCCACGTCTACTAGCATAGCATAGCAATATAAGCAAACGTAGAAGTAACTCCCAAGGGTTTGATAATAAAATAGGTAATAGGTACTACCTCATCTACTTCCCAAAAGCCACATATTAATCAGATCCTAATCATGCAGTTGTTTGAGGATTGATCTAATGCAATAAAACTGGCTAGTAAAGAGGTATGATCAAAGTGTTACTTGCCTTGCCGATGATCCGTGAAACCTAGAGACTCGTAGTAGCAAGCGGCGCACTCTGGGTACTATATCGAAAAAAACAAGCATACATAAGCACTCATCTAATACACAGGTAAAACTCAAATAAGAGATCTAACCAGAAAGTTCAACTTAAGAACTCCGGTTTGCAAAAAGAATCAAATCAAACGAAGCAACGAAGTCAAACGGCGAAAGAAACAAGCTTCGTTTACTAATTTGGACCTAAGTCAAATTTTACTGTAGCAAAAACTTGTTTGAGTTGGTTAAACGGAAAGAGGGTTTCGAGAAGAAACTCTAGGCGCTTGAATCGCCTGATTCTGATAAACGAGCAAAAAGTTATACTAGAACGAAAATCGGATCAGAAATCACGATCAGAAATAATCGCGGAAAATCCGAGAAAAAGAAAAATGGACGAACAGGCTAACGAACGAACGTTCGCTGCCTGCGGCTAAAAAACGAAAACCGTTTGTTAAAACGAACGAACGAACGGGCATTCGCTAAATAAACTAAACCGAAAAAATATAAACCGATCTATATAAAAAAACAACCGCGGTTTTTTTAAAAAACCGGGCGGTTTCCTAGAGAAAACCGCCGGCGGCGGCGACAAGTCCGGCGGCTACCACGGCGGGGTCCAGGGAGGCGGGCGGCGGCTCCGGCGGCGGCGCGGATCGAGGGCAGCGGCGGTGCTAGGGTTTGGCGGCAGCGGCTGGGCTGGGGTGGCTCGGGCGCCTCGGGCTTTAAAGGCCCGGCCGGGTCAGTGTCCCAGGCGGACACGGCCCGGTTAGGTCGGTTTGTTTTTTTATAAATAATTCAGACGCGTAGAAAAATAAATAAAAGAAATACTAAACGACTCCAAAAATTCCGAAATAAATTTTCCCCGTCCTCTAAAACTAAGCTGGACAAGATGAACATTTTTTGGGGGCCTAAATGCAATTTTGAAAAACGCGCATTTTTCCTAAATTCAAATAAAATAGCGATAAACTCCGAAATAAAATATTATTTGACTTTTTTATTAAATTCTCAATATTTCTTTATTTTGGGAAAGTCACTTTATTCCCTCTGTCTTATTTTTATATTAGAAATATTTGAAGATAAAATAATAAAAATCAAATGATCCTTTTTTTTGAAATTTTGAGAAAACTCAAATATGAAAATAACGAAATCCCCAACTCTCTCCGTGGGTCCTTGAGTTGCATAGAATTCTAGGATCAAGCCAAAATGCAATAAAATATGATATGCAATGATGATCTAATGTATAACATTCCAAATTGAATATTTGGGATGTTACAAACCTACCCCCCTTAAGATGAATCTCGCCCTCAAGATTCGGGTTGGCTAGAAAATAGGTGAGGGTGGTCCTTCAGTAGATCTTCCTCTCGCTCCCAGGTGGCTTCATCTTAGGTATGGTGGCTCTACTGAACTTTGCAAAACTTGATAACCTTGCTGCGCGTGACTCGGCTGGCAAACTCGAGAATCTTCACTGGTTTCTCCTCATAGGTCAAATCACTATCCAGCTGAATTGCTTCCAGTGGCACTATATCTCTCAGCGGTATATCAGTCATCTCTGCGTGGCACTTCTTCAACTCGGAAACATGGAACACATCATGAACTCCTGACAATCCTTCGGGCAATTCCAACTTGTAAGCAACTTCTCCCATACGCTCCAAAACTTTGTATGGTCCTACAAAACGTGGCGCTAACTTTCCCTTAACTCCAAAACGCTTAACTCCTCGAAGTGGAGATACACGAAGATAAACTTTGTGCCCGACTTCGTAAATTGTCTCCTTGCATTTAGAATCTGCATAGCTCTTCTGCCTGGACTGGGCTACCTTGAGCCTATCGTGAATCAACTTCACCTTCTGTTCAGACTCTTTAATCAAATCTGGCCCAAACAACTGACGGTCTCCAACTTCATCCCACAACAACGGTGTCCTGCACCTCCTTCCGTACAAAGCTTCGAAAGGGGGCATCTTCAAACTGGATTGATAACTGTTGTTGTAAGAGAACTCTGCATATGGCAAATTGTCGTCCCAACTAGATCCATATTCTAGCACACAAGCTCTCAGCATGTCTTCCAGAATCTGATTGACTCTCTCGGTCTTCCCATCTGTCTATGGATGAAAGGCTGTACTGAACTCTAGCCTGGTACCCAACGTTTCGTGTAACTGATTCCAGAACTTTGAGGTAAACTGGGTTCCTCTACCTGATACAATGCTCCTCGGAACTCCATGCAAACATACGATCTTGGTCATGTATATCTTTGCCAACTTAGCACTGGTGTAAGTGGTCTTCACTGGGATGAAATGAGCTACCTTCGCCAAACGATCGACTACAACCCATATTGATTCATAGCCTGTACGAGTCCTGGGCAATCCCGTGATAAAATCCATGCCTAGTTTATCCCACTTCCATTCGGGTATCGGCAATGGCTGTAGCAATCCTGCTGGCTTCTGATGCTCTGCCTTCACTCTCTGACATACATCACATACTACTACATACTCCGCAATATCATTCTTCATTCCGGTCCACCAGAAAGTGTCCTTCAAATCCAGATACATCTTGGTATTTCCTGGGTGAATCGAATATGGCGAATCATGGGCCTCTTGCAGAACCAACTTCCTGATATCCGGGTCATTAGGCACATAAACGCGGTCTTCAAACCATAAGGTATCGTGCTCATCCTCATAAAAACCTTTAGCTTTTCCTTTGCTCATCTTCTCCTTTATCTCTGCAATCTCCTTGTCAGTCTTCTGAGCTTCTATGATCTTATCAATGAAAGTCGACTAAATCTCCAACGCTGCAACATAGCCTCTTGGAACTATCTCCAAACATAGCTCGCGAAGATCCTCGGCTAACTCCTTCGGTAACTCTCCGGTCAAGAGTGTGTTGACATGGCTCTTGCGGCTCAACGCATCGGCTACTACGTTAGCCTTTCCGGGGCGATAATGCAATCTCATATCATAATCCTTGATGAGCTCCAACCATCTCCTTTGCCTGGGATTCAACTCCTTTTGTGTGAAGATGTACTACAAACTCTTATGATCCGTGTACACCTCACAATGGTTTCCGATGAGAAAATGTCTCCATGTCTTCAATGCATGCACTACGGCTACTAACTCCAAATCATGAGTAGCATAATTTAACTCATGGGGCTTAAGCTGTCGTGAGGCATACGAAACAACTCTTCCCTGCTGCATAAGCACTGCTCCAAGTCCTCAACGTGAAACCTCGCAATATACTTCATAATCCTTGCGCTGATCTGGCAGAATCAACATCGGTGATGTAACCAAACGTTTCTTCAACTCCTGAAAACTGGCCTCACATTCCTTAGTCCATTTGAACTTGGTGTCCTTCTTCAACAGCTCCGTCATGGGCTTCGCAATCTTCGAGAAATTCTCAATGAACCTCCGGTAGTATCCTTCAAGTCCAAGAAAACTCCGGATCTCTCCAACTAACATGGGTGCTTCCCAATTTGTCACTGTGACAACTTTGGTGGGATCTACTGCTATTCCTTCTCCAGATATCACATGTCCGAGGAATCCAACTTCCTTCAACCAAAACTCACATTTGCTGAACTTGGCGTATAACTGATGTTCTCTGAGCTTCCCGAGTACCAAACGCAAATGCTCCTTACGCTCCTCTTCATTCTTTGAGCCAGAATATCATCAATGAACACCACAACGAACTTATCCAGAAACTCCATAAAACACCTTGTTCATCATGTTCATGAAATAGGCAGGTGCGTTAGTCAGACCAAATGACATGACGGTATACTCATACAGCCCGTACCTGGTGGTAAAAGCCGTCTTAGGTATATCCTGCTCTCGAATCTTCAACTGGTGGTATCCTGACCGCAGATCGATCTTGGAAAATACCTTAGCTCCTTGCAATTGGTCAAATAAATCATTGATCATCGGCAACAGGTACTTGTTCTTGATTGTCACTTCATTCAGTCCTCGATAATCAACAACCATCCTTAATGATCCATCCTTCTTCTCCACTAGAAGCACTGGCGATCCCCACGGTGAAGAACTTGGGCGAATATAACCTTTATCCAGTAGCTCCTTAATCTGCTTCTTATTTTCCTCCAAATCTTTTGCGGGCATCTTGTACGGTCTCTTAGATATCGACCCTGTGCCTGGCAAAAGCTCAATCGAAAACTCAATGTCTCTATCTGGTGGCATGCCTGGAAACTCTTCTGGAAATACGTCAGGAAAATCCTTCACCACTGGTACTTCCTCATGTACAACTCCTATTAAGGAATTTACTTGAGTCCTCTTCGGCACATGCCGGGATACATACTTGATCCTTCTTCCTTCTGGGGTGGTAAGCAAAATCGACTTACTGGCGCATTCAATGTTCCCTGCATCCTTCGATAACCAATCCATGCCTAATATCAAATCCAGTCCTTGCGACTCCAACATTATTAGGTCTGAGGGAAACACGTAGTTACCAATCCTTAATGGTAACCGATCACACCATAGACTAGCCATATACTCTGCTCCTGGCGAGGTTACTAACATGGGTGACCTAAGGGCTTGGGTTGGTAGTTTATACTTATCCGCAAATCCCCTTGATATGTATGAATGCGATGCACCAGTATCAAAAAGAACGATTGTAGTAAAAGACTTAACCAGAAACTTACCTATTACTGCATCTGGCTGGGCTTCAACCTCCTCCATGCTAACGTGGTTCACCTGTCCCTTTTTGAAAGGGTTAGGCTTCTTCCCAAAGCTCCCATTGCCATTTCCATTCTTCGCTTCAGGACATTCGGTGGCATAATGTCCAGTCTTCTGGCATTTGTAACAGGTAATGTGGCTTAGATCCCTCTTGGCTGGTGTTGATGGGTTGGCACGATTCTGTCCGTTGCTTCCTCCATTCCCATTCCCATTCTTGGAGCCACTATGGTTGTGCGAACTCCCTTCTCCATGGTTATGCTGAAAAGGTCCTCCTGAGTTTGGGGTAAAACGAGGCTTCTGCTGAGCTCCAAAATTGTACTTCCCTTGTCCATACTTCCTCTTGCGGCTGTCAATCTGCTGTTGCTTCCCTTCAATCATCAGAGCTCGGTCTACCAACTCCTGGTAGTTGTTGAAGGTTGCTACCATCAACTGCATGCTCATCTCATCATTCAATCCTTCTAGAAACTTCTCTTTCTTAGCTGCATCCATAGCAACGTCATCTGGGGCATAACGTGTTAGCTTACTAAAATCATTCACATACTGGCCAACAGTACGTCCTCCTTGGCGTAAGTTACGAAACTCACGCTTCTTCATGGCCATAGCTCCTGCTGAAACATGGGCAGTACGGAAAGCCTGCTGAAACTGATCCCATGTGACAGTGTCGATAGGATAAGTGGTTGTAAAATTCTCCCACCATGATGTTGCGGGTCCATCAAGCTGATGTGCGGCAAAACGCACCTTCTCCGCATCTGTGCATCCTATAGTGGTCAACTCCCTTCCCATCTTACGGAGCCAACCATCTGCAACTATTGGCTCGGTGCTACTGGAAAACACCGGCAAATTCAGCCTCAAGAAACGGGCTAAGTGATCGACAGGTGGTGGTGGTGGTGGGTTGTTGTTGTTGTTGTTGTTGTTGTTCCCCTGATTCTGATTCTGGACTAGCATCTGCATCAATGCATTCTGCTGCTGGATCAACTGAGTGAGCTTCGGTGGGAAAGAAAATCCATTGTCACGTCTCGGAGGCATCTAAGGGTTTAGAAAAGATAAGAATACAGAATAGAATGAGGTCTAGAGGGAAAAACACTATCCATATGCACATGAGACAAAAGCAAACAATATCACTTCAATCAATTCAAATAAGGGCATACAACAGTCTAGCTATCATTACAAAAGTGCTCGGACTATATTATATACATGGGGGAATACTACTACTGTTATGGTGGTCGACTAGAAAAACTGATCAGTCGAAGACTCCATGATATCTGCTCCAGCTTCATCAACAAAGTCATCATCGCTATTGTCTGGGTTCGAGTCGGTGTCGTTGATGATGATGTAGTTCTCCGGGCAAGTGCAACCATTGTCTTCTCCTCCAATCGCGGGAAATCCCATAAACACTTTTAGCTTCTTCTTCAGATCTTCATTCTTCTCCACGGGTGTTGTTATTTCCTCCTCATAACCATCACATGTCGACTTAAGTTCTTCCTCCAGATTCGTGATCTTGGTCATAGCCTTCTTCAGATCTATCATGCCTACGCACATCTGGTTCTCCTCGCGACGAATGTGCTGGTTTAACTCCTGGATGAAAGCTGCAATTGATCTATCCTTCCTGGTGTTGATCATCTCCCATTGCTCATCTCGGCGACCATAAATCTGGTAGATAGTGTCCTTGAGATCCTTGTGGTAAACTTCTCCAATGCGTCTAATGGTGATGTGGGCTGCCATGCTCTTTCCTAGACTCCAGGTTGGTGCATCAAAGGAAAACTCTATGGGCTCACTGACGGGCATGAATGTCCTTCCTGGAACTTGAACTTGAATCATCCAACACTCCTCTTCTGGTAAAGTGGTGATGTAGGTCCCGGTGAAGCTTGGTACTCCGATGTTCATGTACTTAGTGACTTCCTTCAAGTGGCTTCCAAAGGGTGTATCTTCATCCGGTTGCGTGAACTTGTTCCTTGCATCCGCCATCCTAAAAGAGTAGAAAATATGAGGAGTTAGAAATGAGAAGAGAGAGTAGTGATCTAGGGCTTTTAGCTTAGTGGTCATGTCCTACAGTCAGCGTGTGCTCTGATACCATCTTGTAGCGACCAGACCTTAAACAGTCTAATCTCTGTGCATCAGTGTCATCCCTGGATCGGTAATGCTGACACGCACAGTACTTGAAGGATTTATAACAGAGTAGCAATCACACACTTATTACATCGAATGTCTCAAAAGAGAACTTATTATAATAAATATGGCTTAAGGCCATCTAATAATGATAACAGCAGAAGGCTTGGAAGATAAGCGAGTCCATCAACTCCAACGGCATCATTGAGTATAAGAACATGACCTAAGGCACCTTACTCGTCGTCCGAAAAGTCTGCAACATGAACGTTGCAGCTCGAAAACGGGTCAGCACATGGAATATGCTGGCAATGTAACACATAGAGTGTAATGAACAGAATAATGCTATCACTACATGCATATATGGCTGGTGGAAAGCTCTATGGTTACTGTTTTGCATAAACCCAATTTTTTCCTACAACAAAGCAATACATTTTATTTAACTATCATGCTGGTTGTTAAACATTGAGAAGGTTCCTCCAACTCAATCCCAATTAAGTAGCATCATTAACCCAACAAAATTTAATTAAGTAACATGATGAGATTCACATGATAATCCAGGTACTAGATACTCAAAACGTCCATAACCGGGGACACGGCTAACCATGATTAGTTTGTACACTCTGCAGAGGTTTGCGCACTTTTCCCCGCAAGACTCGATCGCCTCCGTTGGATTTCTCGCACTACGTGATGTTTGAGAAATGGATGACCGAGACACAGTCTTTCAGAAGCATTAACTCTCTACTCTGGTAGACAGTACCACCTACAACCCACTACATCTGCTAGTCTACCTCTTCAAGAGCTCACACAACTTAATCAACTATGCTAGAGCCCATAGTAGCTTGCGGCTGCACACGGAAGTTCTAGCATGAAAAATCTCATGATCCCTTTGAGCCTGGGTGGCGGTCCATAGGAGAATCACATGGTACCCCGGGATTTCCAAAAATATACGCAACACTGGGTTCTCTAGGTGCCTCAATCCACCCAGATGTGAATTTAAGTTGCCACCTTAAGTAAACCATTAATTAACAATCTCACATCGGTCATGGATACACTCACCTATGTCTACTAGCATAGCATAGCAATATAAGCAAACATAGAAGTTACTCCCAAGGGTTTGATAATAAAATAGGTAATAGGTACTACCTCATCTACTTCCCAAAAGCCACATATTAATCAGATCCTAATCATGCAGTTGTTTGAGGATTGATCTAATGCAATAAAACTGGGTAGTAAAGAGGTATGATCAAAGTGTTACTTGCCTTGCTGATGATCCGTGAAACCTAAAGACTCGTAGTAGCAAGCGACGCACTCCGGGTACTATATTGCAAACAAACAAGCATACAATAAGCACTCATCTAATGCATAGGTAAAACTCAAATAAGAGATCTAACCAGAAAGTTCAACTTAAGAACTCTTGTTTGCAAAAAGAATCAAATCAAAGGAAGCAACGAAAGTCAAACGACGAAAGAAACAAGCTTGGTTTACTAATCTGGACCTAAGTCAAATTTTACAGTAGAAAAAACTTGTTTGAGTTGGTTAAATGGAAAGAGGGTTTCGAGACGAAACTCTAGGCGCTTGAATCGCCTAATTCCGATAAACGAGCGAAAAGTTATTCTAGAACGAAAATCGGATCAGAAATCGCGATCAGAAATAATCACGGAAAATCCAAGAAAAAGAAAAACGGACGAACAGGCTAACGAACGAAAGTTCGTTGTCTGCTGCTAAAAAATGAAAACCGTTCGTTAAAACGAACGAACGAACGGGCGTTCGCTAAGAAACTAAACCGAAAAAATATAAACCGATCTGTATAAAAAACAACCGCGATTTTTTTTTAAAAACGAGCGGCTTTTTGGAGAAAACCGTCGGCGGCGGCGACAAGTCCGGCGGCTACCTCGGCAGGGTCCGGCGAGGCGGGCGGCGGCTCCGGCGGCG
>NC_041381.1:682494274-682599933 GCF_002162155.2 Triticum dicoccoides | reverse complement strand
CGGCGTTGTGCGGCGGCGCAGCGAGGGGCGGCAGCATCGGCGGCGGCGTGGCAAGGGGCGGCGACGGCGGTGGCGCAGATCGAGGGCGGCGGTGGCGCTAGGGTTTGGCGGCAGCGGCTGGGGTGGGGCGGCTCGGGCGCCTCGGGCTTTAAAGGCCCGGCCGGGTCAGTGTCCCAGGCGGACACGGCCCGGTTAGGTCGGTTCGTTTTTTTAAATAATTTGTACATGCAGAAGAACAAATAAAAAAATACTAAATTGACTCTAAAAATCCCGAAATAAATTTTCCCCATCCTCTAAAAATAAGACGGACAAGATGAACATTTTTTGGGGGCCTAAATGCAATTTTGAAAAACGCACATTTTTCCTAAATTCAAATAAAATAGCGATAAACTCTGAAATAAAATCTTATTTGATTTTTTATTAAATCCTCAATATTTATTTATTATGGGAAAGTCATTTTATTCCCTCTCTCTTATTTTTATATTAGAAATAATTGAAGATAAAATAATAAAAATCAAATGATCCTATTTTTAAATTTTGAGAAAACTCAAATATGAAAATAACGAAATCCTCAACTCTCTCCGTGGGTCCTTGAGTTGCGTAGAATTTCTAGGATCAAGCCAAAATGCAATAAAATATGATATGCAATGATGATCTAAAGTATAACATTCCAAATTGAAAATTTGGGATGTTACATTGGTGCAAAGGGGGCAAGTGCAGGCGCGATGTACCGAGGCATCAGGCAAAGGTTTCCATATCGGTGCAATGAGACCAAGACTAGCAGGACGACAAGATGGAGCTCACCATGGAGCCCAAGACGGCGTCACCACCAGCGCTTTTGGCAGGCGAAGGCCACCTTTAGTCAGGATAGCTTGTACTAGCTGTCCCCTTTCAAAATGGCCGTTGTTGGATCCCTTTCCGCTCAATATTTGGGAAGAGGACTAGGGCCTCTATAAATACGGCTAGCCATCACAGTAGGAGGGAATCTCATCTAGAGACGGATCGATCCCTCCCCAAGAGAGCCACCAAGCACAATAACACCTCTCCTCGCGAGGCTGTTCTTCCCTTGTATTGTTCATCATCAGCCCAAGAGGCAATCCACCACACCACACATAGGAGTAGGGTATTACACCACAACGGTGGCCCAGACCTGTATAAATCTTGTGTCTCTTGTGTTGTTCATCGAGCTAGCTTAGAGATCGCGGCGAGGCTGAGGGCATGTTTCGATAGGGAGAAATCTTCGTGCGCACCCCAGTGTTCGAACCTTAAGGGTTTTGCCGGAACCCGATATCCGATAGACCCTACGGGTTCGAGAACTATGTAAACATGACCGAGACACGTCTCCGGTCAATAACCAATAGCGGAACCTGGATGCTCATATTGGTTCCTACATGTTCTACCAAGATCTTTATCGGTCAAACCGCATAACAACATATGTTGTTCCCTTTGTCATCGGTATGTTACTTTCCCGAGATTCGATCATCGGTATCTCAATACCTAGTTCAATCTCGTTACCGGCAAGTCTCTTTACTCGTTCCATAATACTTCATCCTGCAACAACTCATTAGTCACAATGCTTGCAAGGCTTATAGTGATGAGTATTACCGAGAGGGCCCAGAGATACCTCTCCGAAACATGGAGTGACAAATCCTAATCTCGATCTATGCCAACCCAACAAACACCTTCGGAGACACCTGTAAAGCACCTTTATAATCACCCATTTACGTTGTGACATTTGGTAGCACACAAAGTGTTCCTCCGGTATTCGAGAGTTGCATAATCTCATAGTCTAAGGAACTTGTATAAGTCATGAAGAAAGGAGTAGCAATGAAACTAACACGATCATAATGCAAAGCTAACGGATGGGTCATGTCCATCACATCATTCTCCTAATGACGTGATCCCGTTCATCAAATCACAACAGATGTCTATGGTTAGGAAACATAACCATCTTTGCTTAACGAGCTAGTCAAGTAGAGGCATACTAGGGACTATATATTTTGTCTATGTATTCACACACGTACTAAGTTTCTGGTTAATACAATTCTAGCATGAATAATAAACATTTATCATGAATTAAGGAAATAAATAATAACTTTATTATTGCCTCTAGAGCATATTTCCTTCAACTGGATCTACATATCCTTGTAGATCGCTAAGCGGAAGCGTTAAGAAACGCGGTTGATGTAGTCGAACGTCTTCGCGATCTAATCACGATCCGTCCACGAACTCCCGATCCAAGTGTCGAACGAACAACACCCCCGTGTTCAACACACGTACGGCTTGATGACGCCTTCACCTCCTCGATCCAGCAAGCAATTTTAAAGTAGTAGCTCGAGTCCTTCGGCAGCACGAGGGCACGGTGGCAGTGGTGGTGGAGAAATCTCAGCAGGGCTTCGCCGAGCCTAGCAGAGAAGAAGATGGACTACAAGGGAGAGGAAGGGCAATGCCGTGGCATAGATTGGGTGCGGCTGCCCTTCCTCTCCACCTGTATATATAGGGGTTAGGGAGGAGGGGCGCCCTAGGGGGGCGGCGGCCACCAGATGGGGCACCCGCTAGGGAAACCCTAGGGTGGCTTGGCCCCCAAGCCACAAGATGGCCGACCCCCTAGGTGGGCTCCCCCACCCCTTGGGCGAATGGGCTAGGATTTGGGTGGCGCCCAGCCCCTTGTGGGCTGGTGTGCCCCCTTCCCTTGGCTCATGAGGCCCCCAACACTTTCCGGGGCTCCCCGAAACCCATTTCGGTCTCCGACGAAAACCCGGTACCTTCCTGAACGCTTCAGGAGTCCGAATACCTTCATCCTATATATAAATCTTCACCTCTGTACCATTCCGGAGTTCCTCGTCATGTCCGGGATCTCATCCGGGACTCCAAACAACCTTGGGTCACCAACACAATAACTCAACTATACTTAGATCGTCACCAAACTTTAAGTGTGTAGACCCTGCGGGTTCGAGAACTATGCAGACATGACCGAGACACCTCTACGGTCAATAACCAATAGCGGGACCTGGATGTCTGATACGTCGCCAACGTATATATAATTTTTGATTGTTCCATGCTATTATATTATCATTCTTGGATGTTTTACAATCATTTTATAGTCACTTTATATCATTTTTGGTAATAACCTACTAACATACTACTCAGTGCCAGTTGTTGTTTTCTGCTTGTTTTTTACATTGCGGGAAATCAATATCAAACGGAGTCCAAATGCAACAAAACTTTTTGTGGATTTTTTTGGACCAGAAGACATCCTGTGGGTTGAAGAAGTACCGAAGAGGGAGCCCGAGGGGGGCACAAGACACCAGGGCACGCCTGGTCTCCCAGGCGCGCCCAGGTGAGTTTTGCCCACCTCGGTGGCCTCCCGCACCGCCTATTTGCTCTATAAATACCCCAATATTCCATAAACCCTAGTGGAGACGATCAAAATCAATTCCAGCCGCTGCAAGTTCCAGAAACACCAGATCCAATCTAGACACCATCGTGAAGGGGTTCATCATGTCCATTGGTGCTTCTCCGATGATGCGTGAGTAGTTCTTTGTAGACCTACCTGTAGTTAGTAGCTAGATGGCTTCCTCTCTCTCCTGATTCTCAATACATGGTCTCTTGGAGATCCATATGATGTAAGTCTTTTTGCGGTGTGTTTGTTGGGATCCTATGAACTTTGAGTTTATGATCAGATCTATGTTTTTATCCATGAAAGTTATTTGAGTCTTCTTTGATCTCTTATATGCATGATTGATTATAGCCTTGTATTTCTTCTCCGATATTTGGGTTTTGTTTGGCCAACTTGATCTATTTATCTTGCAATGGGAAGATGTGCTTTGTGATGGGTTCGATCTTACAGTGCTTGATCCCAGTGACAGAAGGGGAATCGACACGTATCTATCGTTGCTATTAAGGATAGAAAGATGGGGTCTATTTCTACATAAATAGATCTTGTATACATAATGTCATTGTTCTTATTGCATTACTTGGTTTTTCCAAGAACTTAATACACTAGATGCATGCTGAATAGCGGTCGATGTGTGGAGTAATAGTAGTAGATGCAGACAGGAGTAGGTCTACTAATCTTGGATGTGATACCTATATAATGACCATTGCCTGGATATTGTCATGATTATTTGAAGTTCTATCAATTTCCCAACAGTAATTGTTTTCCCACCGTTTGCTATTTTTCTTGAGAGAAGCCACTAGCGAAACCTACAACCCCCGGGTCTCTTCTTTAATATATGTGCCTTCACGATCTATTTTCCTTTGCTTTTATTTTCAGTTCTACTAAACCAAAAATACAAAAATACCTTGCTGCATGATACGTCCCCAACGTATCTATAATTTATGAAGTATTCATGCCATGTATACAATAATTCTATATGGTTTTGCTATGATTTGCATGGAACTAACCCAGACTGACGTTGTTTTTAGCAGAACTACTGTGATGTTGTTTTTTGTGCAGAAAAGAAAGTTCTCCAAACACCGCAAAACTTTTTGTTGATTTTTTATGGACCAGGAGAGAATCATTGGGCCAGAGCAGCACCTGGGGGTTACCCCGAGGGGGCACAACCCACCAGGGCGCGCTTGGGCCCCCAGGCGCACCCTTGTGGGTTGTGCCCACCTCGGTGGCCTCTCGTACCCCTTCTTCGCCCTATAAATTCCCAAATATTCCGAAAACCCTCGGGGAGACCCTAGATCGGAAGTTCCGCCGCCGCAAGCCTCTGTAGCCACCGAAAATCAATCGGGAGCCCGCTTCGGCACCCTGCCGGAGGGGGAGATCATCACCGATGGCCATCTTCATCATCCTGGCAGCCACCATGATGAGGAGGGAGCAGTCCACCCTCGGGGCTGAGGGTTTGTACCAGTAGCTACGTGTTTAATCTCTCTCTTTCGCGGGATCTTGAGATGTAACGATCTTGATGTATCATGGGCTTTGTTAACATAGATGGATCATATGATGTTTCTCCCCTCGCTGCAGTTGTTGTGATGAATTGAGTCTTTACCGTTTGAAGTTTTGTATTGTCGAATTGAATGTTCAGATCTGAGAACACATGATATATGTCTTGCATATGAATACATGTGGTGACGATGGGGTATTATTTTGATTCACTTGATATATGTTATGGCACTAAACTTGTGGATTCCCGAGGTGACTTTGGGGTAATCTATGCATAGGGGTTGATGCATCTTTTTATTATCTTTTCTCCGATAGAAAGTTTAGGGTCTCCTTGTAGTTCTTTGTGTGGATTGAGTATTATGAATCTGAAATTGTTTGATACATATTGTATAATTAACTCATGGGTACTCACGGTGACATTGGGGTATCTAGGTGACATTAGAGTTGGTTGATATGCATCACATGGTGTTATTTTAGTACGAACTCTTGATTAGATCGATCGGAAAGAATAGCTTGTTGTTATTTTAGTATGAACTCTAGGATAGATTGGTCAAAAAGAATAGCTTTGAGGTGGTTTCGTACCCTACAAACAATTTCTATATTTTGTTCTCCGCTAATAGGAACTCGGGAGTGATTCTTTATTGCACTTTCAGGGATAATCATATTGAGAGATTGCACTAGTGAAAGTATGCACCCTAGGCCTCATTTTTCCATCATTGCAATACTGTTTGTGCTCCATTTTACTATTTACTACCTTACTGTTTTTTATTTTTCGCACTACAAAAACTCATATCTACTATCCATACTACACTTTTATCATCATCTCTTCGCCGAACTAGTGCACCTATATAATTTGCCATTGTATTGGGTGTGTTGGGGACACAAAAGATTTCTTGTATTTGATTGCAGGGTTGCTTGAGAGAGACTATCTTCATCCTACGCCTCCCACGGATTTATAAACCTTAGGTCATCCACTTGAGGGAAAATTGCTACTGTCCTACAAAACTCTGCGCTTGGAGGCCCAACATGAGTCTACAAGAATAAAGTTGTGTAGTAGACATGAAGCTCTTTTCTGGCGCCGTTGCCAGGGAGGCGAGTGCTTGAAGGTATATCTTTAGATCTTGCAATCAAATCTTTTATTTTCTTGTTTTATCACTAGTTTGGTTAATAGAAGAAAACCACACAAAAAAATTGGAATTGAGGTTGCATCATATTATTGATCATCTTTATAATATATTTCTTGAAAATGATGGATCGGAAAATTGTGCTCAATTGTTAGAAGAAGAAGAAGTCAATAAAATGTTTGGCACAAAATATTTGAATGATGAGCATGATTGGATTTTTGGTATGAATTCTTTGAATATCCATGATGCTAACGATATGCAAAGCCATAAGCTTGGGGATGCTATGTTTGATGAAGATGATATTTTTAGTCCCCCAAACTTTGATGTGCAAATTTGTTATAATGGTAGCATGCCTCCTATTTATGATGATTATATTGATGAAAGTGGATTTGGAGAGGTCATGACTTTATTTAGTAATGATTCCACTATTTTGAAAGAGGTTCCAATTTATTATGAGAACAAAGTTGCTACTATATAAGGCATGCCTACTAGTTTTGTTACTTGTAGCGATAATTCAGCCGACCGTTGTAACTCCTAGCCATGGTGACTACTATATAAGGCATGGCTAGGGCACCCGATCAAGGGTTTGCATCCCTTTGTAACCTCATAGGCAAGAAGAAAGCCTAGCGGTGGAGTAAAGTATTATCCTTTAGCAAGGGAGCCTGAACGTGGGTAAAATCTTTATTATGTGGATCCATATGATCCTTGAACGTACTCTACGCCTCTCCATCTACACCCATATACTTACCGCCAGAGAAATACCCACGACACCATCCCTACACCTCTGTTTTATTTTCTTCTTGCAAGATTTAACATAAGACATGACATTCAAATCATGTGGGCTTCCTTCTTCCTTCGTAGGGGGATCCAACAGTGGTGCTCACTTTGTCGGCAGGACATGGACCGACTACATGACATGCTAGATTAAATGATCAATCAGGAGCTTTTTTGTAGCTTTTCTATGGTTTTGGCTTTAATTTTGTTCTCAATGGTTTTCTATGGGTTTTACTTTGACCATCAGTTTTGTAGGTTTTTGGTCATTTTATTTTCATTTTTGTTTCATTTTTAGCATTTTATTCTTCCTTTTTCTTTTCCCCCTTTCCTTTTCCTTTTTTTGTTGTCTCCTCTTTTTTATTTGTTCTTCTTTAATTTGTTAAATACATATTGTCGCATTCTCAAGTACACGTCAAACATTTTTCAGACATAAGTTAAATATATTCAAATATGCATGGAATATATTCCAAATACATGGTGAACATTTTTTTAATCTATGCAATGATAAATTTTTAAATATAAGGTGAACATGTTTCAAATATATGGTGAAATGTTTTTAAAGTTCAACATTTTTAACATATCAAACATCGATGCAGAAAAACATATCAAACATTTTTCCAAAATACACGGAGAACATTTTTTCAAATAAGTAGAACATTTTGAAATATGCAGTGATAATTTTAAACACATGTTGAACATATTTAAATATGCAGCAATCCTTTTTAAACACATGTACACATGTTAAATATTTTGTAAATGCATGTCCAAGATTTTTCTAAACACACGGTGAACATTTTTTAGAACATGTTAATCAATTTTGGAGACAGTCGCTGAATAATTTTTAAATACATGGTTTATTTTTTCAAAATACATGTCGACCATATTTCTGAATACATGGTAAATATTTATTAGATATGTTGAACATTTTTAGGGTATAGTTGAACAATTTTTACCACAGGTTGAACATATTTTCAAAAATGTGTGAACACTTTTTAAAGTACATGAATAGTTAAAAAAATTACTAGGATCCTTTTAAAAGTACATGAGCAATTTGTGTTTTATAGTGATATTTTTACCGAAAAAGGTAACAGAAAAGAAACAAGCAAACTGTGAAAATGTTGACCAGCTGCTGCTCAATCTTTTTAAAAAAGAACTATCTCAATCGTGTCGGAATGAACTACAAGAAACGTTTCGCTGCAGAACTTGTAGTTTGGCCCGACCCATAAGCGGCGTGATTGTTCTAGCGGAGAGCAACTTCTGGCTCGCAACATGTGTTGAAGTTTGGCCTGACCCATAAGAGAAATTTCATACACTTCACGGAGCATTCTGAAGGGTGTTGAAATGCGGTGATCATGCGAGTCTCGGATTTGGCTGATCCGGACTGGGATGGACAACTGTTGGAGGCCTTATTTTGTGAATTTTATGTTAAAATATCATGGAAATACCTTTGTGAGTTGGGATGGGAGACCATGTCATGTGGCACTTTGATCCGAAGGGGAAATTTCCAGTTAAGTCGGCGTATCACCGGGAACTGTTCTGAGAGATGCTAGGTTGGGCAGAGATGCCGGTCCATCATCAACGTCAGAGCCTTGTAGGACGGACTAGAGCAGGTTCGCTCATAACAGTCTTCCTCTTTGTATGAACATTCAACTCAAGAAGGTGGAGTTGGATTCAAGATGTCCATTATGCAACAGATTGGATGAAGATGGAGGACACCTTTTTCTAAAATGCAAGTTTGTCAAGCACGTATGGAGGTCTCTTGAGTTGGAAGACACAAGAACGGGACTTGATAGAGTACACTAGTCCACATGCGGTTTTTGATCACCTATGGCTCTGATCCTGAATTAGCCGCCTTCGACTATAGAGGAGGAGTATGGGCGAAGCACGCTCCAGACTGTATCTCGGCTCTGGTCGCCAGCGAGATCGCTAAGCGCGTTTAGTGAGGGAATGATTTGTTCCGGTTCAAGGAAAAATCTTCTGACTTGCAACAGACGAGCTATACACGCTCCCCTCCGAGACGTACTATTATCGCGCGGTACACGGCGGACAACGGGCAAGCGCTCACCTACACCCATGCTTTGGGCCGGCCCATGTGAGAGGCGGGGTGCTCCATTTTAAAAAATTTCCTTTTTCAAAATTTTTTGAAATTAAGAAAATCTTCATAACTTTTTGATTTTTTTTTCAAAACCTTAAAAATATTTGGGATTTCAAAATAATATTTTGAATCTCAAAAATTGGTAACGATTTTTTTCCATATTTAATGAAATATACATTAATTTTAAAATTTTCGGAAAACGTTCTGAACTTCCAAAAATGTTCTAAGATATGAAAATATTCCAAGGATTTATAAATAAAGAAAAAAGGAAAAAAAATAAAAAATAAAACACAAATAGAAAAGAAACAAAGAAGAAAAAGCAGTTTAGTGAAGATTCCAGAACCTTCCAAAACCCGGTGGCCGGAAGATAGGAAAGCCGAGTATGAGCCTGCCGTACGCTTCGGTTTTCTTTTAGTTATTTACTATATTTTTTTGGTTTTCTATTTTTCTTTGTATTTAAATGCTTTTCTTCGTTTCTTTCATAGTTTTACTGATTTCCCCCCTTTTTCGTTGGTTTTGTTTGGTTCTTTCTTGGTTTTCACTGTTATTTTTCCTTTCCTTGTTTTTTTTCTTGGGTTTCTTTGTTCTGGGGTTCATTCTTTGCATTAGTTTTTATTCGGTTTTATTCTTTTAGTTTTCTTTGTTTTCCTGTGTTTTTTGTCGATTTTCATCAGTTCCTTTTTTGTTCAACACATATTTGTTTTCTCAGTACACATTCAACATTTTTCATATACATAAGGAACAATTTTATATAGATTTTTAACACTTTCACAATACATGATGAACATATTTGAAAACTTACATTTTTATGTCTATTTTTCATTATATATGTTTTGATGTCTAATTTTTTCCATACACCTTGTAAAATTTTCGTATAGACATACTACATTTTCTAATAAAATGTATGATTTGATGTCTACATTTTGTGCATAGATCCAGAACCTTTTTTATGCAAGTTTAACAATTTCGAAATAAATGGTTAACATTTTTCAATGTAATGATTAAAAAAATTCCTAATACATTTTTTGATATCAACTTTGTGCCATACACATTTTTTCCTTTTTTATACAACTGTAACCCATAACATAAGAGCGTTTTTGACACTACACTAGTGTCAAAAACGCTCTTATATTATGGGACGGAGGGAGTATGTTTTACATTTTTAAATACATGATGAAGATTTTTTTAGAACACATGTTTTTGAACATTGTTGTTTGAATTTGTGTTAAACATTTTTTTTGAAATAAATGTTGAAACATATTTTCCAGATTGCATCAACATTGTTCTTATAGTTGCACCAACATTTGTTTTAACACCGCACAGACAGTTTTTTCACATTTCACCATTTTTTTCAGATGCTATCAACATTATTTTTAACACTGCACAAACATTTTTTCAAACTGAAGTTTTTTTAAATATGTGTATTTTGGACTTTTTTACATAAAATATAATAAAAAGTAGAAACAAAGACAAGAAAATGAAAATTTGTAATCGAATAGACGAACGAACGAAAAACGATCGAGCGAACAACGCCACTGGGCCCGCCCATTTGAACGGCCAATCAGGCGAGAGGACGGGTTGTCTCGCTAGGAGCAAGACATAGCGGCGCCCCCGCATGCGCAGCTGCTCTTTCTCTTTTTTCGTGGGTCGCACAGCAATGGCCCTGTTTGGATGCTGCAGTAAGAGTTAGAGTTGGTTAGTTCAGGCTAAACTAACCCTAAAGGATCCAAACATGTGGAGTTAGATAGCAGTTAGTTGCTTTAACCTGGCAAAAAAATCCAACCCAATGGGGAGGTGCTAATTGGAGTTAGATGTGGTTGGTCCCATTAAAAGATACTCTCTCCTGCACCCGTACCTCATCCTCCCGCACCAGCCAGCCGCCCCAATCCCGCCACCCCCGCCGCCACTCCCGCAGCCCCCGCCGCCCCCGTCCCACAGCTCCCCGCCGCGCCCGCCCGTCGCCCCCATCCCGCCACCGCTTCCCCGCCCCCATCCCGCTCCTTCCGGGGCCGCGGCATCCCTCCCCGTTCAGCCACTCGAGCCATGGTGTCGTCTCTTGCGCCCCCGTCGCCGTTAAGCCACTCGACCGGCGCCCCTCGTTGCGGCTATGCTTCACTTATTCGTGGAGTCTTCACTGATTGCGCCTAGGCTTCTTCAAGAGCGATGTGAAGTGAGTATTTGTTGTTCGTCAACCTTTTATGATTGAAGGCCGCACCAAATCCGGCTAGAAAGTGAGAAAAAATGTATTTATTGTCAATCTAATCCTGTGATCCAAACAATCATCTTGGTTAGAGTTAGTTCAGGGTTAGTCCAGAATTAAAAACTAACTCTAACTCTAACCAAGGTTAGAGTATCCAAACAGGGCCAATGGCCGGCTTTCCTCGTTACTCCCGTAGATAAAGCCTCCACTTTTCCCACCCATCTTCTCTCACTTAAAATTGTGTGGGGTGGTCGGTGACGCGGTGGGTTCGAGGTGAGCCGACACGGGCCATCGAAACCGCGTACGAGCCTATCGAGCAGGCGCCGCGCGTCGCCGACACATGGATCGCCCCGGCCGGCCCCGTCGCCATCGGCCCGGATCCCGCTGTCGAGCCGGTGTAGTCGCCCAACCCCGCCGTGCTCCGCCGTTAGGCGACAGCTCGTCATCAGGGGGCCGCCCTATCCCGAGGATGGGCGCCGCGTGCATGCATGCATGCCTCTGTCGGCCGACGAGACCGCGCACCCGCATTGTTTGTTGTCGATCTCCTCTCCAACGTCACCGTGGACATGGAGGGTGAAGCGGATGGAGGACGGGCGGTGCGTGCGTGCGCGTGTCGGCTCTCCGGCGAGGTCGACCGCGCATCCGCACTGTCGAGGCTGTCGTCGCCATCGCGGAACCCCAACCGCAGGCCGCGAGGGAGCTAGTCGATCAAAGATGGAAGATTTGATTGCGCGCGCCCGTGCGTGTCTCCTGCATGCATCCACCACGCTTCTCCAACAAGCGCCGGCTACCTAGAAACGGGTCAGGCGTATCTCTCCGTCCAGATATATAGCTTGCTACGTCGACCGTGTGACTCGTGTCCACGTGTGTATGCGTAGGAGTGTAGCTAGTCGGATCGAGCTAGGTTCAGTGCACATCGATTAATCAATCAATTCTCCATCAAGCTGCTGGTACGTATTGACTGTGGTAGTCTTCTCCATGCCCCGGCCGGGTCCTCTGCCGTCTGCACTGCACGCATGTGGAGGAACATGGACGCACAGGGCGCGCCAGGGCATGCACGCATGTGCGAGGGCTCAGCGAAGTGGACGGACCGAACATGCACGCACCAGGTCGCAGTGTACGTAGTACCCTCATCGGCGCGCCCCGGCCGGTTAGTCGATCGAGCAGCATGCGCCGTTTACAGGCACGCAGGCAATCTGTGTCATGCATGTAGCAGTAGCAGTAACACTGTGCAATATCTATGCTGCACGTACAGCATCAGCGTACAGAGGCTGTGCAGTGTACGCCCGTAGATACAGAGCACCGGTCACATGCCCGCCGCTGCGAGCAGGAACGGACGGACGTACAGAGGCTAGGGAGGAAGCGCGTCGCGCTCGTCGAGGGCAGTCAGGCGCACGCACGCTGCCGCGCTCGCGGGGCCGGGCCGGCCGGGCGTCGACCATGTGACCGAGTTTGGATAGGCGAGGCCGTTGAAGGGCGCGCGTGCCGTGCCGTCTCCGACGAGGCCGGGGACGGATGCGGCGCGCGGCGCGCGGCGTCAGGGGTGTCCGCGGGTGGTGGCGCCGCGGTCTGGGCCAGAAACGGCATCGTAACCGCCGCCTCCCCCGCTCCGGGAGCGCATCGGCCGTTGCTGCTGGTTGGTTGGGCCGTTGGGCGGGCCACGTCGTGGTAGTTGCGTCGCGTCGGTGGGGTCCCGCTTGCACCCGCCGCTACCGGTGCCGTCCAGTCCGCGCAAGGGGATCACCAGCACAGTCCGGCACTGTGTGACCGCGCCACTGCCCTGCCGCCGCGTCGACCACGTACCAACCAAATAAACCTGCCTAGTAAATGCCATGGCGTGCGGTCGCCGGAAAGATGACGACGGTTGCCAAGTTCAAACCAAGCGCGCGGCGGACCGATCGAGCTAACCCTCGTCCGAATTTGAACGACGGGCGCGCGCGGCGGCACGTACGTACTCTACGTACGTTGGCCACCCAGCCAGGAGCCACGGCCAACGGCCAAACCCCACCCACAGCGACGCCGTTGCGCCGGCGCCGCGTGTCCCACCGAGGCCCGTCCCGCCCAACGCTGCGCCGCCAAGTGTCAGGCCGGTCCAATGGCCGGCCGTCCTCTCCAGCCTCCACGGCCGTTCGCCACGTACGTACGGTGACACCGACACTTACTCACGAACTGCCATCGGGCCGACACGTAGCAGCACGGTCGATCGAGCCATCCATCCATCCGTCTCAGTACGTCGTGGTCGCGGGCTCATGGCTAAGGTTCCTGGGTCCGTAACTGCCGGCCGGTTATGGAAAAGTTAGGTGTTTCTGGTGGGCGTGGAGCGGTTCGTACTACGTGCGTAGATGCCCCGCGCCGGATACGCGACACGTGTGTGTGGACGGTTAGCGGAGGAGTCGGTCGATCGTCACACCTAAAACGACGGGACGTCAGTTGCACTAACCAGTCAATTAGCACGCGTACAGTGCTTGCTAGCTCCGTTGCCTCCACCACCGACCTGTCCTTACCAGGCATAGAGTTTGGTTCACCGGTGGCTGGTGGCAACGATCGATCGATCGTCCCGGTAAAAGTCGCGCGTGACGAGGATTAACTGAGACGGCTGCATGCACTTAGGTGGGTGACGAGGCAGTAGAGTGGACGTACTGACATGACAATTTACTTACTTACTTAGATGATATCGGTGGGTAGATGATGACTTCTTCCGCGATCGGTCGCGGGCATACAATAACAGGGTTTTTGTACGTGGCACGATGCCCATCATAATTGAAACCTTGGTACGTAGAATAGCAAATTAGTTACCGCGACTACAGCATTATTATATTAGAGGCCATGCATGACTTCACTTGCCTTTCGTTTCTTTTTTTAACATATTATAGATGCAAACGCTCGTATATACGCGCATACAATTATTCCTATAAACACATAGGTACATACTATCTCTATGAAATGTTTTCTTTCACTAAACACACATCGACGGGAATCCTGAAATAATTCCAGCATAAATGCGAGAGTCGGGATTTGAACTCTAGCGAGCTAAGAATACCACCATCCTCTTAACCATCAATCACATGATGGTTCGCTGCCATTCCTTTTTCTTATCCACCGCGTGGCGTGCGCGTGCAGATTAAAAGGGGTATCGCCGGCACTAATTTATCCTCATCCTCGATCACTTTATGCAAGAAGAATATAAAAACTGCATCATTAGCGCGTCTCCAAAATACTGGTCGACCCACTGACCCACAGCACCGTCGATCCTGCGCAGCTAGCTAGCTACCGACCACGCTACCTGACGCACGGCGGGGACGATCTATCTCGGTCACGGCCGGGCGACGTCACCGGAGACTGATGCACCGCCGGCCACAGCGTCCGAGACGTGTGTGCGTGCTACCTTCGGCTAGCCTGCAGCGGTGTGCGTGCAGGCCATCGGGATCACGACATGCGCCGACGCGATCTCGACGGAGCTCGAGCTCTGGATTAAGAAACACGCACGAATCTCCGGTGGTTGTTTGTCGATATGTTGTGACCATCCCGGCCCGGCCGGCCCTGTTGTGATACGGATGTGTGGACCGTGACTCGGCCGACAGGTGGACCAACGGGGGCCTAACACGTTCCAGAGTGCAATCGGACGGTGGATGACCTGAAAGCAACCTAGCACATCATATGACTAGCTAGCTTGGACGACCGGAGTGTATGCGCGGTGGTTGTTGGTTGCTAGAGCATCTACAACCGTCACCATGCTCTCCTCATTTGTTTGGGTGGACATGCCACGCTCTACCTGGACAAAAAGAACCATATCCAAATGGGCGCTTTTAAATCTAGGCCAAATGTTCGGGTTGTCCAACACACCTAAACTCAGTTCATATGTGGGGCGGATTCGAAAATTTCTAGATACGTCTGGACGCAAGTCATGTCGGACAGGCCCAGACCCCACCCCGATCCCAAATTCATCCCCACCCAGAATGGACGTTAGCCTTACACTCAACGGCTCACATTGTTCCACTGCCCATCCGTTCCCTCCTCGCGCCCCCATGGCCGACTCCAGCAGGGAGTCCAACACCATTGACGGGGATGTGCTTACCAAGGAGGATTCGATCTCACGCCCCGTACGACGAGAAGCTCGCCCTACACATCACCCTCCACCGAGCGCAGATGGAGAGGGGAGGGAGCTTCAAACCATGCGCCCTCCTCGGTGGCCTGGAGGAGCAGCTCAACCTCCGCGTCAGACCGGGTCAGTCCGCTACCTCCCTAATGAGGTGGCGGGGCAAGTAGTGCCGCCCGACACCTCCAGTCCCTGCCCCTCCCAGACCGCACTGGGGGCTTGTGCTAGGACCTTTGAGCACGCACCCGTTGCTCCTAGAGTCAGAGGCGTGGGATCGCGCGAGGCAGGGGGCGGCGCAAAACCGGATCTAACCAGGCTGGTTGATGGTCATGCGGATCCGCGTCTGCCCGCCAACGAGGAGGACCTTGTTCGTGAAGTCATTCACATCTCCATGACTTCGACGAGGACTGATGCACATCACCGTCACCGCCGCAGCAAAAATGCCAAGGCATTGCAGCTTGGCATCGAGGAGTCCAAGCAGCTCGCCAGGCAGAGGGCGAGCAACACGGCAAAAGCTCAGCGCCTCGCCAAGGAGCAGGCCCACCCCCTTCCCCGGTAGCTTGCCGGGCTACCCTCCTCGTCCGACGGCGGCCCTACCAACGACAATGATGATGCCCCTCTGGCCATTGACGCTTATAATTGTTTCCCGGATTAGGGGGCACTCACTACATTGTCTCTCGGCCAGGTGGGCCCGGCCGAGGACCACCCATGACGATTCATCGGTAGACCATCTCCAGGAGGCCCATGACGCGTAGATGAAATATCTGATGGGGAGCGTAGTAATTTCAAAAAAAATCCTACGCACACGCAAGATCATCGTGATGCATAGCAACGAGAGGGGAGAGTGTCGTCCACGTACCCTCGTAGACCGTAAGCGGCAGCATTATGACAACGCGGTTGATGTAGTCGTACGTCTTCACGTTCAACCGATCCTAGTACCGAACATACGACACCTCCGCGATCTGCACATGTTCAGCTCGGTGACGTCCCACGAACTCACGATCCAGTAGAGCTTCGAGGGAGAGTTCCTTCAGCACATCGGCGTAATGACGGTGTTGATGAAGCTACCGATGCGGGGCTTCGCCTAAGCACCGCTACGATATGACCGAGGTAGATTATGGTCGAGGGGGGCACCGCATAGGGCTAATAGATCTATGATCAATTTGTGTGTCCTAGGGTGCCCCCTGCCCCCATATATAAAGGAGCAAGGGGGGAGGCCGGCCTGGCCTTGGGCCGCGCCAAGGAGAGGGGGAGTCCTCCTCCTAGGGGGAGTAGGACTCCCCTTTCCTAGTCCAACTAGGAAGGAGGAAGGGTGAAGGAAAGAGAGGGAGAGAGGGAAGAAAGAGGGGGCGCCGCCTCCCTCCTTGTCCAATTTGGACTCGCAAGGGGGGGGGGCAGCCCTAGGCCCTCTCCTCTCTCTCCCATAAGGCCCTTGTTGGTCTATTAGATCCCCCGGGGTTTCCGATAACCCCCCGGCACTCCGATAAATATTCGGTGACCCTCGGAACTCATCCGGTGTCCGAATATAGTCGTCCAATATATCAATCTTTATGTCTCGACCATTTCGAGACTCCTCGCCATGTCTGTGATCATATCCGGGACTCCGAACTACCTTCGGTACATCAAAACACATAAACTCATAATACTGATCGTCACCGAACGTTAAGCGTGCGGACCCTACGGGTTCGAGAACTATGTAGACATGACTGAGACATATCTCCGGCCAATAACCAATAGCGGAACCTGGATGCTCATATTGGCTCCTACATATTCTACGAAGATCTTTATCGGTCAAACCGCATAACAACATACGTTGTTCCCTTTGTCATTGTATGTTACTTGCCCGAGATTCGATCATCGGTATCTCAATACCTAGTTCAATCTCGTTACCGGCAAGTCTCTTTACTCGTTCAGTAGTGCATCATCCTGCAACCAACTCATTGGTCACATTGCTTGCAAGGCTTACAGTGATGTGCATTACCGAGAGGGCCCAGAGATACCTCTCCGACAATCGGAGTGACAAATCCTAATCTTGATCTATGCCAACTCAACAAGTACCATCAGAGACACCTGTAGAGCACCTTTATAATCACCCAGTTACATTGTGACGTTTGGTAGCACACAAAGTGTTCCTTCGGTATTCGGGAGTTGCATAATCTCATAGTCATAGGAACATGTATAAGCCATGAAGAAAGCAATAGCAACAAACTTAACGATCAAGTGCTAAGCTAACAGAATGGATCAACTCAATCACATCATTCTCTAATGATGTGATCCTGTAAATCAAATGACAACTCATGTCTATGGTTAGGACACACAACCATCTTTGATTCAACGAGCTAGTCAAGTAGAGGCATACTAGTGACATTATGTTTGTCTATGTATTCACACATGTACTAAGTTTCCAGTTAATACAATTCTAGCATGAATAGTAAACATTTATCATGATATAAGGAAATATAAATAACAACTTTATTATTGACTCTAGGACATATTTCCTTCAGTCTCCCACTTGTACTAGAGTCAATAATCTAGATTACACAGTAATGATTCTAACACCCATGGAGTCTTGGTGTTGATCATGTTTTGCTCGTGAGAGAGGCTTAGTCAATGGGTCTGCAACATTCAGATCCGTATGTATTTTGCAAATCTCTATGTCCCCCTCCTTGACTTGATCGCGGATGGAATTGAAATGTCTCTTGATGTGCTTGGTTCTCTTGTGAAATATGGGTTCCTTTGCCAAGGCAATTGCACCAGTATTGTCACAAAAGATTTTTGTTAGACCCGATACACTAGTTATGACACCTAGATCGGATATGAACTCCTTCATCCAGACTCCTTCATTTGCTGCTTCCAACGCAGCTATATACTCCGCTTCACACGTAGATCCCGCCACGACGCTTTGTTTAGAACTGCACCAATTGACAGCTCCACCGTTCAATATAAACACGTATCCGGTTTGTGACTTAGAGTCATCCGGATCAGTGTCAAAGCTTGCATCGACGTAACCATTTACGACGAGCTCTTTGTCACCTCCATAAATGAGAAATATATCCTCAGTCCTTTTCAGGTATTTCAGGATGTTCTTGACCGCTGTCCAGTTATCCACTCCTGGATTACTTTGGTACCTCCCTGCTAAACTAATAGCAAGGCAGACATCAGGTCTGGTACACAGCATTGCATACATGATAGAGCCTATGGTTGAAGCATAGGGAACACCTTTCATTTTCTCTCTATCTTCTGCAGTGGTCGGACATTGATGCAAGAACCCTTTCTTTGCTTGATCCATTTTGAAATTTTTCAAAACTTTGTCAAGGTATGTGCTTTGTGAAAGTCTAATTAAGCGTATTGATCTATCTCTATAGATCTTGATGCCCAATATATAAGCAGCTTCACCGAGGTCCTTCTTTAAAAACTCTTATTCAAGTATCCTTTTATGCTATCCACAAATTCTATATCAGTTCCAATTAACAATATGTCATCCACATATAATATTAGAAATGCTACAGAGCTCCCACTTACTTTCTTGTAAATACAATCTTCTCCAAAAGTTTGTATAAAACCATATGCTTTGATCATACTATCAAAACGTTTATTCCAACTCCGAGATGCTTGCACCAGTCTATAGATGGATCGCTGGAGCTTACACACTTTGTTAGCATCCTTTGGATTGATAAAACCTTCAGGTTGCATCATATACAACTCTTCTTCTAGAAATCCATTCAGGAATGCAGTCTTTACATCCATTTGCCAAATTTCATAATCATAAAATGCGGCAATTGCTAACATGATTCAGACGGACTTAAGCATCGCTACGGGTGAGAAGGTCTCATCGTAGTCAACTCCTTGAACTTGCCGAAAACCTTTTGCAACAAGTCGACAATAACATTACCGTCAGCGTCAGTCTTCTTCTTGAAGATCCATTTATTCTCGATGGCTTGCCAATCATCGGGCAAGTCAATCAAAGTTCACACTTTGTTCTCATACATGGATCCCATCTCAGATTTCATGGCCTCAAGCCATTTCGCGGAATCTGGGCTCATCATCGCTTCCTCATAGTTCGTAGATTCGCCATGGTCAAGTAGCATGACCTCCAGATTCAACTCAAGCTGGAGAAACTGACACCCGCCAGCCACCTGTGTGCGAAGCACGTCGGTAGAACCAGTCTCGCGTAAGTACGCGTAATGTCGGTCCGGGCCGCTTCATCCAACAATACCGCCGAATCAAAGTATGACATGCTGGTAAGCGGTATGACTAGTATCGCCCACAACTCACTTGTGTTCTACTCGTGCATATAACATCTCCGCATAAATGCTACGTCTTGAGTTTGCGTTGGTTTTCCTCGAAGAGGAGAGGGTGATGCAGCAATAGTAGCGTAAGTATTTCCCTCGGTTTTTGAGAACCAAGGTATCAATCCAGTAGAAGGCTCCTCAAAAGTTCCACGCACCTACACAAACAAACTGAGAACTCGCAACCAACGCGATAAAGGGGTTGTCAATCCCTTCACGGCCACTTGTGAAAGTGAGATCTAATAAAGATAGTAAGATAAGATAAATATATTTTTGGTATTTTATAATATAGATGCAAATAAAAGTAGATTGGAAGCAAATATGATAGGAGATAGACCCGGGGCCATAGGTTTCACTAGTGGCTTCTCTCAAGATAGCATAAGTATTACGGTGGGTGAACAAATTACTGTCGAGCAATTGATAGAAAAGCGAATAATTATGAGATTATCTAGGCATGATCATGTATATAGGCATCACGTCCATAACAAGTAGACGGACTCCTGCCTTCATCTACTACTATTACTCCACACATCGACCAACTCCTGCCTGCATCTAGAGTATTAAGTTCATAAAAACAGAGTAACGCATTAAGCAAGATGACATGATGTAGAGGGATAAACTCAAGCAATATGATATAAACCCCATCTTGTTATCCTCGATGGCAACAATACAATACGTGCCTTGCAACCCTTTCTGTCACTGGGTAAGGACACCGCAAGATTGAACCCAAAGCTAAGCACTTCTCCCATGGCAAGAAAGATCAATCTAGTAGGCCAAACCAAACTGATAATTCGAAGAGACTTGCAAAGATAACTCAATCATACATAAAAGAATTCAGAGAAGATTCAAATATTATTCATAGATAAACTTGGTCATAAACCCACAATTCATCGGATCTCGACAAACACACCGCAAAAAGAGTTTACATCGAATAGATCTCCACAAGAGAGGGGGAGAACATTGTATTGAGATCAAAAAAGAGAGAAGAAGCCATTTAGCTAATAACTATGGACCCGTAGGTCTGTGGTAAAATACTCACAACTCATCGGAGGGGCAAGGGTGTTGATGTAGAAGCCCTCTGTGGTCGATTCCCCCTCCGGCAGAACGCCGGTGAAGGCTCCAAGATGGGATCTCGCGGATACAGAAGGTTACGGTGGTGGAAATTGTGTTTCGTCTGCCCCCTGGATGTTTTCGGGGTTCGTAGGTATATATAGGAGGAAGAAGTACGTCGGTGGCCACCCGAGGGGCCCACGAGACAGGGGGCGCGCCCTCCTATCTCATGGGAGCCTCGGCTACTTCTTGATTTGCACTCCAAGTTCTCTGGATCACGTTCGTTCCAAAAATCACGCTCCCGAAGGTTTCATTCCGTTTGGACTCCGTTTGATATTCCTTTTCTTCGAAATACTGAAATAGGCAAAAAAACAGCAATATGGGATGGGCCTCCGGTTAGTAGGTTAGTCCCAAAAATAATATAAATGTGTAAAATAAAGCCCATAAATATCCAAAAGGAGTAATATAATAGCATGGAACAATCAAAAATTATAGATGCATTGGAGACGTATCAAGCATCCCCAAGCTTAATTCCCGCTCGTCCTCGAGTAGGTAAATGATAAAAAAGAAACTTTTGATGTCGAATGCTACCTGGCATAATTTATAATGTAATTTTCTTTATTGTGGCATGAATGTTCAGATCCAAATGATACAAAATAAAAGTTCATATTGACATAAGAAATAGTAATACTTCAAGCATACTAATCAAAGTAATCATGTCTTCTCAAAATAACTTGGCCAAAGAAAGTTATCCCTACAAAATCATATAGTCTGGCTATTGCTCTATCTTCATCACACAAAGTATTTAATCATGCACAACCCCGATGACAAGCCAAGCAATTGTTTCATACTTTAATAATCTCAAACTCTTTCAACTTTCACGCAATACATGAGCGTGAGCCATGGACATATCACTATATGTGGAATAGAATGGTGCTTGTGGAAAAGACAAAAAATGAGAAGATAGTCTCACATCAGCTAGGCATATCAACGGGCTATGGAGATGCCCATTAATAGATATCAATGTGAGTGAGTAGGGATTGCCATGCAACGGATGCACTAGAGCTATAAATATATGAAAGCTCAACAAAAGAAACTAAGTGGGTGTGCATCCAACTCGCTTGCTCACGAAGACCTAGGGCATTTTGAGGAAGCCCATCATTGGAATATACAAGCCAAGTTCTATAATGAAAAATTCCCACTAGTATATGAAAGTGACAACATATGAGACTCTCTATCATGAAGATCATGGTGCTATTTTGAAGCACAAGTGTGGAAAAAGAGATAGTAGCATTGTCCCTTCTCTCTTTTTCTCTCATTTTATTTTTTCTTTCCTTTTTCTTTTCTTTTTTTTCTTTGACCTTTTTTTTCTTTTTGTCCTTTCTCTTTTTTTCCCTCTTTTTTTCTTTTTGTAAAGTCTGAAGTCTCATCCCGACTTGTGGGGGAATCATAGTCTTCATCATCCTTTCCTCACTAGGACAATGCTCTAATAACGAAGATCATCACACTTTTATGGATTTACAACTCAAGAATTACAACTCAAAGCTAGAACAAGATATGACTCTATATGAATGCCTCCAGCGGTGTACCGGGATATGCAATGAATCAAGAGCGACATGTATGAAAATTATGAAGGTGGCATTGCCACAAATACAATGTCAACTACATGATCATGCAAAGAGCAATATGACAAAAGTAATGTGTGTCATATGAACGGAACGGTGGAAAGTTGCATGGCAATATATCTCGGAATGGCTATGGAAATGCCATAATAGGTAGGTATGGTGGCTGTTTTGAGGAAGGTATATGGTGGGTGTATGGTACCGGCGAAAGTTGCGCGGTACAAGAGAAGCTAGCAATGATGGAAGTGTGAAAGGGTGTGTATAATCCATGGACTCAACATTAGTCAAAAGAACTCATATACTTGTTGCAAAAATTTAGAAGTCATCAAAAACCAAAGCACTACGCGCATGCTCCTAGGGGGGTAGATTGGTAGGAAAAGACCATCGCTCGTCCCCGACCGCCACTCATAAGGAAGACACTCAATAAATAAAATTGTGCTCCAACTTCATCACAAAGCGGTTCACCATACGTGCATGCTACGGGAATCACAACCCTTAACACAAGTATTTTCCATAATCACCTCAACTAGCATGAGTCTAATATCACTACCTCCATATCTCAAAACAATTATCAAGCATCACATTGATCATAGCATCCACTTCACTTTCTATGATAGTTTTTATTATACCCAACTTGGATGCTCATCATTCTAGGACCAAATTTGTAACCATAGCAAATACCATGCTGTTCTAAAATACTCTAAAAATAATATAAGTGAAGCATGAGATACTAATAATTTCTTCAAAATTAAGACACCACCGTGCTCTAAAAGATATAAGTGAAGCACTAGAGCAAAAACTATCAAGCTCAAAAGATATAAGTGAAGCACATAGAGTATTCTAGCAAATTCTAATCAAATAGGCTTCTCCCAAAAGGTGTGTACAGCAAGGATGATTGTGGTAAACTAAAAATCAAAGACTAATATAATACACGACGCTCCAAGCAAAACACTTATCATGTGGCGAATAAAAATATAGCTTCAAGTAAAGTTACCAATGAACGAAGACGAAAGAGGGGATGCCTTCCCGGGGCATCCCCAAGCTTACGCTTTTGGCTATACTTGAATATCTTGGGGTGCCTTGGGCATCCCCAAGCTTAGGCTCTTGCCACCCTTTATTCCATAGTCCATAAAAGCTTTACCCAAAACTTGAAAACTTCACAACACAAAACTCATCAGGAAATCTTATAAGCTCCGTTAGTGAAAGAAAACAAAACCACCACATAAGGTACTGTAATGAACTCATTATTTATTTATTTTGGTGTTAAACCTACTGCATTCCAACTTCTCTATGGTTTATAAACTATTTTACTAGCCATAGATGCATTGAAATAAGCAAACAACACACGAAAAACAGAATCTGTCAAAAACAGAACAGTGTGTAGGAATCTGTAACTAACGCAAACTTCTGGAACTCTAAAAATCCTACCAAAATAGGAAGTCCTGTAAAATTCGTTTATTGACCAGCAGAAAAAATAATCAACGCAAAATCACGTTCCTGTGATTTAACAAAATTATATTCGTGTGCTCAAAGTTTCTGTTTTTCAGCAGAATCAAATCAACTATCATCATAGGTTATCCTATAGGTTCTACTTGGCACAAACACTAATTAAAAGATAAAAGCACATCTAAACAAAAGGTAGATGTAATATTTATTACTAAACAGGAGCAAAAACAAAAAACACAAAGAAAATTGGGTTGCCTCCCAACTAGCGCTATCATTTAATGCCCCTAGCTAGGCATAAAAGCAAAGATAGATCTAACGAGTGCCATCTTTGGCACTAAATTCATCAATAGGGCGCTTGTGATCTCTAGGGATTTCTCCCTTTTAGCAATGGCTAAACCTTTAGGAAAAAAAATCAAGAAATTCATTGTTAGCAAAAGGTTCCTTAACGATAGAGAGACAATGGGGAAGAACACTTATG
Source organism: Triticum dicoccoides (assembly GCF_002162155.2). Classification (NCBI taxonomy): domain Eukaryota; kingdom Viridiplantae; phylum Streptophyta; class Magnoliopsida; order Poales; family Poaceae; genus Triticum; species Triticum dicoccoides. The sequence goes on along the minus strand of NC_041381.1, from coordinate 682,575,865 downwards.
GATTTGAGATCCGCGTCTCCTTTACTAGAAGATTCACCCTTATTTTTAGGAACATAAATAAACTTGGCAGTTTTAATAGGGGGTTTTGGAATGTTTTTCATAGGGGAAAACACGGAACCTAAGTTTGTAATGATATCCTCAAGTTTACCGATTCTAGCAGAGAGTCTAGATCTATTTTTTTCATTGACTATAGGTTCTTTTTCTTTAAGATTCTTCAAAGTAACTCCAACCCTAGATCCAAATTGGGTAATGTGATTATGAATCTTTTTATCCAAATTTTCAATCAACTCAACAGTGGCAATTTTATTTTCAATAATCTCAAGCCGTTGCATAACGTGTTCTAAAGTTAAGACAGTTCCATTGATCAAAAGAGGTGGTGGGCCAAACAAATCTAACATAGCATTATAAGCATCAAACGTATGGCTACTCATGAAATCACCACCGGTAGCAATATCAAGAACACATCTATTCCAAGGAGTAATGCCTACATAAAAATTGCGGAGAAGAACAGAAGTAGCAAGCTTCCTAGTAGCTTTACATTGGGCATTGCAAATTCTATGCCAAGCATCTTTTAAACTTTCTCTCTCCCTTTTCTTAAAATTGAGAATTTCTTGTTCGGGAGTGAGAATAAGGATAGGAGGACTAGCCATGACAACAAGGTAAACGAGCTAACACACGGGCAAATGGAAAAAGGCAAGCAAAAGAGAGAGGGGGAGATTGGGAAAGAGAGGGCGAATAAAATGGCAAGGGTGAAGTGGGGGAGAGGAAAATGAGAGGCAAATGACAAATAATGTAAATGCGAGGGACATGGGTTTGTGATGGGTACTTGGTTTGTTTTGACTTGAGCGAAGACCTCCCTGGCAACGGCGCCAGAAATCCTTCTTACTACGTCTTGAGCTTGCGTTGGTTTTCCTCGAAGAGGAGAGGGTGATGCAGCAATAGTAGCGTAAGTATTTCCCTCAGTTTTTGAGAACCAAGGTATCAATCCAGTAGGAGGCTCCTCAAAAGTCCCACACACCTACAAAAACAAACTGAGAACTCGCAACCAACGCGATAAAGGGGTTGTCAATCCCTTCACGGGCACTTGCAAAAGTGAGATCTAATAAAGATAGTAAGATAAGATAAATATATTTTTTGGTATTTTATAATATAGATTCAAAAAGTATAGATGCAAATAAAAGTAGATTGGAAGCAAATATGATAGGAGATAGACCTGGGGGGCATAGGTTTCACTAGTGGCTTCTCTCAAGATAGCATAAGTATTACGGTGGGTGAACAAATTACTGTCGAGCAATTGATAGAAAAGCGAATAATTATGAGATTATCTAGGCATGATCATGTATAATGGCATCATGTCCATAACAAGTAGACCGACTCCTGCCTTCATCTACTACTATTACTCCACACATCGACCGACTCCTGCCTGCATCTAGAGTATTAAGTTCATTAGAACAGAGTAACGCATTAAGCAAGATGACATGATGTAGAGGGATAAACTCAAGCAATATGATATAAACCCCATCTTGTTATCCTCGATGGCAACAATACAATACGTGCCTTGCAACCCTTTCTGTCACTGGGTAAGGACACCGCAAGATTGAACCCAAAGCTAAGCACTTCTCCCATGGCAAGAAAGATCAATCTAGTAGGCCAAACCAAACTGATAATTCGAAGAGACTTGCAAAGATAACTCAATCATACATAAAAGAATTCAGAGAAGATTCAAATATTATTCATAGATAAACTTGATCATAAACCCACAATTCATCGGATCTCGACAAACACACCGCAAAAAGAGTTTACATCGAATAAATCTCCACAAGAGAGGGGGAGAACATTGTATTGAGATCCAAAAAGAGAGAAGAAGCCATCTAGCTAATAACTATGGACCTGTAGGTCTGTGGTAAACTACTCACAACTCATCGGAGGGGCAAGGGTGTTGATGTAGAAGCCGTCCGTGGTCGATTCCCCCTCCGGCAGAACGCCGACAAAGGCTCCAAGATGGGATCTTGCGGATACAGAAGGTTAAGGTGGCGGAAATTGTGTTTCGTCTGCCCCTGGATGTTTTTGGGGTACGTAGGTATATATAGGAGGAATAAGTACGTCGGTGGACGCCCGAGGGGCCCACGAGATAGGGGGCACGCCCTATAGGGGGGCGCCCTCCTATCTCATGGGAGCCTCGGCTGCTTCTTGACTTGCACTCCAAGTCATCTGGATCACGTTCGTTCCAAAAATCACGCTCCTGAAGGTTTCATTCCGTTTGGACTCCGTTTGATATTCCTTTTCTTCGTAATACTGAAATAGGCAAAAAAACAACAATATGGGCTGGGCCTCCGGTTAGTAGGTTAGTCCCAAAAATGATATAAATGTGTAAAATAAAGCCCATAAACATCCAAAAGGGGTAATATAATAGCATGGAACAATAAAAAATTATAGATACGTTGGAGACGTATCAATAAACTTGACTCGGATGCCACTGATGAGGAACGTAGTAATTTCAAAAAAATTCCTACGCACACGCACGATTATCGTCATGCATAGCAATGAGAGGGGAGAGTGTCGTCCACATACCCTCGTAGACCGTAAGCGGAAGCATTATGACAACACGGTCGATGTAGTCGTACGTCTTCACAGTCAATTGATCCTAATACCGAACATACGACACCTCCGCGATCTGCACACGTTCAGCTCAGTGACGTCCCACGAACTCACGATCCAGTAGAGCTTCGAGGGAGAGTTCCGTCAGCACGACGACGTGATGACGGTGTTGATGAAGCTAACGCAGGGCTTTGCCTAAGCACCGCTACGATATGACCGATGAGGATTATGGTCGAGGGAGGCACCGCACACGGCTAATAGATCAATGATCAACTTGTGTGTCCTAGGGTGCCCCTGCCCCTGTATATAAAGGACCAAGGGGGAAGGCCGGCCTGGCCTTGGGGCGCGCCAAGGAGAGGGGGAGTCCTCCTCCTAGCTAGTGGGAGTAGGACTCCCCTTTCCTAGTCCAACTAGGAAGGAGGAAGGGGGGAGGAAGGAGAGGGAGAGAGGGAGGAAAGAGGGGGCGCCACCCCCATCCTTGTCCAATTCGGACTCCCAAGGGAGGGGGGGACGCGGCCAGCCCTAGGCCCTCTCCTCTCTCTCCCATAAGGCCCATGTTGGCCCATTAGATCCCCCGGGTTTTCCGATAACCCCCCGACACTCCGATAAATATCCGGTGACCCCCGAAACTCATCCGGTGTCTGAATATAGTCGTCCAATATATCAATCTTTATGTCTCGACCATTTCAAGACTTCTCGTCATGTCCGTGATCATATCCGGGACTCCGAATTACCTTCGGTACATCAAAACACATAAACTCGTAATACCGATCGTCACCGAACGTTAAGCGTGCAGACCCTACGAGTTCGAGACCCATGTAGACATGAACGAGACATGTCTCTGGCCAATAACCAATAGCGGAACCTGGATGCTCATATTGGCTCCTACATATTCTACGAAGATCTTTATCGGTCAAACCGCATAACAACATACGTTGTTCCCTTTGTCATAGTATGTTACTTGCCTGAGATTCGATCGTCGGTATCTCAATACCTAGTTCAATCTCGTTACTGGCAAGTCTCTTTACTCATTCCATAGTGCTTCATCCCGCAACTAACTCATTAATCATATTGCTTGCAAGCCTTATAGTGATGTGCATTATCAAGAGGGCCCAGAGATACCTCTTCGACCATCGGAGTGACAAATATCCTAATCTTGATCTATGCCAACTCAACAAGTACCATCAGAGACGCCTGTAGAGCACCGTTATAATCACCCAGTTATTTTGTGACGTTTGGTAGCACACAAAGTGTTCCTCCGGTATTCGGGAGTTGCATAATCTCATAGTCATAGGAACATGTATAAGCCATGAAGAAAGCAACAGCAACAAACTAAACGATCAAGTGCTAAGCTAACGGAATGGGTCAAGTCAATCACATCATTCTCTAATGATGTGATCCCGTTAATCAAATGACAACTCATGTCTATGGTTAGGAAACACAACCATCTTTGATTCAACGAGCTAGTCAAGTAGAGGCATACTAGTGACATTATGTTTGTCTGTATTCACACATGTACTAAGTCCCGGTTAATACAATTCTAGCATTAATAATAAACATCTATCATGATATAAGGAAATATAGATAACAACTTTATTATTGCCTCTAGGGCATATTTCCTTCAATATCCCCGAAGACTTACTGCATACTCCATACTTACTAGTTGTATTTAATCATAGATCGTAGCTAATAGATCTACATTTTGTCAACTTGTTATGTTTGATATCCGGTTGTAAGCTGAACTTGCTATGTTTGATGCTATCTAGTTGAGGTCATCCGTAGACGCATTCAACTGCGAGTGGACATGCGGACTGATACACGATTGTGTTGGATGACAAAATACGTCTGCACCGTGCGGTCCAAATACATGCAGACGATTTGGGGTCGGCGTTGAATATGCTCTTAGTCAGGTGCTACTGCACATGCTCTTAGAGCATCTCTAGTAGACCGCGTATAATGCCGACCCGCAAAACTTGTTTACAGTTCGCTGCAGATCTGATTTGCGGGGCGAATTTGTGCACTGCAGATCACACCCCGTATATGAAACTGTAAAATTTAGAAAAAGCATTCGCGGGGGAAACTTGCAACGACATTGATCATACATAGTTCATCATCATGCTACATTGATCATAAATAGTTCATCTACATTGTACTACTAGGGGGGGGGGGGTCTGCGGGCCATGCAGCGTACCTGAGCCTACGCTACCAAAATCGACGAGCTCGTGGCGGCGACGACACGACGGAGGAGCCGGAGGAGCTCAGTCCTCGTCGGAGTCAAGGTCGATGAAGACCTTGGCCTGCTCGGCCTTTATGACAAGTAGGTCCGCCTCCTTGGACGCGTTTGCCTGCGACACCGTGACCCCTGCGGCGCGTCAGCCTCGAGCTTGACATCGAGCGGCCCGAGCTCCTCCGGCTGTCTCTTGACCGGAGTGAGCCGCGAGCTCGAGGCGCCCACGGACGAGCTCCCCGCAACAGAGGAGGTGGAGGAGGCGTGGCAGCGGACCGTGAGCTCGCGGCGTTCGAACACCGGAGGTGGTCGGCTCCAGTGGTTGAGCCACCTCCGCGCGCCCCGCTTGCGGCGGCGTCAGATCTACGACGGTGGCGCTCCATGTCATCCACACCGCTTCTGTAGCCATCCATGACTTTTTTAGGCTCGCCGGTGGCGAGAAATTGGGGCGGATGAGGAGGGGAATCACGGCGGAGCGGCGGCGGAGGCGGATAGGGTTTGACCCGTATCCCAGCGGTGAAACCACATATATAGCGGTGGGGAGGGAGTTTTTCCAGGCCATGGTAAAAAATTTACGGGCCGGGCCCGAGATACGATATCTATTCTGGCCAGAAAAATGGAGCGAACCCGTATACTCGCGCGAATTATACGGATTCAGCCCTTTTACGTGGTCTGCTAGAGATGCTCTTGCATGCTACCTGGTGGCCGCATGCGTGTGATCGGCAAGCCGCCCGTGGCCGAGTCGGGGCTTGAACCTGGACTCCTCTCTTGTCCCGGCGTGCGTGGCCGGGACGCCGGACTGACAAATGCGCGGACGGAGGCAGTTTGAGCACCGGCCGTCTTGTTATGACGGTACAGGACTTGGGAGCGGTCAGGGTCTGAACTGCTTAATTAGCTGTGACCGCGACTGCGACCGACCGACCGTCGTCGTGGATCGGGGAGCAGCTTCTCGATCGGGGTTGAACCCGTGCGGTCGCTATACGGTTATTACACATGCATGAAGCTTCGTTCCAGGCGCACCGTGGCGGGCGTGGATTTATCTGCACTCCAGATATCGCAAGGTGGATCCACAACGGCGGTGGACGAATCCACAGAGCACGGAAGCATGCTACACTCGCTGGGCACGCATGCATGTGCATGCATGTGCAGCCGGACGGACAGCAACGACGAAGAAGAAGATACACAACACATATCGATCCTCTGGTCACGTACAAATCAGGCCCATATATCAGATCCAGATCCCTGGACTGATTGATTTCCAGCTGGAGCGCGCCGGCCGCACGGGCAGCTAGCTCTACTCACCTAGACAGGTCCTGCTCGATACGATATCCGTATGTTCCAGCCATGGCACGCAAGCTCGCGCTCGCCATTGCCGCGCGGCGCCTTTGTCCGGAGCGCGCCACTGAGGCCAACTCCACCGCGTGACCCTATCCTGTCCGCCCCATCCGTTTGGAGTAAAAGGGACAAAGAAGGCGGCCCAGCGCGCGGGCGTAAACGGACTTTTGTTCATTTTGTGTCCGTTTTTTACCCATCCGCGGCCCAAGTTTGCGCCGCTTTTGGGGTGAAACGGACACCACGCGGACACGCGGGTCGTCTGCGCGTGTCCTCCCCTGGCCCGCCCGTCGGTGGCACAGGACGGGCCTTTTTCTATCCGCCCCCTCCCTCCCTCCGGCCGCATCCACTCCACTCTTCCCCTCTCTCCCCCTCGCCGCCGCCGGCCGTCTGCTGCCATTGCAGCCGTGCAACTCGGACGCGCGCTTGCCCAGCCCTTCCACTCGTCACCGCCGAGCTACCCAAGCACGGCCACCTTGTTTGCGCACCCGCCGGCCGGATTTGGGGCGGATCCGGTCGGTCTTGAGCTCGCCCGGCTGTGGGAGGCCGGGCCGCACCATGGACTGTCCGGGCACCTTCCCGGAAAGCCCTGGCAGGGCCGCAAGGCCACATGCAGGCAGTGGATCGTCCTCTAGCCGCTCGGATCTGCACCGTCGGTGGTCCGGCGGCAGATACGCGAATGGCGGCCGGCCGGGCTCGGTGCTTGCCCAAAAGCTCGTCGGCGCACCGTTGTCCCTCATCAAGTGCGACCACTACCCAAGGGTGGTCGTGCGCCGCGTGTCTACAACGCCGGAGCATCCCGGATGGGTGTTCATCAAGTGCTTAAACGATGGGGTATGTGCTCTTTTAGCTTCGGTTTGTGATCTTGGATTAGACTAGTGGTGCTAAATTTAAGTTTTTTTGTGTAGATCGGATGCAAGTTTTTGTATTGGGAAGAAGAGTACATCGATATGTTGATAGAGCGAAATGTAGTGCATGTTCGTGCACTTTTAGCTAGCCTAGAGGCTTTAGATGAGACTAGTGCGTTTGTTGCTAGATTAGAGTCTAGGCACGATACTACGTGCGAAGAAGCAACAAGGCACGATACTATGTGTGAGGAAGCAACATCGACTTCTGGCTTGAAGAAGAAAGGAGAGGGCAACGTCGTGCCTCCTCCACAGATCAACAATGAGTGCATTGAGTAGGCGCTAACCCAACTCAAGGGAGCAGTTATGGAAGTTGGGTATCTTCTCAAATGTATTTTTGTGGTTCTTGTTTTCTTTGGCATTGCTTTACTAGTCAAAATGTGATGATGTATTGTCATGTACCAAAAATGAATGATAAAAAAAGTTTAAGAACTTGTAAAGAAATATACGCGGATAGGATGGGGCAAATGGATGCGGCCGCGCGCTGGGCGCACGGCCATCGCATCCCAGAACAGGCCCGGACACGACCCCAAACCCCTACCCAAACGGACAGAATGCGGACAAAACGGACGTCCGTTTGGGGTCGTGCGGTGGAGTTGGCATGATGATGAAACGCTCCCGCTATCCGCGCCAAATGAAGCGCACATGCATGCAGTGCGGCGCTATTCATAATGCATGTGGTCGTTTAGCCAGCCGCGGTTGTCGTCGTGTCAGTCAATCTAGCCACGTTCCGGCGTCCCTCCTTCCTGGTGCAGACTAGACTCTCTCTCTCTCTCTCTGTGTGATGCAGTAGAGCCTCGCCGGAGCGCGGTGACCGAGGCACGCCCGTGAAGGAACGGCGCGGGAAGCGGGACGCAAGCCAACAAGCCGAGAATCTACGGCCCGATCGAGGGATTCGGATTCTGTCGCCGCGGCACTGTTGCAACGAGTACGTGAACGGTGAGCCTCCACCACACCATGGTCCCGAGCCCAGAGCCGGCCGATCGCGTACAGGGAAAACACTGCTACTCCCACACAAGATCACGGTAGACGATCCACGCCAAACCATGGCCATTAGCTCTCGTGGCAGCATTTTGGGCTGGCTCACGCTACACCAGCAGCACAGAGGGCGGGCGCAGATAGGTCGACGGGCGGCAGTCGGTAGACCGGCCGTTGTTGTCGTCGAGGACACGGCCGAGAGCGCCCTGCCCTGCAACTACCAACGGTCGTCGTGGGTGGCGTCAGGGGGAGGGCCACGTGGTGGCGGGCCCGGCCCGGGCCTTGTCGGCATTGTCCGCAACGTGGCGGGGCCCAGACCCGCACCCAAGCCCACCCTCTGGGTTGGTGGGTGGGTGGCCCGTAGTCCACGGCGGCCTTGCGTGGCACACCTCGTACGGCCCACCTAGGATCCGGTACGTGGGGCCCGCCGAATCGTTCGGGGCTGGCGCCGATCCTGTCCTGTCCCGCTCGTCCCACGCGGTGCACCGTCACATGCACGGTCACTGTTCCCACATGCACCGCTGCAACCGTATACGGTCTACATGCAACCTCTGCGTCTTTTTGCCTCCTCACCGTTAAATGTATCTACGAGAGAGACCACCACATGCTCCAAGATACCCGAGTTGATACCTATGTACTCCCACATACAATTGCAGACAATGATATACCGAGTTGCTGAGTACCTGGATACCGTTAAATGTATCTACAGGGACATGTACAATCGTACATATGGTATCTGTCCATAAAATTCATCCAGATCATTTGCAGATAATGATATGAACACTCTGTAAAGAATCTATTTTAGCAAGTAACTACTTGCGAGAGAGATCCCGCAAAAGAAATAAACCAACTTGCGAGAGAGAAATCACAAACAACATTTGTGCAATAGCAAAAGCACCATACAAAATCACCGACTATAAGCTGTATGTAAAAATACTATAGATCGTCTGAACATCTATAAACAAACTTTTCTGTCTTTTTCCTCCACACCACAGATTTTTTTTACGTGGCAACTCTTACAGATAGCTATCAGGACATCATTGTACATGCCCTAAGTTCACGTCGTGCACCGTCTCTCTAATTTTTAGAGCCTATTTGGATTGTAAGATTTTTTGTAGAGTATTTGAATCCTACAGTAGTCATTTGTATCATAGGATTCGATTATCAAATTCTCATGGAATCCTTTCCTATGCCCACCCATTTCATAGGAATCTCGACATGAGGTCAAACCTTATTTTAAACTTTCCTAAAGAAGTCCAATGCACTCCCACTCTATCCCTCTTTACACTCTCATTATTTCTCCATTTTTTCATGTCACTAGTAGAAAACAGGGCTTTGGTTCGGGCCTGGCCAGCCCATTAGTCCCGGTTCTTCACGAACCGGGACCCATGGGGGGCATTAGACCCGGTTCATGAGCCCAGGGGGTGGCCGGGGCCTCGTGGGCATTGGTCCCGGTTCGTCTGGGCCCATTTGTCCCGGTTCTAGGCACAAACCGGGACCAATGGGCCGCGCTCCTGGCCCACATCCATTGGTACCAGTTCGTGCCTTGAACCGGTATAGAAGGGGGGGGGGGCTTTAGTCCCGATTTATGCCACGAACCAGGACAAATAATTTGCCTATATATACCCATCGCCGCGGCAGAGCACTCTGTTTTTTCTGGCCGGCGAGGGGAGGGCATTTGGGTGCTCTAGCTCACCTCCTATGCACATGAGGTGTTCGATGAAATGCCAAAGCCACACTAGTTAAGCTTTCTCCTCTCGAAGCTCGACCTCAGAGCTCCATTTTTCCCGAGATTTGTCTAGATTTAGCGGTCCGTCACGCCCCGTCCCCGTTTTCACCGCCGTTGATCGCCCGCGCCGATCTCGTCGCCGGCACCACCGTGGTGAGCCTCTTGTTCTTATCTTCTTTCTGATTTTCTTACTTTAGATAGATACTTGTCTGATTTTCTTACTTTAGATAGATACTTGTCTGATTTTCTGACTTTTGACACACATAATTATATATAATGCACGCAGATGAACCGGCAATGGATGTATGGTGACAGACACACCTCCGAGTACATTAAGGCGTGCATAATTTTCTCGAAGTGGCTGAGGCAAACAAGCAGAATGGTTTTATGTGTTGTCCATGCCCTATATGTGGGAATACGAAGTCTTACTCTGACCGGAAAATCTTTCATACCCACATGCTTTACAAGGGTTTCATGCCACACTATATTGTTTGGACGAGGCACGGAGAAATAGGGGTTATGATGGAAGACGTCGAAGAAGAAGAGGACGATGACAACTATGTGCCCCCTGAATATGGTGATGCTGCAACGGAGGGAGCTGCTGAAGATCAAGAGGAACCAGACGATGTGCCTGATGATGCTGCAACGGGGGAAGCTACTGAAGATCAAGAGGAACCAGACGATGTGCCCGATGATGAAGATCTCCGCCGGGTCATTGTCGATGCAATGACGCTATGTGAAAGTCAAAAGGAGAAGGTGAAGTTCAATCGCATGTTAGACGATCACAAAAAAGGGTTGTACCCCAATTGCGAAGATGGCAACACAAAGCTGGGTACCGTACTAGAATTGCTGCAGTGGAAGGCAGAGAATGTTGTGCCTGACAAAGGATTTGAGAAGCTACTGAAAATATTAAAGAAGAAGCTTCCAAAGGATAACGAATTGCCCGACAGTACGTACGCAGCAAAGAAGGTCGTATGCCCTCTAGGATTGGAGGTGCAGAAGGTACATGCATGCCCTAATGACTGCATCCTCTACTGCGGTGCGTACAAGGATTTGAACGCATGCTCGGTATGCGGTGCATTGCGGTATAAGATCAGAGGAGATGACCCTAGTGATGTTGACGGCGAGCCCTGCAGGAAGAGGGTTCACGCGAAAGTGATGTGGTATGCTCCTATAATACCATGGTTGAAACGACTGTTCAGAAACAAAGAGCATGCCAAGTTGATGCGATGGCATAGTGAGGACCGTAAGAAAGACGAGAAGTTGAGAGCACCCGCTGACGGGTCTCAGTGGAGAAAAATCGAGAGAGAGTATTGGGCTGAGTTTGCACGTGACCCAAGGAATGTATGGTTTGGTTTAAGCATGGATGGCATTACTCCTTTCGGGGAGCAAAGCAGCAATCATAGCACCTGGCCCGTGACTCTATGTATGTATAACCTTCCTCCTTGGATGTGCATGAAGCGGAAGTTCATTATGATGCCAGTTCTCATCCAAGGCCCTAAGCAACCCGACAACGACATTGATGTGTACCTAAGGCCATTAGTTGAAGAACTTTTACAGCTGTGGAATGGAAATGGTGTACGTGTGTGGATGAGCACAGACAGGAGGAATTTGACCTGCACGTGTTGCTGTTTGTAACCATCAACGATTGGCCCGCTCTCAATAACCTTTCAGGACAGACAAACAAGGGATACCATGCATGCACACACTGTTTAGCTGACACCGAAAGTATATACCTGGACAAATGCAGGAAGAATGTGTACCTGGGCCATCATCGATTTCTTCTGACAAACCATCAATGTCAAAAGAAAGGCAAGCATTTCAAAGGCGAGGCAGATCACCAGAAGAAGCCCGCCATGCGTAACGGTGATCACGTACTTGCTATGGTCAATGATTTAAAAGTAATCTTCGGAAAGGGTCCCGGCGGACTATCTATTCCGAGTGACGTTGCGAGACACGCACCCATGTGGAAGAAGAAATCTATATTTTGGGACCTACCCTACTGGAAAGACCTAGAGGTCCACTCTTCGATCGACGTGATGCACGTGACGAAGAACCTTTGCGTGAACCTGCTAGGCTTCTTGGGCGTGTATGGGAAGACAAAAGATATAGCTGAGGCACGGGAGGACCTGCAACATTTTCATGAAAAAGACGGCATGCCTCCTGTCGGTGTCAAAACCGGCGGATCTCGGATAGGGGGTCCCGAACTGTGTGTCTAGGCGGATGGTAACAGGAGACGAGTTACCCAGGTTCGGGCCCTCTTGATGGAGGTAAAACCCTACGTCCTGCTTGATTAATATTGATGATGTGGGTTACAAGAGTAGATCTACCACGAGATCAAGAAGGCTAAACCCTAGAAGCTAGCCTATGGTATGATTGTTGTTCGTCCTATGGACTAAAGCCATCCGGTTTATATAGACACCGGAGAGGGCTAGGGTTACACAAAGTCGGTTACAATGGTAGGAGATCTACATATCCGTATCGCCAAGCTTGCCTTCCACGCCAAGGAAAGTCCCATCCGAACACGGAATGAAGTCTTCAATCTTGTATCTTCATAGTCTTGGAGTCCGGCCGATGATGATAGTTCGGCTATTCGGACACCCCCTAGTCCGGAACTCCCTCAGTAGCCCCTGAACCAGGCTTCAATGACGACGAGTCCGATGCGCATATTGTCTTCGGCATTGCAAGACGGGTTCCTCCTCCGAATAATTTATAGAAGATTGTGAACACCAGGATAGTGTCCGGCTCTGCAAAAATAAATTCCACATACCACCGTAGAGAGAATAATATTACACAAGATCAATCTGCTGACGTATTCTGCGGCGTGACGTCACACCACTCCCAAGCCTTTACTCGAATTGTTTTTATTGTTCCACCTCAGCGCGTTTAGCAAGGCGATTTCCTTGGCACGTCTTGTCAAAGCAGAGATCATGTTCCCCTTATTCTGGGATTCTCATCAATACAGACGTGGGTAACCCAACCGCGCCATTGATTGCGGCGCTTGGGAGATAAGCGAGTTTTATCAGGCTGGTTGGGACGCATGTTTCTATCCGCCCATATAAGGGGATAAAGATCCAATCCTTTTACCTACGCCTTCTTCGTCCTTGGCTTATCCATCTCCGCGAACTCGAGCTCTAGCGCCCAAGCCCGCACATCTCGCCTCAACCTTCTCCAAACATGTCCGGAGCGGGAGGCAAGTGGATGGCCTCCTCTGTCACGGAGGGGCATATCCAGAAGCTGCGCAGCGCCGAATACTTGTCCAGTGACATCGCGCATCGGCTCCCCGACGAGGGAGAGCTCATCCCCACCCCTAGGCCCCATGAGAGGGTAGTATTTCTTCCCCATTTCCTCCTCGGACTGGGCTTCCCACTTCATCCCTTTGTCCGGGGGCTCATGTTCTACTACAGCCTAGATTTCCATGATCTGGCCCCGAATTTCATCCTCAACATCTCGGTGTTTATCGTCGTGTGCGAGGCCTTCCTCTGCATCCAGTCCCACTTCGGCTTGTGGCTCAAGACCTTCAGTGTCAAGCCGAAGGTTGTGAAGGGCAGACAAGCGGAGTGCGGAGGCGCCATGGTGGGCAGGATGTCCCACGTTACGTGGCTGGAGGGCACCTTTGTGGAAACCATCAAGGGGTGGCAATCAGGGTGGTTCTACATCACCGAGCCGCGTGATCCCGAATGGGCAGCGGCCCCCGAATTCAGATCCGGCATCCCCACATGGCTCACCTCCTGGAAAGAGAGCGGCCGGATTTCGGGCGACTCGGAGGAGCTGACCGGACTCCAAGCCTGCGTCCAAAAGCTGGTGGACAAGAAGCTCAAGCTCGTCAACGTTGTCCAGGTCATGCTCATCTGCCAGATTCTCCCGTGCCAACGACGGGGCTTCAATATGTGGGAGTTCGATCCGGCACAGCACCAGACTTTGAGTGGGCTCTTCGACACTACGTACGAAGATGTCTGGAAGGTGCTGTTCAAGGGTGCCGAGGCTCCCGCATCCGCTACCGAAGATCGCGGATTCAGCTCGCAGCGTCCAGCTGACGAGGTAAGTGATATTGTCCTTTACGGGACGGTTGTTATTCATAGTTTGACTCCATGCGGGATCTAAACTCCCTTTCCTTTGACAGGACTGGCTGAAGAAGGCCGCACAGGCTATCTATCCGGCCCCATTGCCAGAGGACCCAGCTGACGCCCGCCTAACGGGGCTGCTGGCTCCGGCACCCCACGTGGTGCCGGAGAAGAAGGCCAAGAAGAAGGCCACGGGGACTCGGAAGAGTTCCCGTTTTCAGGTGCTATCGGACGATGAATCTGAGGCCGACTCCTCCCACCAAGGCGAGGAGGAGAAGAAAAAAGCCTCTCCCCCAGCGGGGGAAGGGAAGAAAAGGAAGGCCTCCCCAACAAGGGAGGCCGAAGGGTCCAAGAGGGGAAAAACTCTTCCCCCGGACTGTTCCGCCAACGCCAGTGACGACGACGAGGACTGGCCTCCAAGGGCTAAGCCTCTAGCGAGATCGTAAGTATCCGTACTCCCGAATAACTTCAAGGTTTTTTATTTTCCGCCACATAATGTCTTTCTAATGCCGCATTCAACCCTGCAGTCCGCCTAAGGATGATCTCCCCACTTCGTCGAGCGGGTCCTTAGGGGCGTCGGATATGGATTCTCTTCCGACTGCCTCCACCCCCTGTGATGCGGGCGATGCCGAGGTGGGATCCCAGGAAGGGACCCACCAGGAGGAGAGGGCCCAGGAGGTGTCGCAGGACAACCTCCCGGACTTTGCACCGGACTCAGCCCCAGAACCCATAGTGGCTTCGGAGTCCAGCGGGCGACCCCTTCGTAAGAAGAGCAAGACCGCGATGCCGGCTGCCTCCGTCCAACCGGAGGTGCCGGATAATTTGCTGGAGGCGCTCAATGGCGCCTCCATCGAAGAGGAACACCGCACTGTTATGAGTGCGGTGATTCAGAAGGTTCAGCTCGCCAAGAGCGGGCTGACCGAAGCCCGCAGCAGCCTTCTAACAGGCTTTGAGGTAAGAATTTCAATATGTAAAAAATGGTACCACATAGACAGTAGCCCCTGATGCTCGTTTCAGTGTTCAGAAAGAAAAGCCGGACTGAGGATCTTTAGAAAGATAAACGCAGGAGTCATGAAAATATGTCAATATGGGATTGCAGGTTGTGCTGCTGACCTCTGCCGCACTGACTGCGGAGGTCAATACTTTGAAGGAAATCCCCGAGCGGTCCGAGAACGAGCTCGGCCATGCCAAGAAGCAGCTCGAGGAAAAAGAAGGTGAGTAATACCTTATGAAAATTGTACCTTACAGAAAAGGATTTGGTTGCAAAAAAAATGACAAGGATAACTGGGGTATTGCAGGGGCCACTAACGAGGTGGCGACCCTGAAGGAGGCGGTGGCCGCGGCCGAACACAATACGGCTGCGGAGCGCACCGAGCGAGAGAAACAGGAGGCGCGGGTGGCGGAGGTACGGCAAGAGCTCCAGGATCTCATGCAGAAACATGAGAGCCTGGAGCGTGACTCGAAGACTCGAGAGTCTGATCTTGCAACGGCTCTTGAGAGTGCCAAAGCCGCTAAGGCCGAAGCCTACAAGGCCCTCCAGGAGATCGAGGCGGTAAAGAAAATAGCAGCGGGTAAGGCATTTTTCATGGAAAGTAAGCATGTGAGTGTTAATTACCTGTCGCTTACCCGAATTCGGAGCTCTCTAGGAGCGTTCGCAGATCTTCCTCGCAGCGTGTCCGATGCTGCCACATTCTACTGGGTCGAGGAGGGGAGCTCGACGGAGAAGGTCTTCTGGTCTCAGTATGTTGAGGCCGAACATCCGGTGCCCCTTAGCGACCAGCTGAAGCAGCTGGTCGAGCTCCACAAGGCGGCCGAACAGGCCATGAAGGGCCTCATAGTTCGGCTGTGGCCTAAGGAGGCCATGCCTGGGAGCTACTTCGGCCTGGTGCGGCGGCTGGTGGACGCGTGCCCGTGGGTTGAAGTTATCAAGCACTCCGCCTGTATCGAGGGTGTGCGTCGGGCCCTTGCCCGTGCAAAGGTGCACTGGGGCAAGATGGATGCCCAGAAGCTTGTGACGGACCCCCCACCAGAGGGCAAGGAGTATCGTACGCCCGAGATGTATTATAAGAGTGTGCTGAAGGGCGCCCGCACTATTGCGGGTGAGTGTTCCAAAGATGTAATATTTGAGTAGACTCGCATTTTGTTATCCTGTGCGCTGAAAACTTGGTTCATATGCGCTAAGCAACGCTTGTTAATTTAAAATATTACCTTCTGTGCGGCTGTTTATCAAATCTGAGAGATGGCAAGTCGTCGGCTTCAGCCCCCATGCCACGAGTGCTGGGGTGTTCGGGATAAACTCGAGCGCTCTTGTTCCCATTTTTGGGTCCATCTAGGGAGGCGCTCAACACAACGAACAAGGCAACCGGACTTATAATGCTTGAACACTCTCACTTAGCCATAGAATTCTATAATTTTAAATTTCGGCGAAGCCCCTAGTTTTCGGAAGGCCGAATTTGGGGCGCTATCCACGCCTTGACCGGACAGAATCCGGCTCCTCGCTCGAAGCGGCATAAGTCTTTAGGGACTCGCAAAGAACCTCTCGAACAGCGACCAGCTCTCGCCTCATCATGACGGTCAGTTTTAGCTTTCTCCACTGAGGCGTTAACCCAACTCAACTAGGGCGCAATCGCAGTGGTTCTCCCAGTGCTACCTTAGCCGATAAAACGGAACGTAAGGTACCAAAACATGGGAGATGGGCAAACCCAACTATTGACCCAAGAACATGATTCGGAGCTGATGCATATAATGCTATAAGTTCGGGGTGCCGCACTTGTGAAAGTGTTCGGACTTATCACACCATAACGTGGGAAACATAAGCCCCTGGTGTATTTAGCTGTACCAAAATGTACGGATGCAACAGGTCATAGATGAACATATGTGTAAGAAAGAAATGCAATTAGAAGCAAAAATGTGCTGCATTGCTTTATTCAATGAAAACTGCTGTAAGTGCAGGACGATACAAGTGGTGCGGTAAGCAAGGGATGAGACTGTTTAACATGTCCCCCTCCAGGGGTAGGCTACGAAATAATGCATAAAACAGATTTCATGCTCATGATGGAGACCACCTGGATTTTCGTTGAGCCTTTCTCCTTCCCTGGCTGTTGCATCGTGGGTTCGGCATGTCTCCTGCCGGAGAGGGACTCTGATGAACGGAGTCCTGTAGGTAAAAAATAAAAGGAAAAGAAAAAGAAACGACACACTTAAGAGCCCCTGGTGCGGTTGAACCGCAGTCTGGGCTTATCGTGGTCGAGCCCCTTGCCCCATGCCCATGGTATCTTCGGAGCGTAATATAGTATGCGAAGGGTCTGTCTTAATGTTTGACAGGGGCTGGGATTGGGGCCGCACTGCTACGCGTGCTCGGAACGTGCCAGGTGGTCGTGTTGTAGGTTACTCCGGGCACGCTTAGCTGTGTCCGGCCGCTTGGCAGCCGGACTCGAGAATTGCCTTAAAAGGCTGCTTTGTAGTTCTGCCGCGAGAGCCGCTGTATGTTCCTCCGTTTGGAGGGAGCGTTCAATGTTTCCGTTGACCGTGATGACTCCTCTAGGGCCTGGCATCTTGAGCTTGAGGTATGCGTAGTGCGGCATCGCGTTGAACTTTGCGAACGCGGTACGTCTGAGCAGGGCATGATAGCAGCTGCGGAACGGAACTATGTCGAAGATTAACTCCTCGCTTCGGAAGTTATCCGGGGATCCGAAGACCACTTCCAGCGTAACTGAGCCTGTACAATTGGCTTCTACACCTGGTATGACGCCTTTAAAGGTCGTCTTGGTAGGTTTAATCCTTGAGGGGTCTATGCCCATTTTGCGCACCGTGTCCTGGTAAAGCAGGTTTAGGCTGCTGCCGCCGTCCATCAGGACTCTGGTGAGATAAAATCCGTCGACGATTGGGTCTAGAACCAATGCGGCGAACCCACCATGGCCAATGCTGGTGGGGTGGTCCCTTCGGTCAAAGGTGATCGGGCAAGAGGACCATGGATTGAACTTCGGGGCAACTGGCTCCATCGCGTATACATCCCTGAGTGCACGCTTCCGCTCCCTTTTGGGTATGTGCGTGGCATATATCATGTTCACCGTCCGCACCTGTGGGGGAAACCCTTCTATCCTCTATTGTTCGGTGGTCGGGTCTCTTCCTCGTCGTCGCTATGTAGCCCCTTGTCGCTGTTTTCGGCAATTAACTTGCCTGCCTGCTTGAACACCCAACAGTCCCTATTGGTGTGGTTAGCTGGCTTTTCAGGGGTGCCATGTATCTGGCACAAGCGGTCGAGAATTCAGTCCAAATTGGACGGACCCTGAGTTGTTCTTTTGAATGGCTTTTTCCGTTGACCGGGTTTAGAGCCTCTGAATCCGGCATTGACTGCCGTATCCTCACTGATATCGCCGTTAATGCGGCGTTTGTTTTTGTTGCGACTCGACCTGCCACTACGGTCCTTGATATCCGGACTGCCAGAATTTTTGTTGAGGTTGTTGCTGCGTGCTAGCCAGCTGTCTTCACCCGCACAGAAGCGGGTCATGAGTGATGTAAGGGCTGCCATGGATTTCGGCTTTTCCTGTCCCAGGTGCCGGGCAAGCCACTCGTCGCGGATGTTGTGCTTGAAGGCCGCGAGGGTCTCGGCATCCGGACAGTCGACGATTTGGTTTTTCTTGGTTAAGAACCGTGTCCAGAATTGTCTGGCCGATTCGTCTGGCTGCTGAATTATGTGGCTTAGGTCATCAGCGTCTGGTGGTCGCACATAAGTACCCTGGAAGTTATCGAGGAATGCGGCTTCCAGGTCCTCCCAACTCCCAATTGACTCTGCTGGCAAGCTGTTGAGCCAATGCCGGGCTGGTCCTTTAAGCTTGAGGGGGAGGTATTTGATGGTGTGAAGATCGTCACTGCGGGCCATGTGGATGTGAAGGAGATAGTCTTCAATCCAAACCGCGGGGTCTGTTGTGCCATCGTAGGATTCAATATTGACGAGTTTAAACCCTTCTGGGATTTGGTGATCCATTACCTCATCTGTGAAGCACAGTGGGTGTGCGGCGCCTCTGTACTGGGCGATATCGCGACGGAGCTCAAAAGAGCTTTGTCTGTTGTGTTCGGCTCGGCCGGACTTACTGTGTCCGGGGTGACGGTGATCGTCACGTATCGTGGGGCGCCCATGTGATCCATAGATCGATCTTGATTGTCTTGCCTTATCCTCCAATATGTCTCGCAGGTCCGGAGTGTTCCCCTGTGGCCTTGTGCTTTTCGAGCGATGCCGGGGTACGGGTCTAGTGAAGGGCCTTGAGGCCTCTCTGTCGCGACCACGGGGTGGTCGATCAGCCGTATTGTCTCCTGGTGAAGCGGGATCATATGCCTCCACCTCTAATTAGGGGAGCAGCTTACGTTTGGGGTAGCTTTTGGAGGGGCGTTCGAGTTCATGCTCTTCGGCCACGAGGACTTCGGTCCATCTGTCGGCTAGCAGATCTTGATCAGCTCTAAGCTGCTGCTGCTTTTTCTTGAGGCTGTTTGCCGTGGCCATAAGCCTGCGTTTGAAACGCTCCTGTTCAACAGGATCCTCAAGTACGATGAATTCGTCGTCGTCGAGGCTTGCCTCGTCTTCGGAGGGAGGCATATAGTCCTCTACCTCTTCTTCGGTCGTTCTCTCATGAGGGCTGGCATCCCCCTCCTCCTGTGCTGGATCTTGCTGGAGTGGGTTGTCTTCGGCGCTAACCGGTGTATTATTGTCTCCGGTGCCGGAATCCTCATTCTTGCTATGGCGGGATTTAGAGCGGCGCCGCTAACGCCGGTGCTTGGGCTGTTTCTTGGAGGGGTCATCCTCCGCTATTCCTTCGCCGTTCCCATCCTTTGGGATATCCACCATGTATATGTCGTATGAAGAGGTGGCTTTCCAGTGCCCGGTGGGCGCTGGTTCTTGGTCGTCTCCGGCATCGTCGTCCATACCGTCAATGTCCTCAGAGTCGTAATCTAGCATGTCGGTTAGATCGTCGACAGTGGCTATCAAGTGGGTGGTGGGTGGGCTCTGAATTTCTTCGTCGTACGCATCCCAACCGTCCTGGCCGCAGTCCGGCCAGGCCTCTCCTGATAACGAGAGGTACTTTAGCGAACTCAAGATGTCGCCAAAAGGTGAGTGTTGAAAGATGTCCGTCGCGGTGAACTTCATGATCGGCGCCCAATCGGATTCGACTAGAGGGGGCGCGGGAGGTCCGGAGTCCGACAAGGAGTTCGGCACCTCAGAGTCACGAGCTTCATGGGGGACAAGATCGGTGTTCGGCTCTATCGTAGTAGAGGTTGCAGCCCCCGAGGCGGTGTCTAGCCATCCATCCTTGGTCTGCGCGGCCGGCTCCGAGTCGAAGATCGGAGTGGGTTCGAGTGTGGCCTCTAGGGTACTGTCCGGCTGCAGAGCTAAATCATGCCCATCGTGACAGTACGGCACGCTCGGCTGTGGCTCGAATCCGTCGAGGATTAAGTCCCCGCGGATGTCAGCCGTGAAGTTCAAACTTCCAAATCTGACCTGACGGCCAGGGGCGTAGCCTTCGATCTGCTCCAGCTGGCCAAGCGAATTGGCCCGCAGTGCGAAGCCGCCGAATACGAAGATCTGTCCGGGGAGGAAGGTCTCACCCTGGACTGCATCGTTGTTGATGATCGAAGAAGCCATCGAGCCTATCGGTGACGACACAGAGGAACTCTCAATGAAAGCACCAATGTCGGTGTCAAAACCGGCGGATCTCGGGTAGGGGGTCCCGAACTGTGCGTCTAGGCGGATGGTAACAGGAGACGAGGGACACGATGTTTTTACCCAGGTTCGGGCCCTCTTGATGGAGGTAAAACCCTACGTCCTGCTTGATTAATATTGATGATGTGGGTTACAAGAGTAGATCTACCACGAGATCAAGAAGGCTAAACCCTAGAAGCTAGCCTATGGTATGATTGTTGTTCGTCCTACGGACTAAAGCCATCCGGTTTATATAGACACCGGAGAGGGCTAGGGTTACACAGAGTCGGTTACAATGGTAGGAGATCTACATATCCGTATCGCCAAGCTTGCCTTCCACGCCAAGGAAAGTCCCATCCGGACACGGGACGAAGTCTTCAATCTTGTATCTTCATAGTCTTGGAGTCCGGCCGATGATGATAGTTCGGCTATCCGGACACCCCCTAGTCCGGAACTCCCTCACCTCCGAAGCAGTATGAAGGTCCTGCCAGCTACGTCTTACCAAAGAAGAGAAGGAAATCTTCTTTGAATGCCTGCTTAGTATGAAGGTCCTGACTAGCTTCTCGTCGAATATAAAGGGAATAATAAATATGGCAGAGAAAAAGTTCCTGAACCTAAAGTCTCATGACCGCCACATGAGTATGATGCAACTGCTTCCGGTTGCATTGAGGGGGCTTCTACCGAAAAACGTCCGATTAGCCATTGTGAAGCTATGTGCATTCCTCAATGCAATCTCTCAGAAGGCGATCGATCCAGAAATCATACCAAGGCTAAGGAGTGATGTGGTGCAATGTCTTGTCAGTTTTGAGCTGGTGTTCCCACCATCCTTTTTCAATATCATGACGCACGTCCTGGTTCATCTAGTTGACGAGATTGTCATTCTGGGCCCCGTATTTCTACACTATATGTACCCGTTTGAGAGGTTCATGGGAGTCCTAAAGAAATATGTCTGTAACCGCGCTAGGCCAGAAGGAAGCATCTCCATGGGCCATCAAATAGAGGATGTCATTGGGTTTTGTGTTGATTTCATTCCTGGTCTTAAGAAGATAGGTCTCCCTGAATCACGGTATGAGGGGAGACCGACTGGAAAAGGCACGCTTGGAGGGGACTCAATAATATGCAGGGACGGATATTCTTGGTCTCAAGCACACTGCACAATACTAATGAACTCTACCTTGGTGACCCCGTATGTCGATGAACACAAGAACAGTCTGTGCTCCAAACACCCGAAGAGGTGCGATGACTGGATTACAAGTGAACACATCAAGACTTTCAGCAATTGGTTGGAAACACGTCTCAGAGGTGAGAACACTGTTTGTGCCGAGCTATACTCGTTGTCCAGGGGACCATCTTCAACTGTATTGACTTACAAGTTACAAATGATACGAGATAAATGGGAATACATTTTACACAATCGCCCAATATCAAAAGAGCACCAACCAAAACAGCGGTGTCCGCTTTAATGCAGCAACAGAGAGGGGAAAGGACACATATTATGGTTACATAGTGGACATATGGGAACTTGACTACGGACATGATTTTTAAGGTCCCTTTGTTTAAGTGCAAATGGGTCAATCTGTCAGGAGGCGGGGTACAGGTAGACCCACAGTACGAAATGACAACAGTGGATCTGAATAATCTTGGGTACACTAACGAACCGTTCGTTCTAGCCAATAATGTGGCACAGGTTATCTATGTGAAGGACATGTCTACCAAACCGAGAAAAAGAAAAGATAAGGAAGCGAATACATCATACGATGAGCCAAAGCGCCACATAATTCTTTCAGGAAAAAGGGACATCTTGGGAGTGGAGGGCAAGACAGACATGTCCGAAGATTATGAAAAGTTTCATGAAATTCCTCCCTTCAAAGTCAAGGCTGACCCAAGCATCCTGATAAATGATGAAGATTATCCATGGTTACGGCGCAATAAGGAAAGGACACAAGCGAAGAAAAAAGTGAAGACTTTCTCCACAACTATTATGATGATACCATGCCAACTTTCAACCTTTTCATAGTTCATTTGAAATGTCTGTTGTAACAGACAAGTTTCCGTATGAAATCCTGATACTTCGAAAGAGATTGTCCGTTTTGTACACGAAGTATATCCAGTTTTGAATGGTGCATTTTGAACACACAAAATAAACAGGAAATGCATGAAAAATAACAAATGAAGTCAGAAAGGGTTGAAAATTGATGATGTGGCTTTGAATGGTGCATTTTGAACACACAAAAAGTCAGGAGTTCAAATAAGTTTTAAAAAATCAAATCCCTTTGTAACAGACGAGTTTCCATATGAAATCCTGATACTTCGAAATAGATTGTCCGTTTTGTACATGAAGTGCATCCAGTTTTTGCCGTAACCCTCTCAACTTTCTTGTATATGCTATGTGGATGAAATGATGATACCATGCCAAATTCCAACCTTTTCAGAGTTCATTTGAAATGCTTTTCAATTTCAGGGTCTTATAGCTCAAAATAATCAGTAAATGCATGAAAAATAACAAATGAAGTCAGAAAGGGATGAAAAATTAATGATGTAAGTAGAAACCAAATAAAATAAAATAAACTTTAACAAAACAAGAAGTCCACAGTTGTAATAAGTTATTAAAAATAAAAGAGAGGTGCAATGCTTACTTGCACGTTGCTTAGCTTCAGGCCTTGAGGAAATAGTGTAGACTGCACGGAGCTATGTGTAGTTTTTGCCCTAAACCCTGATAGCTCCGTGCAGTCTACACCACTTCCTCAAGGCTTGAAGCTAAGCAACATGCAGGTGAGCACTGCGCCTCTCCCTTCATCGTCTCTACACTCAGGGCTTATAAACCGCTGCGAGTGCCTCTCGCTTGGCGAGGTGGGACTAAAAAATAGCTGCAGAAAGAATCAAATAAAAAACTCTTTTACCAGTTCATGCCACGAACCGCTACTAAAAGGTGCTCGTGGGGCCCCAGCCTTAGAACCTGTACCAAATAAAATGTCTTTGTAACAGCCTTAGAACCGGTACCAAAGGAATCAACTAAAAAGCTTTTATAAACCTCTAGTATTATTGAAACTAAAATTATATAGAATTTATGCAACTAAAATTATCAAAGTATTTTCTGTTCAAAATATTAAAAGCAAAAAGAATTATCATAAAAGAAAATAAATAAGTAATTAGAATTTTGTTACAAACTTTAATAGCAAAAAGAATTATCATAAAATAAAATAAATAAGTAATTAGAAACAAAAAAGAAAGCAAAAAAAAAAAACTAGAAAAATATATATAAAAAAAGTGCCACCTACAGGGCCACCACGGCCTGTATACGACTAGAAACCCATTACTAGGGCCAGGATGCAGGCTCGCGGTAGGCCCAATAGGCCCACAAGCACAGAGAGTGAATTTAGGCCTGTAAGCCTGCAGTAGAGAGGAGCTCGAAGTGGTTGGTTCGGCAGGGCTTATAAACCACTCCGAGCCCCTCTCCGCTAGCGAGTTGGGACTAAACATAGCACCGCACCGCGCCAGCACACAACCTTTGGTCCCGGTTGGTGCCACCAACCGGGACTAATGGGAGGAATTGGTACCGGTTTTTAGCACCAACCGGGACCAATGCCCCTCTTTTGTCCCGGTTTGTGCCTCCAACCGGGAGCAAAGGTCTCTGTTTCCCGCCCTTTGGGATGCTGAAAAGAGGCGTTTGGTCCCGGTTGGTGCCACCAACCGGGACTAAAGGGCTCATTGGTCCCGGTTGGTCTGACGAACCGGGACCAAAGCCTTTGCTATATAAGCCAGCACTTGGGAAATTTTTAGATTTCCATCGCCAGTTGCCCCCTGCCCGACGACACCGCGAGCTCATCCACGGTGCCGCCAGGCTGCCCCGTCACCGTCGCCCGTCTCTCTCCGCCCCCCGAGCCCACGCCGTCGCCCGTCACCGTCGCCCTCCGCCCCCACCGCCGTCGCTGTCGCCCTCCGCCACCCCCGAGTCGTCGCCCCCGAGCCATCGCCCGTCACCGTCGCCGTCGCCCTCCGCCCCCCCGCTGCCGTCGCCGTCGCCCTCAGCGCCCACATCGTCGCCCCAGTCGCCCCCGATGTGAACCGCCGCCACCACGGCTCTGTTCATTTTTTTCATATAATTTGTATTATTTTTTTTGTTCATTGCATTTTTTCATATATATAATGTATATATGTATGTGGTAGCTATATGATGAATGGATGTGGCTATGTATGTATGAATATAATGTTCATATCATTTTTTTGTTTATATATGTTTTTTTCATATATGTATTAATTTTTTATTTAGGTTACTAGATATCGATTTTAGGTTAGTGCTTAGTAGTTGAACTAGTTGATTTAATAAAACTACTTTATTAAAGTTTACTATATATAGAAGTAGTTTATTTTTAGTAAGAACTACTTTATTTTATTTATTTATATATTAAGTGCTTAGTAGTTGAAATAGTTGATTTAATAAAACTACTTTATTTTACTATATATAGAAGTAGTTTATTTTTAGCAAGAAAATTAATAGAACTAGTATATTTTTTTAGTTCATTTTGTGATACCTATCCCGCATCCTCGTCGTCGACTCGGCGGAGGAGGCCGGATTGATCAGAGGGACGATGTCCGGGACTGGGCTCCGCCGGGCTGGTATTGGAAGGTGCTACCTTCCGGGGGCGTAGGGTGGTGAGGAGCCAGCCCGTTGTTGACCCGATCCTTGTTTGGTAGCGGTCGCATGGGCCAGTGATGGTGCCGAGGCTTCCGGACACCGCAGAGGTGGTACGTCACCGTGTCAGCGAGGAGGACAAGCACGTCCATCGCTACATGGTTGCATTGGAGGGCAGGTTCGACAATACCTGGCAGGTTCTTCAGGGATCTCACTGGAGCTATGATCCTGTGATGGTTCCTTATCTTTGAGTGTCCACCGCCCGCGACGATACCCGCTGGACGCTACGGTTCTAGCTGTATTAGTGATGCTATATGTATGATAGTATTCAAGGAGTATTAGTGATAATTTTCGATGATGTACGGACACAAGAGATCATGTAGTTTTGCTTATAATCGAATGCATGCTAATGTGAATACTACTTTATTTTACAATTTGGTTTTGCTTATTGAATGCTCAAATCGAAAAAGTACTCCTACTTTGAATGCTAAAATTGGAGAGCACTATGTAGAAATCTAGGAGCCCCCTCCATCATCCGCGTCGTCTTCCCCGTCACCGACCCCCCTCCGACTTCGAGGTGAGACCAGCCAAATCTCCATGTCAATATGAGTCCTATAATATGAGCCTCGGGTTGACTTTAAGTCTGTCGAGTCTCCACCTATATGAGAGGGCGAAGAATCCCGACTGTTGTCGTGGGGGTAGCTTCTCCTTCGTTCCCGTGTGCTAGACACAATTTGGTGTAATGCACTCGGGAACGAAAGGAGGAGCTACCATCACCGACGGTCGCAAATGTCAGAGAGGAGAGTTTTCAAGAAAAGGCTCCACAGACCGATAGTCAACCCGTGATGAATAATAATGATCGAATTTAGATTTTTCAGTACATATATTTAATTGTACAAGTTTAATATTTGAATTATGAACATAGGAAATGTCGTACTCGGACGACGAAAACCGCCTGAGGGAGTGCGACTGGTGCCACGACGACCGAGGTATGTGCGACAGGTTCCTTGAGCTGGACGAAGATCGGCGCTTCAACATTAATCTTGAGGAGACCTTCGATGTTGACACAGTACGCAACAACGACAACAATTTTTTCGTAATTAAGCATGACTTCAACTATTTAAACATGTACTTTTCATCTTTTCCAATTCGACTAGCTTATCCCATGCTATGCAAGATGCTATGTCTTGGAGAGGATGGGTTTTGAAGACCATGAAAGTATGGAAACAAAGAAAATTCACCTAAGGACCCATCATGGTGTGGATTTTGAAGTAAAGCTGTACAATTCTGAGAGTGTAACCCATTTTGGTTGCAAAAATTGGGAAGCACTTTGCAAGATGTATGGTTTTGATGAGGGTATGCTTGTCACCATGGATTTTGGTGATCCTAGAATTGAGCAAGACAATATGGACATTTGGGTCCTTGTTGATATGCTTCCAATTCTTCCCCCATGTGAGCTTCTCAAACATAGTTATTAAGTAATTTATATTGTTTATTTCAAAATAGTTGACAACTTATTTCCATTGACAGCTTATTTTCATTCTTCAAAGAATGTGCGGAAGATGGTAGACAAAACCCACTACACCGATGGCTCAGAATTAACTTATCAGGAGAAAAGCTTTTTTACTATTACGACATCCATGCATCTCTTGCATACTTCTAAAACTAGTACATCATTGCAAACTACGAAGTTATTACTATCTTTTTCAATAGATAACCCCGAATGATTGTGTGCCTCATCTGATGTACCATCACGGTCGCCTTGATGTTTTGAACATACAACCAGGTCGTCCTACGAATCTCAACTGTCCATACCGATTTTCTAAAAGAAGTGGAGACATGACAATCAAATAATGAAAAAAAATGTATGGACAGTCATAAGACGGTTCTTGGAAGCAAAAGGAAGCGAAGCGCAAGAATTGGAGACATGATGATCTCCAGTCTCCATAATGGAGAGTCAGGGTCTATATTGTTTTATGCTATTTTACCTTAAAGAGGGTATTTATACCTAATACTGATGATCATTTGCTAAGAAAAATTAAGTAGGGTTCGTTCGATGACTATGCGGTTGATGATCGTATGACTTGTTATTAATAACGAGTAGAAGTTGTATGATGATGATTAACTAGTAGGACTTGTTATTATATATGATGATGCATGATGCGAACATGAAGAGTTATTATATATCAGTGGGTGAAATGAACATCGATTGGATTGAAGTGAAGGCAACATGCATGTGGTGCATGTCGAAAGTAGTACAATCCAAACTTGATCAAGTTAGGATTAGTATTACTTTCGACGTGCACCACATGTTGCCTTCACTTCAATCTAAGCCATGTCAACGTTAGGCATAGCAGTAGCGTTGGTAAACCAAGCACGGAGATATATAAGAGAGGACACCTCTCTCTATTAACTAGCTAATAACAACCTAAATTAACCCCCCAAACCCCTAAACCAGCCCCTTTCCAAAAAAAAACGTCAGCTCCAGCCAGCTACTAACGCGTGGATGCCTTTTGGTCCCGTTGGTGTTACCAACCGAGACCAAAGGCCCCCCTGCCTGGGCTGGCCGCAGCGGCCACATGGAGGCCCATTTGTCCTGGTTCATGTAAGAACCGGGACTAAAGGCCAAGGGCATTAGTAACGACCTTTTTGTCTTGGTTCCATAACCGGGACAGAAGGCCCTTACGAACCGGGACAAAAGGCCCTTTTTCTACTAGTGTGTTCACCTTCTAAATGAACATATTTAATTTCCGTTGTTTTGAAATCCTATAGGGTTTCATGGCATGTGGCATCTCAATCTCACATTTTCAAATTCCCGCAATCTAAAAAGACCCTTATCATTTTTGTTATCTTTGAGATAGGTTGAAAACAACGGTTCCATAGGTTGGTGCTAAGAACCGATGCATATAAACATCTAAGTTTACAGGTTTTGATGGGACGGCTTTTGATTTTTGTAAAACAAAGTTTGTGATCTTTCACATGATCTCCACAAACGCAGTTTTACTCTTTAGACCTGTCATTTTAGGAAGAACAATCTAAAGGTCGCAACCTACACTCTTGAGGTGGTACCTGATACGTCTCCAACGTATCTATAATTTATGAAGTATTCATGCCATCTTTACAACAATTCTTTATGGTTTTGGTATGATTTGAATGGAACTAACCTGGACTGACGTTGCTTTCAGCAGAACTATCATGGTGTTGTTTTTTGTGCAGAAATCAAAATTCTCCAAATGTAGTGGAACTTTTTGATGATTTTTTGGAACAAAAAGGCTCTAGAAGCTTTGTGGGAGGACTAGAAGGGGAAGGCGGTGGCCACTAGGCACCAGGGGATGCCACCCCCTTTTGGCGCGCCCTGGTCGGTAGTGGGCCCCCCGAAGCCCATCTGGATGTGAGATTGACGCAAAAAATTCCTATAAATACATAAACCCCTAGAAATAACCCTAGATGAGAAGTTCCGCCGCTGCAAGCCTCTGTATCCACGAAAACTCAATCAGGACCCTGTTCCGGCACCCTGCCCGAGGGGGAAATCATCACCGGAGGCCATCTTCATCATCCCAGCGGCCACCATGATGTGGAGGGAGTAGTCCACCCTCGGGGTTTGTACCATTAGCTATGTGTTTGATCTCTCTCTCTCTCCCTATCTCTCCCTCTCTCTCTCTCTCTCTCTCTCTCTCTCTCTCTCTCTTTCTCTCTCCCTCTCTCATGTTCTTGATTTGGCAAGGTCTCAATGTGCATCGAGCTTTGTTAATATAGTTGGATCATATGGTGTTTCTCCCTCTCTATCTTGTTGTGATGAATTGAGTTTTTACCTTTGAGGTTTCACTTTTATCGGATTGAATACTTTGTTGGATTTGAGAACACTTGATGTATGTCTTGCATATGAATACCCATGGTGACAATGGGGTATTATATTGATTCAGTTGATGTATGTTTTGCCACTCAACTCGCAAATTTCCAAGGTGACATTGGGGTAATCTATGCATAGCGGTTGACGCACGTTTTCGTCTTTGTTTCTCCGATAGAAATGTTGGGGCAATCTTTGAAGTTCTTTGTGTTGGATTGAATATTATGAATCTGAAGTTGATGCATATCAAATACTGAACTCACGGATACTTTTGGTGACATTAATTGGAGTATCTAGGTGACATTAGAGTTGGTTGATGTGTATCATATGGTGTTACTTTAGTATGATCTCTTGGGCTATTTGTGACACTTATAGGAATAGCTCGTAGATCGATTAGAAAGGATAACTTTGAGGTGGTTTCGTACCCTACAAGCAATTTTGTCTTATGTTCTCTACTAGATAAGAACTTTGGAGTGATTCTTTATCGCACGTTGAGGGATTGCCATACGACCTAATTATGTTAGCACTATTGAGAGTTGCACTAGTGAAAGTATGAACCCTTGGCCTTGTTTTCAAGCATTGCAATACCGTTTGTGCTCAGTTTTGTTACTTGCTACCTTGCTGTTTTTTATTGTTCCTACTACAAAAATAAATATCTACTATCCATATTACACTTCTATCACCATTTCTTCGCTGAACTAGTGCACCTATACAATTTACCATTGTATTTGGTGTGTTGGGGATACAAGAGACTCTTTTTTAATTGGTTGCAGGTTTTTTTGAGAGAGACCATCTTCATCCTACGCCTCCCATGGATTGATAAACCTTTGGTCAACCACTTGAGGAAAAATTGCTACTGTCCTACAAAACTCTACGCTTGGAGGCCCAACATGAGTCTACAAGAATAAAGTTGCGTAGTATACATCAAGCTCTTTTCTGGCACCATTGCTGGGGAAGTGTGCTTGAAGGTATATCTTTAGATCTTGTAATTGAATCTTTTAGTTTCTTGCTTTATCACTAGTTTGGTTTATAAAAAGAAACAACAAAAAATGGAATTGAGGTTGCCTCATATTATTCGTCATTATCATGTCTTTCTTGAAAATGATGGATTGGAAAATTGTGCTCAATTGTTAGAAGAAGAACAGTAAAATGTTTGGGATAAAATCTTTGAATGATGAGCATGATTGCAATGTTGCTAGTATGAATTCTCTGAATATACATGATGCTAATGATATGCAAAGCCATAAGCTTGGGGATGATATGTTTGATGAAGATGATATTTTTAGTCCCCCAAGATTTGATGTGCAAATTTGTTATAATGATTGCATGCCTCCTATTTATGATGACTATATTGATGAATGTGGGTTTGGAAGAGTGTCAACTCTAGGAAGTAATGATCCCACTATTTTGGAGCGTGTTGAATCTTATTGTAATAATTATGAAAGTGGATTTGGAGAGGTCATGACTTTATTTAATGAAGAATCCACTATTTTGGAAGAGGTTTCAATTTATTATGGCAACAAAGTTGCTATATATAATGATTATTGTGATGAGATGTATGCTATAAAGAATGTTGATAACCATGAAACTTATCATCATGATTTCAATTTTTAATTGGATTATCCCAATCAATTATCACATGATAGTTCTTTTGTTGAGTTTTCTCTCACTACTATTCATCAGAATAAATTTGCTTATGTGGAGAGTAATAATTTTTTTATGCATGCGGGTCATGAAAAGAATGCTTTATGTGATAGCTATATTGTTGAATTCATTCATGATGCTACTGAAAATTATTATGAGAGAGGAACATATGGTTTTATACATATCTCAATAATATTAAGTTTCCTCTCTATATGTTTGAAGTTTTGAAGTTATGCTCATTTTGCCATCCTATGCTAGTTGATTCTTGCTCCCATAAATTGTCTGCTCAGAAAATACCTAGCCATAGGAACTGGGTTAGGCTTAATGTGCTTGCCGTGTGATTCATAATGCTCTCTTGCATGTTTGAATTCATATCTTTTATGCGAGCATCATTGAAATCATCATGCCTAGATAAAAAGGCATTCAAGAAAAGCACTTGTTAGGAGACAACCCAAAACTTTTACCTACTATTTTTGTGTGTTCACATGATTAACCTACTGTAGTAATCATGTTTTATAGATTTTGTTTCAATAAAGTGTCAAGTAAAGCCTTTGGGATAGTGTGGATGATAGTTGACTTGATTCTGTGCAAAACAGAAACTTTTGCTTCAAGTAACATAATTGTTTAAATTCACTGGAACGTGATAAAGTTCTGAAATTTTATAATATAATTGATATACGAATTGCCTACTTTGTCCTAATTTTCAGAATATTTGGAGAAACAAAAGTATGGTCTTTGTTTAGATCATTACAAGCTGCTCTATTTTTGACAGATTCTATTTTCAATGCATAGTTTGCTTGTTTTCTAGTTTCTATGGCTTATATTGGTCAATATAAATTGTATAAATGATAGGATACAATAGGCATTGTGTCAGAAAAATTATGAATCTTGTCTTGACAATACCCAAGTGAATAGTTTGCTCTTTATCATACTAACACATCTCATGAAGTTCCGTTAAGTTTTGTGTTATTGAAGTTTTCAAGTTTTGTGTGAGATATTGAGATGAGGAGAATAAGGAGTGACAAGACCCTAAGCTTGGGGATGCTCAATGAAACCCAAGGTAATATTCAAGGAAGATCGAAGCAACTAAGCTTGGGGATGCCTCGGAAGGTATCCCCTCGTTCGTCTCCAACATTATCGGGAACCTTACTTGGAGCTATATTTTCATTCGTCACACGTGTTTTGCTTGGACAATCATTTTATTTTATTAGTATTTGCTTTCCATTATTTAGAATAATGTTTTCCACCTTTTATTTCAATAAAAATGTCAAGTATAGCCTTTATCATGCTTAGTTCGCAAGTCTATATGTTGCTGTTTGAAAACAGAAAGTTGCACACTAGTGCGCTAATTCTTGAGAAAAGTCAGAATGCGATAAAATTTTGAATTTTTTTGCACAATAAGATATGATAAATTTTATACAGTGTGATAATTTTTCAGATTTTTTTGGAGTTAGAGAAGTATGGATCTTCTTGCGTCCTTTGAAGAATGTCCTGGTTAGACAGAATGCTGTTATGTTTGCATATGTTTGCTTGTTTAATGATTCTATTTGAGGATAGGACTATTAAATATGCAGAGGCATTTAGTATACAATGTCAAATAATAATTTTAGTGATTTGCTACAATAGAGAATGATAAGGTTTCAATTTATACTAACTTATCTCACAAGTTCTTGTTGAGTTTTGTGTGGATGAAGTTTTTGAGATTTAGGGAAACTGTGATATAAAAGGAATTAAGGAGACAAAAATGTCAAGCTTGGGGATGCCCAAGGCATCTCAAGATAATATTCCAAGAAGCCGGAAGCATCTAAACTTGGGAATGCCCCGGTAGGCATCCCACCTTTCTTCATCAACAATTATCGGTTAGCCTGGGTTGAGCCTAAGTTTTTGCTTCTTCACATGATGTGTGCTATTCTTAGAATGTCATTTTATTTTGTTTTGCATGTTGTTTTAATAAAATACTTAGATCTGGAAGTTTCTATATAAGAAAGAGTCCTCAAATAGCTACCCGTTTACTTAGCTACTCGCTTGATCTTTACTTTTATCTTTTTGGAGTAGTTTGTTATTTACTCTTGTGCTTCACTCATCCAATGAGTAAATTGTTAAACAAATTGAACATCATCAAATTGAATTTATATGTTCATATCATGCCTAGTAGTGGCTTCACAATGGGTTTAGAAAGTGAAATCTATTGAAGCTTGACATTCACAATATTGGTCATACAAGCAATTCATGAATGATTGGTATAAGGAAGAGAACTTTCACATACAAATATATTATCTTAGACATCTTCTATGATTGTGAATACCCATTAAATATTTTCAAACTTGAGCAAATTAGTTTAAGTTGGACAAGAAAGACAACGTAGTGAGTTACGGTTGTGTACATTTTCATAGAAGTTATATTGTCTTGGATCCTCCAACATGTGGTGTTTGCCTAGGATCTTTTGCTACCCAAAAATTCGTACTAAGTAGAGATACTACTTGTGAATCCAAAAACCCTTAAACCCAGTTTCTTTCCATGAGTGTCGACCATACCTACCTATGGATTGAATAAGATTCTTCAAGTAAGTTGTCATCGGTGCATAAAGCAATAAGAATTGCTCCTAAATATGTTTGATCTTTTATTGTAAGGGAAAATAAGCATGGTACAAACTTGTGATGGCAAAGCAATAAAAGCGACAGACTGCATAATAGAAGTTTCTATCATAAGGGGCAATATAATGTGACGTTCCTTTGCATTAATAGATTGTTCATCCAAAAATAAAAAGTGCATGAAAACCTCTGCCTCCCTCTACGAAGGGCCTATCTTTTACTTTTTAGTATTTACTTTTATGCAAGTGTCAATAGTATGCATTCTCGTTTCAACCTCAATTATTCTCTAATTGGCAAGCATTATGTGGTGGGGAAAGATCTAGGCACATATGGCCAGTCAAATATATTTGATCGTGATTTATTATTGTTGACAATTATCTCTATGATAAATGAGTGGGGAGGCAAAACATTAAGCCCCTATCTTTCTCTGTCTTCGATGGATGCCATTTGTTCTAATAATATGCTTTGTGTACTAGCAATCATAGAAGACTATATGAAGACTGAGTATGTGGAGCTCTTACTTAGACTTTGTTGAATAAGTTGAATTGCAATAATTTGGTGACTAAGAACATAGGTTGTTAAGTTTCAAGAGAAGGCATTGTTTGAACCGTAACATGTGAATTGATTACTACTTTATCATGATGAGTTTTATGAGAAAGAGTTTATGTTATGATGCTAGGAAAAGTGATTGAAATTATCATTGATCAAACAAATGCACTTTGCTAGCACTCACACTTCAGGAATTATTTATTTTATCATTTACCTACTCGAGGACGAGTAGGAATTAAGCTTGGGGATGCTGATACGTCTCCAATATATCTATAATTTATGAAGTATCCATGCCAGGTTTACCATAATTCTATATGGTTTTGGTATGATTTGAATGGAACTAACCCGACCTGACGCTGTTTTCAGAAGAACTACCGTGTTGTTGTTTTTTGTGCAGAAATAAAAGTTCTCCAAATGCAATGAAACTTTTTGACAATTTTTGGGAACAAAAGAGGCACTATAAGCTTCGTGGGAGGACCAGAAGGTGTAGGAGGTGAGCACAACCCACCAGGGTGTGCCGAGTGCCTTGCCTCTATGTTGGTGGGTTGTGGGCCCCTCAAAGCCCATCTTCGCATGAAAGCAACACCAAAAAATCCTATAAATACAGAACCCCCAGAAATAACCCTAGATCGAAAGTTCCACCGCCGTAAGCCTCTGTAGCCACGAAAAGCAAATCTGGACCCTGTTCTAGCACCCTGCCGGAGGGGGAAATCATCACTAGAGGCCATCTTCATCATCCCGGAGGCCACCATGATTAGGAGGGGTACTCCACCCTAGGGGCCGATGGTTTGTACCAGTAGCTATGTGTTTAATCTCTCTCTCTCTCTCTTGTGTTCTTGAGATGGCACGATCTTGATGTATAGCGGGCTTTGTTAATATAGTTGGATCATATGGTGTTTCCCCACTCTATCTTGTTGTGATGAATTGATTTTTCCCTTTGAGATTTCATTCTTATAGGATTGAATACTTTCATGGATTTGAGAACACTTGATGTATGCCTTGCTATGAATACCCGTGGTGACAATGGGGTATCATATTGATTCACTTGATGTGTGTTTTGGCACTCAACTCGCGGATTCCCAAGGTGACATTGGGGTAATCTATGCATAGGGGTTGATGCACGTTCTTGTCTTTGTTTCTCCGGTAGAAATCTTGGGGCACTCGTTGAGGTTATTGTGTTGGATTGAGTATTATGAACCTGAAATTGTTTGATGCATATTGTACAATCAACTCATGGATACTCGTGGTGACATTGGATTATCTAGGTGACATTAGAGTTGGTTGATGTGTATCATATGGTGGCAATTTAGTACAAACTCTTGTATAGATCGATCGGAAAGGATAACTTGGTGTTATTTTAGTACGAACTCTTGGAAAGATTGATCGGATAGAATAACTTTGAGGTGGTTTCATACCCTACAAAATATTTCATCTTATGTTCTCCGCTAGATAAGAACTTTGGAGTGATTCTTAATCGCATGTTGAGGGATGGTTATATGATCCAATTATATTAGCACTGTTGAGAGGTTGCACTAACGAAAGTATGAACCTTAGGCCTCATTTTCAAGCATTACAATACCGTTTGTGCTCACTTTTGTCACTTGCTACCTTGCTGTTTTTATTTATTCAGATTATAAAAATATATTTCTGAAGGAAATATGCCCTAGAGGCAATAATAAAGTTATTATTTATTTCCTTATATCGTGATAGATGTTTATTATTCATGCTAGAATTGTATTAACCGGAAACATAATACATGTGTGAATACATAGACAAACATAGTGTAACTAGTATGCCTCTACTTGACTAGCTCGTTGAATCAAAGATGGTTAAGTTTCCTAGCTATGGACAAAAGAGTTGTCATTTGATTAACGGGATCACATCATTAGGAGAATGATGTGATTGACATGACCCATTCCGTTAGCCTAGCACTTGATCATTTAGTATGTTGCTATTGCTTTCTTCATGACTTATACATATTCCTGTAACTATGAGATTATGCAACTCCCATTTACCGGAGGAACACTTTGGGTACTACCAAACGTCACAACGTAACTGGGTGATTATAAAGGAGTACTATAGGTGTCTCCGAAGGTACATGTTGAGTTGGCGTATTTCGAGATTAGGTTTTGTCACTCCGATTGTCGGAGAGGTATCTCTGGGCCCTCTCGGTAATGCACATCTTTATAAGCCTTGCAAGCAATGCGACCAAATGAGTTGGTTACGGAATGATGCACTACGGAACGAGTAAAGAGACTTGCCGGTAATGAGATTGAACTAGGTATTGGATACCGATGATCAAATCTCGGGCAAGTAACATACCGATGACAAAGGGAACAACGTATGTTGTTATGCGGTTTGACCGATAAAGATCTTCGTAGAATATGTAGGAACCAATATGGGAATCTAGGTTCCGCTATTGGTTATTGACCGAGAATAGTTCTAGGTCATGTCTACATAGTTCTCGAACCCGTAGGGTCCTCACGCTTAACGCTACGATGACAGTTTTATTATGAGTTTATAAGTTTTGATGTACCGAAGTTTGTTCGGAGTCCCGGATGTGACCACGGACGTAACGAGGAGTCTCGAAATAGTCGAGACATAAAGATTGATATATTGGAAGCCTATATTTGGACATCGGAATCGTTCCGGGTGAAATCGGCATTTTACTAGAGCACCGGGAGGTTACCGGACCCCCCCGGGGGGTTATTGGGCCTACATGGGCCTCGAGGGAGAAGAGGGAAGGAGGCAGGAGGGGGCCGCGCGCCCCTCCCCTTCCTAGTCCGAATAGGACAAGGGAAGGGGGGCGGCGCCCCCCCTTTCCTTCCCCTCTTCCTCCTCTTTCTCCCCTTCTCCTATTCCAACTAGGAAAGAAGGGAGTCCTACTCCCTGTGGGAGTAGGACTCCCCCCTTGGCGCGCCCTCCTTGGCCGGCCGCCTCCTCCCCCCTGGCTCCTTTATATACGGGGGCGGGGGGCACCCCATAGACACACAAGTTGATCTACGGATCGTTCCTTAGCCGTCTGCGGTGCCCCCCTCCACCATATTCCACCTCAGTCATATCGTCGCAGAGTTTAGGCGAAGCCCTGCGCCGGTAGAACATCATCATCGTCACCACGCTGTCGTGCTGACGGAACTCATCCCCGAAGCTTTGCTGGATCGGAGCCCGGGGATCGTCATCGAGCTGAACGTGTGCTGAACTCGGAGGTGCCGTACGTTCGGTGCTTGGATCGGTCGGATCGTGAAGACGTACGACTACATCAACCGCGTTGTGCTAATGCTTCCGCTTACGGTCTACGAGGGTATGTGGACAACACTCTCCCCTCTCATTGCTATGCCATCACCATGATCTTGCGTGTGCGTAGGAATTTTTTTGAAATTACTACGTTCCCCAACAGTGACATCCGAGCCTAGGTTTTATGCGTAGATGTTATATGCACGAGTAGACCACAAGTGAGTTGTGGGCGATACAAGTCATACTGCTTACCAGCATGTCATACTTTGGTTCGGCGGTATTGTGAGATGAAGCGGCCCGGACCGACATTACGCGTACGCTTACGCGAGACTGGTTTCACCGTTACGAGCACTTGTGCTTAAAGGTGGCTGGCGGGTGTCTGTCTCTCTCATTTTAGCTGAATCGAGTGTGGCTACGCCCGGTCCTTGCGAAGGTTAAAACAACACTAACTTGACGAACTATCGTTGTGGTTTTGATGCGTAGGTATGAACGGTTCTTGCTAAGCCCGTAGCAGCCACGTAAAATTTGCAACAACAAAGTAGAGGACGTCTAACTTGTTTTTGCAGGGCATGTTGTGATGTGATATGGTCAAGACGTGATGCTATATTTTATTGTATGAGATGATCATGTTTTGTAACCGAAGTTATCGGCAACTGGCAGGAGCCATAGGGTTGTCGCTTTATTGTATGAAATGCAAACGCCCTGTAATTGCTTTACTTTATCACTAAGCGGTAGCGATAGTCGTAGAAGCAATAGATGGCATAACGACAACGATGCTACGATGGAGATCAAGGTGTCACGCCGGTGACGATGGTGATCACGACGGTGCTTCGAAGATGGAGATCACAAGCACAAGATGATGATGGCCATATCATATCACTTATATTGATTGCATGTGATGTTTTATCCTTTATGTATCTTATCTTGCTTTGATTGACGGTAGCATTTTAAGATGATCTCTCACTAATTATCAAGAAGTGTTCTCCCTGAGTATGCACCGTTGCGAAAGTTCTTCGTGCTGAGACACCACGTGATGATCGGGTGTGATAGGCTCTACGTTCAAATACAACGGGTGCAAAACAGTTGCACACGCGGAATACTCAGGTTAAACTTGACGAGCCTAGCATATACAGATATGGCCTCGGAACACGGAGACCGAAAGGTCGAGCATGAATCATATAGTAGATATGATCAACATAGTGATGTTCACCATTGAAACTACTCCATCTCACGTGATGATCGGACATGGTGTAGTTGATATGGATCACGTAATCACTTAGAGGATTAGAGGGATGTCTATCTAAGTGGGAGTTCTTAAGTAATATGATTAATTGAACTTTAATTTATCATGAACTTAGTCCTGGTAGTATTTTGCCAATTATGTTGTAGATCAATAGCTTGCGTTGTTGCTTTCATATGTTTATTTTGATATGTTCCTAGAGAAAATTGTATTGAAAGATGTTGGTAGCAATGATGCGTATTGGATCCGTGATCTGAGGTTTATCCTCATTGCTGCACAGAAGAATTATGTCCTTAATGCACCGCTAGGTGACAGACCTATTGCAGGAGCAGATGCAGACATTATGAACGTTTGGCTGGCTCAATATGATGACTACTTGATAGTTTAGTGCACCATGCTTAACGGCTTAGAATCGGGACTTCAAAGACGTTTTGAACGTCATGGACCATATGAGATGTTCCAGGAGTTGAAGTTAATATTTCAAGAAAATACCCGAGTTGAGAGATATGAAGTCTCTAACAAGTTCTATAGCTAAAAGATGGAGGAGAATCGCTCAACTAGTGAGCATGTGCTCAGATTGTCTGGGTACTACAATCACTTGAATCAAGTGGGAGTTAATCTTCCAGATAAGATAGTGATTGATAGAGTTCTCTAGTCACCATCACCAAGTTAGTAGAACTTTGTGATGAACTACATTATGCAAGGGATGACGAAAATGATTCCCGAGCTCTTCGTGATGTTGAAATCGACGAAGGTAGAAATCAAGAAAGAGCATCAAGTGTTGATGGTTGACAAGATCACTAGTTTCAAGAAAAGGGCAAAGGGAAAGAAAGGGAACTTCAAGCAGAATGGCAAGCAAGTTGTCACTCCCACGAAGAAGCCCAAAGCTGAACCAAAGCCTAAAACTGAGTGCTTACACTTCAAAGGAAATGGTCACTGGAAACGGAAATACCCTGAATATTTGGTGGATAAGAAGGATGGCAAACTGAACAAGGGTATATTTGATATGCAGGTTATTGATGTGTACCTTACTAGTGTTTATAGTAACCCCTGAGTATTTGATACTTGTTCGGTTTCTAAGATTAGTAACTCGAAACAGGAGTTACAGAATAAACGGAAACTAGTAGAGGGTTAAGTGACGATGTGTGTTGGAAGTGGTTCCAAGACTGATATGATCATCATCGCACACTCCGTATACTTTCGGGATTAGTGTTAAACCTAAATAAATGTTATTTGGCATTTGCGTTGAACATGAATATGATTTGATCATGTTTATTGCGATACGGTTATTCATTTAAAGTCAAAGAATAATTGTTGTTCTGTTTACATGAATAAAACCTTCGATGGTCATACACCCAATGAAAATAGTTTGTTGGATCTCGATCGTAGTGATACACATATTCATAATGTTGATGCCAAAAGATGCAATGTTAATAATGATAGTGCAACTTATATGTGGCACTACCGTTTGGGTCATATCGGTGTAAAGCGCATGAAGAAACTCCATAAAGATGGATTTTCGGAATCACTTGGTTATGAATCATTTGATGCTTGCGAACCGTGCCTTTTGGGCAAGATGACTAAAACTCCGTTCTCCGGAACAATGGAACGAGCTACTGACTTATTGGAAATAATACATACCGATGTATGCGATCCAATGAGTATTAAGGCTCGTGGCAAGTATCATTATTTTCTGACCTTCACAGATGATTTGAGCAGATATGGGTATATCTACTTGATGAAACATAAGTCTGAAATAATTGAAAAGTTCAAAGAATTTCAGAGTGAAGTGGAAAAATCATCGTAACAAGAAAATAAAGTTTCTACGATCTGATCGCGGAGACGAATATTTGAGTTACGAGTTTGGTCTTCAATTAAAACAATGTGGAATAGTTTCACAGCTCACGCCACCTGGAACTCCACAACGTTATGGTGTGTCTGAACGTCGTAACCGCACTTTATTTGATATGGTGCGATCTATGATGTCTCTTATCGGTTTTACCACTATCGTTTTGGGGTTGTGCATTAGAGACAGCTGCATTCACGTTTAAAAAGGGCACCATCTAAATCCGTTGAGACGACACCATATGAACTATGGTTTAGCAGTAAACCTAAGCTATCGTTTCTTAAAGTTTGGAGTTGCGATGCTTATATGAAAAAGGTTTTCAACCTGATAAGCTCAAACCCAACTCGGAGAAGTGCGTCTTCATAGAATACCCAAAGGAAACTGTTGGGTACACCTTCTATCACAGATCTGAAGGCAAAATATTCGTTGCTAAGAATGGATCCTTTCTAGAGAAGGAGTTTCTCTTGAAAGAAGTGAGTGGGAGGAAAGTAGAACTTGATGAGGTAACTGTACCTGCTCCCTCATTTGAAAGTAGTTCATCACAGAAATCTGTTTTTGTGACTACTACACCAATTAGTAGGAAGTTAATGATGATGATCATGAAACTTCAGATTAAGTTACTACAGAATCTCGTAGGTCTTACAGAGTAAGATCCGCACCAGAGTGGTACGGTAATCCTGTTCTGGAAGTTATGTTAGTAGACCATGACGAACCTACGAACTATGAAGAAGCGATGGTGAGCCCAGATTCCGCAAAATGGCTTGAGGCCATGAGATCTGAGATAAGATCCATGTATGAAAACAAAGTATGGACTTTGATTGACTTGCCCAATGATCGGCGAGACATTGAGATTAAATGGATCTTCAAGAGGAAGACAGACGCTGATAGTGTTACTATCTACAAAGCAAGAATTGTCGCAAAAGGTTTTCAACAAGTTCAAGGTGTTGACTACGATGAGAGTTTTTCACTCGTATCTATGCTTAAGTCTGTCTGAATCATGTTAGCAATTGCCGCATTTTATGAAATTTGACAAATGGATGTCAAAACTGCATTCTTGAATGGATTTCTGGAAGAAGAGTTGTATATGATGCAGCCAGAAGGTTTTGTAGATCCAAAAGGTGCTAACAAAGTGTGCAAGCTCCAGCGTTCCATTTATGGACTGGTGCAAGCATCTCGGAGTTGGAATAAACGCTTTGATAGTGTGATCAAAGCATATGGTTTTATACAGACTTTTGGAGAAGCCTGTATTTACAAGAAAGTGAGTGGGAGCTCTGTAGCATTTCTGATATTATATGTAGATGACATATTATTAATTGGAAATGATATAGAATTTCTGGATAGCATAAAGGGATACTTGAATAAAAGTTTTTCAAAGCAAGACCTCGGTGAAGCTGCTTACACATTGAGCATCAAGATCTATATAGATAGATCAAGACGCTTGATAAGATTTTTCAATGAGTACATACCTTGATAAATTTTTGAAATAGTTCAAAATGGAACAGCCAAAGAAGGAGTTCTTGCCTGTGTTACAAGGTGTGAAGTTGAGTAAGACTCAAGACCCGACCATTGCAGAAAATAGAAAGAGAATGAAAAGTCATTCCCTATGCCTTAGTCATAGGTTCTATAAAGTATGCTATGCTGTGAACCAGACCTATTGTATACCTTGCTCTGTGTTTGGCAAAGGAATACAATTTTGATTTAGTAAGTAGATCACTGGACATGGGTCAAGAATACCCTTAGTGAGGATTAAGGAGATGTTTCTCGATTATGGAGGTGATAAAAGAGCCCGTCGTTAAAGTTACAATGATGCAAGCTTTTACACCAATCCAGATGACTCTAAGTCTCAATCTGGATACATATTGAAAGTGGGAGCAATTAGCTAGAGTAGCTCCATGCAGAGCATTGAAGACATAGAATGTTTGCAAATACATACGGCTCTGAATATGACAGACCCGTTGATTAAGCTTCTCTCACAAGCAATACATGATCATACCTTAGTACTCTTTGGGTGTTAATCACATAACAATGTGAACTAGATTATTGACTCTAGTAAACCCTTTGGGTGTTGATCACATGACGATGTGAACTATGGGTATTAATCACATACAGATCTGAATATTAGTGTTAAATCACATGGCGATGTGAACGAGATTATTGACTCTAGTGCAAGTGGGAGACTGAAGGAAATATGCCCTAGAGGCAATAATAAAGTTATTATTTATTTCAATATATCATGATAGATGTTTATTATTCATGCTAGAATTGTATTAACCGGAAACATAATACATGTGTGAATACATAGACAAACATAGTGTCACTAGTATGCCTCTACTTGACTAGCTCGTTGAATCAAAGATGGTTAAGTTTCCTAGCTATGGACAAAAGAGTTGTCATTTGATTAACGGGATCACATCATTAGGAGAATGATGTGATTGACATGACCCATTCCGTTAGCCTAGCACTTGACCGTTTAGTATGTTGCTATTGCTTTCTTCATGACTTATACATATTCCTGTAACTATGAGATTATGCAACTCCCGTTTACCGGAGGAACACTTTGAGTACTACCAAACG
The DNA here is from genome assembly GCF_002162155.2 of Triticum dicoccoides. Classification (NCBI taxonomy): domain Eukaryota; kingdom Viridiplantae; phylum Streptophyta; class Magnoliopsida; order Poales; family Poaceae; genus Triticum; species Triticum dicoccoides. Next base: position 682,533,180 of record NC_041381.1, on the reverse strand, counting down.
TCACAATGTAACTGGGTGATTATAAAGGAGTACTACAGGTGTCTCCGAAGGTACATGTTGAGTTGGCGTATTTCGAGATTAGGTTTTGTCACTCCGATTGTCGGAGAGGTATCCTTGGGCCCTCTCGGTAATGCACATCTTTATAAGCCTTGCAAGCAATGTGACCAAATGAGTTGGTTACGGAATGATGCACTACGGAACGAGTAAAGAGACTTGCCGGTAACGAGATTGAACTAGGTATTGGATACCGACGATCAAATCTCGGGCAAGTAACATACCGATGACAAAGGGAACAACATATGTTGTTATGCGGTTTGACCGGTAAAGATCTTCATAGAATATGTAGGAACCAATATGGGCATCCAGGTTTCGCTATTGGTTATTGACCGAGAATAGTTCTAGGTCATGTCTACATAGTTCTCGAACCCGTAGGGTCCGCACGCTTAACGTTGCGATGACAGTTTTATTATGAGTTTATAAATTTTGATGTACCGAAGTTTGTTCGGAGTCCCGGATGTGATCACGGACGTAACGAGGAGTCTCGAAATAGTCGAGACATAAAGATTGATATATTGGAAGCCTATATTTGGACATCGGAATCGTTCCGGGTGAAATCGACATTTTACTAGAGCACCGGGAGGTTACCGGAACCCCCCGGGGGGTTATTGGGCCTACATGGGCCTCGAGGGAGAAGAGGGAAGGAGGCAGGAGGGGGCCGCGTGCCCCTCCCCTTCCTAGTCCGAATAGGACAAGGGAAGGGGGGCGGCGCCCCCCCTTTCCTTCCCCTCTTCCTCCTCTTTCCCGCCTTCTCCTATTCCAACTAGGAAAGAAGGGAGTCCTACTCCCGGTGGGAGTAGGACTCCCCCCTTGGCGCGCCCTCCTTGGCCGGCCGCCTCCTCCCCCCTGGCTCCTTTATATACGGGGGCGGGGGGCACCCCATAGACACACAAGTTGATCTACGGATCGTTCCTTAGCCATGTGCGGTGCCCCCCTCCACCATATTCCACCTCAGTCATATTGTCGCGGAGTTTAGGCGAAGCCTTGCACCGGTAGAACATCATCATCGTCACCACGCCGTCGTGCTGACGGAACTCATCCCCGAAGCTTTGCTGGATCGTAGCCCGGGGATCGTCATCGAGCTGAACATGTGCTGAACTCGGAGGTGCCGTACGTTCGGTGCTTGGATCGGTCGGATCGTGAAGACGTACGACTACATCAACCGCGTTGTGCTAACGCTTCCACTTACGGTCTACGAGGGTACGTGGAAAACACTCTCCCCTCTTGTTGCTATGCCATCACCATGATCTTGCGTGTGCGTAGGAATTTTTTTGAAATTACTACGTTCCCCAACAATTTCTACCATCCATATTACACTTTTATCACCATCTCTTCGCCGAACTAGTGCACCTATACAATTTTCCATTGTATTGGGTGTGTTGGGGACACATGAGACTCTTTGTTATTTGGTTGCAGGGTTGTTTGAGAGAGACCATCTTCATCCTACGCCTCCCATGGATTGATAAATCTTAGGTCATGCACTTGGGGGACAATTGCTACTGTCTTACAGAACTCTGCGCTTGGAGGCCCAACACGAGTCTACAAGAACAAGTTGTGTAGTAGACATCAACCACCATCTCATGAAAACACTCACAGACCGCCTATCAAAGATCAGAGTTATGGAGCTGAAAGATTTACGAAGTTACCACATCTGCATTGTTGTTATGCCTAGATTTGAACTAAAATAAGCACGTTGAATGAATTATCGTGTATAGAAACAATTTACGAGTTTTTCAACTATGTGGATGATACGTCTCCAACGTATCTATAATTTATGAAGCATTCATGCTATTTTATTATCTGTTTTGAATGATTACGAGCTTTATTATACACTTTTATATTACTTTTGGGACTATCCTATTAACCCGAGGCCTAGCCCATATTGCTGTTTTATTGTATGTTTCAGTATTTCGCAGAAAAGGAATATCAAACGGAGTCCAAATGGAACGAAACCTTCGGCAGCATGATTTTTTGGAAGAATATCACCCGGGATACTTGGAGTTCAAGCCAGGGGAGCTTCGAGGAAGCCAGGAGATAGGAGGGCGCGCCCACCATCCCTGGGTGTGCCCCCTGTCTCATGGGACCCTCGAGCATCCCCCGACTGACTTCTTTCGCCTATATAGTCCCGTATACCCTAAAAACATCGTGGGAGAAGATAGCCCGCGAGTTCTGCCGCCACAAGCCTCTGTAGCCACCAAAAACCTCTCGGGAGCCCGTTCCAGCACCCTGCCAGAGGGGAATCCCATCACCGGTGGCCATCTTCATCATCCCGACGCTCTCCATGACGAGGAGGGAGTAGTTCACCCTCGAGGCTGAGGGTATGTACCATTAGCTATGTGTTTGATCTCTCTCTCTCTCTCTCGTGTTCTCTCTCGTGTTCCCTCTATGGCACAATCTTTATGTATCCCGAGCTTTGCTATTGTAGTTGGATCTTATGATTTCTTCCCCCCTCTACTCTCTTGTGATGAATTGAGTTTTCCCTTTGAAGTTATCTTGTCGGATTGAGGCTTTAATGATTTGAGAACACTTGATGTATGTCTTGCCGTGCTTATCTGTGGTGACAATGGGATATCATGTGCCACTTAATGTATGTTTTGGTGACCAACTTGCGGGTTCCGCCCATGAACCTATGCATAGGGGTTGGCACACGTTTTCGCCTTAACTCTCCGGTAGAAACTTTGGGGCACTCTTTGAAGTACTTTGTGTTGTTTGAATAGATGAATCTGAGATTGTGTGATGCATATCGTATAATCATGCCCACGGATACTTGAGGTGACAATGGAGTATCTAGGTGACATTAGGGTTTTGGTTGATTTGTGTCTTAAGGTGTTATTCTAGTATGAACTGTATGATAGATTGACAGGAAAGAATAGCTTCATGTTATTTTACTACGAACTCTTGAATAGATAGAACAGAAAGGATAACTTTGAGGTGGTTCCGTACCATACCATAATCTCTTCGTTTGTTCTCTGCTATTAGTGGCTTTGGAGTGACTCTTTGTTGCATGTTGAGGGATTGTTATATGATCTATCTATGTTATTATTGTTGAGAGAACTTGCACTAGTGAAAGTATGAACCTTAGGCCTTGTTTTCTACCATTGCAATACCGTTTATGCTCACTTTTATCGCTTGCTACCTTGCTGTTTTTATAATTTCAGATTACAAATACCTTTATCTACCATCCATATTGCACTTGTATCACCATCTCTTCGCCGAACTAGTGCACCTATACAATTTACTATTGTATTGGTGTGTTGGGGACACAAGAGACTTTTTGTTATTTGGTTGTAGGGTTGTTTGAGAGAGACCTTCTTCATCCTATGCCTCCCACGGATTGATAAACCTTAGGTCATCCACTTGTGGGAAATTTGCTACTGCCCTATAAACCTCTGCACTTGGAGGCCCAACAACGTCTACAAGAAGAAGGTTGTGTAGTAGACATCAAGCTCTTTTCTGGCGCCGTTGCCGGGGAGGTGAGTGCTTGAAGGTATATCTTTAGATCTTACAATCGAATCTTTTTGTTTCTTGTTTTATCACTAGTTTAGTCTATAAAAGAAAACTACAAAAAATGGAATTGAGTTTGTCTCATACGAATCATCTTGTTAATATCTTTCGTGAGAGTGATGGTAAGGAAAATTGTGCTCAAGTGCTAGAAGAAGAAATATATAAAATGTTTGTCACTAAATCGTTGAATGATGAGCATGATTGCAATGTTGTTAGTATGAACTCTTTGAATATCCATAGTACTAATGATGATTGCACTAGTCATGATGAAAATATCTCTTATGAGCATGTCAACTTTTGTGGAGTGCATGTTTGCATGAACACACCGAATAGAGAAGATATATATTGCAAGAGTCCTAAGCATTTAGAAACTAAATTGTTGCAAGAAAAGTAAAATGGGAGTGCTGAAAATTTACATTTCCTTTGCCGTACTTGTGAACTATGCAATGAATGTGGTCATCTACATCTCCTATGCAAATTATTTCATGATCGAATCGTGTCCAAAAATTGTGATGATTTGATTTCCCTTGCACATTATAATGAACTTAGTTTGATTTTGGGTTATGAAGAATTGAAACGTTTAACTCAGGATCTTCCAGATTTTGCCCTTAAGAATTTCCTTGATATTGATCTAGAGGAAATTTATATGTATTGTACGGTGAATTGCATTGAAAATCCTTATATTGCCAATTACCTAAAGAAAAGGAAACAAATATAAGATGAAGAGAATACTAATGAAAGGGAAGAGACTTCCCATTATCCTCCTATTATTTCTTATGATGAATCAGGTATTGAGGAGGAGCCTTCTATTCAACCAATCTCATCAATAAGGAGCTCAAAGAAGAGGGTTGAACCACACATAATGTGAAGAAGAAAAGGAAGAGAAGGGGCAGCAAAGGTAAAAAGGTATCCCTCCCAAATGATGTTGCTCCTACTACTCATTGTGATGATGATAATTGCTATACTATTGGTGCTATCCATACTATTAATGATGAGAGTGATTATGCTTATTATATGAAAAGGACCAAGCTTGGGGAAGCTATGTTTGATGAGTATGAAATATTTGAGAATATATTTGCTGAAATTAATGTTTGTCCCAAGCTTGGGGATGCTACGTTTAATGAAGATGATATTTTTAGTCTCCCAAGTTTTGATATGCAAAGTTGTTATGATGATAGCATGCCTCTTACCTATGATGATTATATTGATGAAAGTGGGTTTGGAAGAGTGTCAACTTTAGGAAGTAATGATCCCACTATTTTTGAGGATGCTGAATCTTATTGTGATGAATATGAAAGTGGATTTGGAAGAGTGTCAACTTTATTTAGTGATTCCACTATCTTGGGAGAGGTTTCAGTCGATTATGATGAGAACGAAGTTGCTACTTATGATGATTATTGTGATGAAACTTATGCTATAAAAAGTAGTGATGATTATATTTATAAAACTTGTCATGATTATGATTACCCTTTTTCTGAACATTACTCTTTTAATGTGGGAACAATTTATAGTATTCAAGTCTCGTATGATACTCCCACCATTCCGAATGAGAAGAATTTTGCTTATGTGGAGAGTAGTAAATTTTCTATGCTTGTAGATCATGAAAAGAATGCTTTAGGTGCTGGTTATATTGTTTAATTCATTCATGATGCTACTGAAAATTATTATGAGGGAGGAACATATGCTTGTAGGAATTGCAATAATATCAAGTTTCCTCTCTATGTGTTTAAAATATTGAAGCTATGCTTGTTTTGCCTTCCTATGCTAGTTGATTATTGTTCCCATAAGTTGTTTTCTCACAAAATCCCTATGCATAGGAAGTGGTTTAGGCTTAAATGTGCTTGTCATATGCTTCATGATGCTCCCATTATGTTTCAATTCTTATCTTTTTTGTGAGCATCATTGTCATCATCATGCCTAGCTAGAAAGGCATTAAAGAAAAGCACTTGTTGGGAGACAACCCAATATTTACCTTTACTGTATTTGTGTGTTCACATGATTATGCTACTGTAGTAATCATGTTTTGTAGCTTTTGTTTCAATAAAGTGCCAAGTAGAACCTTTGGGAAGACTTGGGTGAAGTCTTTATGATCTTGCTGTAAAAAACCAGAAACTTTAGCACTCCCGAGAATAGCTGCCATCTTTTACAGAAGAGTGCTTTTAGGTTGATTCTTTTTGCAGATGATTAGTAGACAAATTCCTCAGGTCCACCAATTTAATTCATAATTGTTTGAGTTCCATAAGTATACATTTGACACAGATTGCTACAGGCTGTTCTGTTTTTGACAGATTCTGCCTTTCGTGTGTTGTTTGCTTATTTTGATGCATCTATGGCTAGTATGTAAGGGTATGAACCATACAGAAGTTGGAATACAGTAGGTTTAACACCAATATAAATAAATAATGAGTTCATTACAATACTGTATGTGGTGGTTTTTCTTTCTTTCACTAACGGAGCTTACGAGTTTTGTTTTGAGTTTCATGTTGTGAAGTTTTCAAATTTTGGGTAAAGATTCAATGGACTATGGAATAAGGATTGGTAAGAGCCTAAGATTGGGGATTCCCAAGGCACCCCAAGGTAATATTCAAGGACAACCAAGCAACTAAGCTTGGGGATGCCCCATATGGCATCCCCTCTTTCATCTTTGTTCATCGGTAACTTTACTTGGAGCTATATTTTTATTCGCCACATGATATGTGTTTTGCTTGGAGCGTCATTTTATTTTTGTTAGTATTTGCTTGCTGTCATTTATAATAATGTTTTGCATCTTTATTTTCAATAAAAATGTCAAGGATAGCCTTTACCATGCTTGGTTTTTGATTACTTGTAGATTTTTGCAATAAGTATATGAGTTCTTTATGACTAATGTTGAGTCCATGAATTATACGCACTCTCTCCCTTCCACCATTGCTAGCCTTTCTTGTGCCGCGCAAATTTCGCCGGTACCATACACCCACCATATACCTTCCTCAAAACAGCCACCATACCTACCTATTATGGCATTTCCATAGCCATTCTGAGATATTATTGCCATGCAACTTTCCACCGTTTCGTTTATCATGACATGCATCATCATTGTCATATTGCTCTTGCATAATCATGTAGTTGACATCGTATTTGTGGCAAGGCCACCCTCATGATTTTTATACATGTCACTGCTGGTTCATTGCATATCCCGGTACATCGCCGAAGGCATTCATATAGAGTCATATTTTGTTCTAAGTATCGAGTTGTAATCTTGAGTTGTAAGTAAATAAAAGTGTGATGATCTTCATTATTAGAGCATTGTCCCAAGTGAGGAAAGAATGATGGAGACTATGATTCCCCCACAATTTGGGATGAGACTTCGGACTTTACAAAAAAAAGAGAAAGGCCATATAAAAAAGAGAAAGGCCAAATAAAAAATGAGAGAAAAAGAGAGAAAGGGCAATGCTACTATCCTTTTACCACACTTGTTCTTCAAAATAGCACCATGATCTTCATAATAGAGAGTCTCCTATGTTATCATTTTCATATACAAGTGGGAATTTTTCATTATAGAACTTGGCTTGTATATTCCCATGATGGGCTTCCTCAAAACACCCTAGGTCTTCGTGAGCAAACAAGTTGGATGCACACCCACTTAGTTTCTTTTGTTGAGCTTTCATACATTTATAGCTCTAGTGCATCTGTTGCATGGCAATCCCTACTCACTCACATTGATATCTATTAATGGGCATCTCCATAGCCCGTTGATACGCCTAGTCGATATGAGACTATTTTCCTCTTTTTTGTCTTCTCCACAACCACCATTCTATTCCACATATAGTGCTATGTCCATGGCTCACGCTCATGTATTGTATGAAATTTGAAAAAGTTTGAGAATACTAAAGTATGAAACAATTGCTTGGCTTGTCATCGGGGTTGTGCATGATTAAACACTTTGTGTGATGAAGATAGAGCATAGCCAGACTATATGATATTGTAGGGATAACTTTCTTTAGCCATGATATTTTGAGAAGACATGATTACTTTGTTAGTATGCTTGAAGTATTATTGTTTATCATGTCAATATGAACTTTTATTTTGAATCATTTGGGTATGAACATTCATGCCACAATAAAGAAAATTACATTGAGAATTATGCTAGGTAGAATTCCACATCAAAAATTCTGTTTTTATCATTTACCTACTCAAGGACGAGCAGGAATTAAGCATGGGGATGCTTGATACGTCTCCAACGTATCTATAATTTTTTATTGTTCCATGCTATTATATTACCTATTTTGGATGTTTATGGGCTTTACTTTACACTTTTATATCATTTTTGGGACTAACCTACTAACCGGAGGCCCAACCCGAGTTGCTGTTTTTTGGCCTATTTCAGTGTTTCGAAGAAAAAGAATATCAAACAGAGTCCAAATGGGATGAAACCTTTGGGAGCGATCTTTTTGGAACAAACGCAAACCAGGGGACTTGGAGTGGACGTCAAGCAACGAGCGAGGCGGTCACGTGGGTGCCCGGCGCGCCCTGTAAGGGTGGGCGAGCCCCCACCCTCATGGGCCCCTCGAGCATCCACCAACCTACTTCTTCCTCCTATATATATCTACGTACCCCGAAACCATCCAGGAGCACCACAAAAACCTAATTCCACTGCCGCAACCTTCTGTATCCGCGAGATCCCATCTTGGAGCCTTCGTTGGCGCTCTCTCGGAGGGGGAATCGACCATGGGGGGCCTCTCCATCACCACCCAGGCCTCTCCGATGAGTTGTGAGTAGTTTACCACAGACCTTCGGGTCCATAGTTATTAGCTAGATGGCTTCTTCTCTCTCTTTGATTCTCAATACGAAGTTCTCTTCCTCTTCTTGGAGATCTATTTGATGTAACTCTTTTTGCGGTGTGTTTGTCGAGATCCGATGAGTTGTGGGTTTATGATCAAGTTTATCTATGAGAAATATTTGAATCTCCTCTGAATTCTTTTATGTATGATTGGTTATCTTTGCAAGTCTCTTCGAATTATCAGTTTGGTTTGGCCTACTAGAATGATCTTTCTTGCCATGGGAGAAGTGCTTAGCTTTGGGTTCAATCTTGCAGTGTCCTTTCGCAGTGACAGCAGGGGCAGCAAGGCACGTATTGTATTGTTGCCATCAAGGATAAAAAGATGGGGTTTATATCATATTGCATGAGTTTATCCCTCTACATCATGTCATCTTGCTTAATGCATTACTCTGTTCTTACGAACTTAATACTCTAGATGCAGGCAGGAGTCGGTCGATGTGTGGAGTAATAGTAGTAGATGAAGAATCGTTTCGATATACTTGTAACGGATGTGATGCCTATATACATGATCATGCCTAGATATTCTCATAACTATGCACTTTTCTATCAATTGCTCGACAGTAATTTGTTCACCCACCGTAATACTTATGCTATCTTGAGAGAAGCCACTAGTGAAACCTATGCCCCCGGGTCTATCTTTTATCATATAAGTTTTCCATCTACTTTTATTTGCATATTTTACTTTCTAATCTATATCATAAAAATACCAAAAATATTTATCTTATCATATTATCTCTATCACATCTCACTTTTGCAAGTTTCCGTGAAGGGATTGACAACCCCTTTATCGCGTTGGTTGCGAGGTTCTTGTTTGTTTGTGTAGGCGCGTGGGACTTGTGAGAAGCCTCCTACTGGATTAATACCTTGGTTCTCAAAAACTGAGGGAAATACTTATGCTACTTTGCTGCATCACCCTTCCCTCTTCAAGGGAAAAACCAACGCATGCTCAAGAGGTAGCAACACCCAAAAGGAATTGAACAAGATTCACAAATAGATAATGTTAATGCACCTAGTCCTTATAAAAAGAAAAAGAAAAAGAAAAATGATAGGACTTTGCATACTTCTAGTGAACCTGAAATAGACAAACCTCCTAATAATGCAAATGAAAGTTCTGTCTCTAATGCTGAAACTCAATTTGCTAATGAACATCCACCTAGTGATCATGAAAAAGATAATGATGAGTTTCATGAAGACACTCAACCAAATAATGATAAGGAACCAGCTAATGATGTTGAGATAGAACCACCTGTTGATCTTGATAACCCACAACCTAAAATGAAAGATACAATAAAAGAGATTTTGTTGCTAGAAAACATGGTAAAGAAAGAGAACCTTGGGTTCAAAAACCTATGCCTTTTCCACCCAAGTCAACTAAAAAGAAAGATGATGAAGAATTTGAACGCTTTGCTGAAATGCTGAGGCCAGTCTTTTTGCGTACTCGCTTGATTGGCATCTTAAAAATGCCTCCTTATGCAAAGTATATGAAAGACATCATCAAAAATAAGAGAAAGAAATACCGAAAGCTGAAATCTCCACTATGCTTGCTGACTATACTTTTAAAGATGGAGTACCTAAAAAACTTGGAGTTCCGGGTATACCAACTATACCTTTCTCAATCAAAAAGAATTATGTGAAAACTGCTTTGTGTGATTTAGGAGCTGGTGTTAGTGTTGTGCCTTTCTCTTTATATAAAAGACTTGACTTGAATAAACTCACACCAACTGAAATATCTTTGCAAATGGCTGATAAATCAACTGCCATACCTATCAGTATGTGTGAGGATGTGCCCATTGTTGTTGCTAATGCTACTATTTTTACTGACTTTGTTATACTTGAGATGCCCGAGGATGACAACATGTCGATTATCCTTGGTAGACCCTTCTTGAATAATGCAAGGGCTATTATTGATTGCAATAAAAGCAAGTCACTTTTCATATTAATGTTAATGAGCATACGATGCACTTTCTGAAGAAACAATTCCAAGTGGATGGTATTAATGTTATTGAAAAATCTCCGACAATCACTATTGGAAGTTTTAAAATACCTCTACCTATTGTCAAAAAGAAATAGAAATGCTTATTGTTGGGGAAATGCATATCCCCATTGAGGTAACTTAGTGATTTACGAAATTTCTTCGGTTTCATGCTAATCGAAAGTGGGTGTTAATAAGACCCAATCAACCTTAATAATGAATCATTTTTGAAAGGTATGAAGTTGATGAATTTAGTAAGCACTACCTTCTGTCCCTACCTTTTGTTTTTCTGTTTCTATTAGTTAAATAAAATAAAATGCCATATTTTATCTGTTTTCTGAATTTCCCGTGCAATAAAAAAATGACCCAAAAATAAAAGTTCTCAGAATGCTCTAAAAAGTTGAAATGTTTTTTCAGAATATTTAAGAATTTTTGGTGCAAATAATACCAGAGGGAGGGGCACCAGGTGGGCACAACCCACCTGGGCGCGCCAGGACCCCCAGGCCCACCCTGGTGGGTTGCGGTCCCCACGTGGCCCCCCTCACTTATCTCTTTAGCCCACATCATCACTTACCTCCAGAAAAAAATCCCCACTGCTCTCTCTCCCGTGTTCTTGAGCTCAAACCCGCGGATTTCAATCTCTTAGCTCGAAGCTCCATTTCTGAAACTGTTTTGGGAGATTGTTGTTTGGTATGTAACTCCACCTTTTGTCCAATTAGTTTTTGTTTTAGTGGTTTATACTTTGAATAATTAGCTACTCTGGTGCTTCTGTTGATGAGCTTGCATGATGAACTATTAATGTTCTAAGTAGTTTGAATGCTTGCTATGACCTCTATGTATCTCTAGGAGTAGTTGCTATCAATTTTGTGAAGTTTTGTTGACAAATATTTGTCACCTCAATTTTTTTATTTTTTTTCAAAAATTGTACGCGGACACGATGAACCTATTTGGAAGGAGATCCTCGAAGAGACGATTCTCGGGGGCATCCTCTAGTGATAGTTCTGCTCGCCGGTCCTATGTGGAACCAAGTGAAAGTTCCACGCGTGATGCCGCCACCAAAACATCCTTATGGCCTTGCGATGAATATATGGTGCATGTGGGCATTAAGGAGGAATTTGAGCAATATGTTCACAATGCTGGCCTCGGTCCCTACCTTTTAGATAAGTGTGAACAACGCCAACTTCTCACTGAGTCATTTGTCAAAAGATTTACATTTTCCCCTCGCGAGTCCAAGATGTCTTTTATACTTTATGATAATCCATTTACCATCTCACTGGAGATGTTTGCTTACCATTGCAAACTACCATATTGGGGTTCGCTTGATGAACCATCGAGGGCTGAGTATGAGTCTTTCTTGACTAGCCTTTGTTACGGTGAAAATAGGGGAGTGACACAAGGCAGAATAAAGAGCATCCACTTTCCTGCAATTCAGTATTTTGCATTATTTAATGGGAAATGCATAGTAGGCAAGCAAGACTGTAGCACCCTTTGTGCGTCAGACTTGAGCCTCATTCACACTGCTCTCACTAGTGAATGGAACTATAACCTTGGAGCGATTGTTGCACGTAGACTTTAGAATAATTCTAACGGTGGTTGGTTCTATGGGGGAATTTATGCCACACGTTTGGCACGAGAGCTGGGTGTTTCACCTCTACCCTTTGACCCTATCCTACTCACGCAGTATTTAAACTTCGACACCTTAAAAGATCATAAGATCCTCAAAGGAAAAATTCATGACTTCACTTGTAATTTGTTGTTTAACCAAACTTCTGTTGTGCATACATATTAGCCTGCGCCTGCTCTTTTTGACTATCACAGCAAGGGAAGATATTTTGTTCTCTAGAGCGATGCCCGAGCTCATAACGCAGCAGTGGTGGCAGCACGGTGTGCTGAGGCATCCGCACCAAGAGCCTCTGTGAGCTTCCACGCAGACTTCTACCCTCCAGGCTACTGATTGACTACCAAGTTAGGCCAAAAGCCTAAGCTTCGGGGAGTACGTGTTCCCACCGACATTATATTCATGTTCATGCTTATCATTCTATTTGTCGGTGTTCATACTTTTTCATTGTATTATCCATGCTTAGATTTATTTTCTTTATTTCTTCTTGTGTGTTCGAAAAACTTTAGAAAAAAAAATAGTTGTAGTCATTTACTTTCTATGCATGCTTAGTAATGATAACCCACAAGTGTAGGTTATAATTGTAGCCTCTTTCGTTAAGTAAGAATGTCGAACCCAACGAGGAGCTAAAGGTAGAACAAATATTCTCTCAAGTCCTATCTGCCACTGATACGACTCTATGCACACTTAGTGTTCGCTTTACCTAGAACAAGTATGAAACTAGAAGTACTTTGCAGGTGTTATTGGATTAAATTGCAAGATAATAAAGAGCACGTAAATAAAAAGTAGGGGCTGTTTAGATAAAGAAGCAATAATAGTAAATATAGCGAGTGTGGAAAAGTGGTGGTAGGAGTTGTGGAATTGTCCCTAAGCAATTGACTACTTTACTAGACCGATAGCAAGTTTTATGTGGGAGAGGCCGCTGCTAGCATGTCATCCCTGACTTGGAATTCTATGCACTTATGATTGGAACTCTTAGCAAGCATCCGCAACTACTAACGTTCATTAAGGTAAAACCCAACCATAGCATTAAGATATATTGGTCCCCCTTCAATCCCGTATGCATCAATTTCTATGCTAGGTTGAAGCTTCTGTCACTCTTGCCCTCCAATACATAGTCCTATCAACATACAACTAACCCTATGGTGTGATCCATGCACGCACTCATATGATGGGCACCAAAGGACAGCAACATAACCACAAGCAAATTAAACCAATCATAGCAATTCATCAATCACCAATAGGACAACGAAAATCTACTCAGACATCATGGGATGGCAACACATCATTGGATAATATTATGAAGCATAAAGCACCATGTTTAAGTAGAGGGTACAGAGGGTTGCGGGAGAGTGGACCGCTGAATATAGATGGGGGAAGGTGATGGAGATGTTGGTGAAGATGGTGGAGGTGTTGGTGAAGATCGCGGTGATGATGATGGACCCCGACGGCGTTCCGGCGCCACCGGAAGCAAGGGGAGAGGGCCCCCCTTCTTCTTCTTCTTCCTTGACCTCCTCCCTAGATGGGAGAAGGGTTTCCCCTCTGGTCCTTGGCTCCCATGGCGTGGGAGGGGCGAGAGCCCCTCCAAGATTGGATCTGTCTCTTTGTCTCTATGTTTCTGCGTTCCGAGATTTTGCCCTTCCACTGTTTCTTTTATATCCGGAGATCCGTAACTCTGATTGGGGTGAATCTTTAGCCCAGATCTTTCTCATAAAATTAGCTTTCTTCTGACAAAAGAAGAGCGTCAACCACCTTACAGGGGGGGACCAGGAGAGTTCAGGGCGCGCCTGCCTCCCTAGGGCGTGCCCCCTATCTCCTGCCCCCCTTGGGCACCGTCTCGTGTTGATTTTACTTTCCCAAAAATCACAAATATTCCAAAATAATTCTCCGTCCGTTTTTATCCCGTTTGGACTCCGTTTGATATGGGGTTTCTGCGAAACATAAAACATGCAACAGACAGGAACTGGCACTAGGCACTGGATCAATATGTTAGTCCCAAAAATAATATAAAAAGTTGCCAAAAGTATATGAAAGTTGTAGAATATTGGCATGAAACAATCAAAAATTATAGATACGATGGAGATGTATCAAGTAGTAGTATTAAAAAGAAAATCCAAAAAAGATTTCCGTGTTCTTCTTTTGCTTGTTGGGAGCTTTCCCGTGTAAATAGTTTTTTTTCTCGTTTTTGCTTTTACTTTTGTTTGCCCGTTCTATAAAACCAAAACCATCAAAACTATTTCAGTGTTTTTCTCTGAACTTCTTTTCTTTTTATTCGAGTCTTATCAAGGAGAAGACCACGATGAAAATGTTGAGTGGCTCTCATATGAATAATTGTTGAACTAATAAGAGCACATTTTACCTTGTCTTCTCCTGTTGAATAAAATGTTTGCAAATTCCAGCTCAGTCCATGGCACTCGAAATGCACTATTATTATTTTCACATCATTCGGTCGTGCAAGTGAAAGTCAATAATGACGACATCTGATGAACTAGCCAAGTGAAAGTCAATAATGACGACATCTGATGAACTGGCCGTGGCAGAGAGAAACTGCTATGAACTCGACTTGTTCTGTTTTTGTAAATATGTTTAACCTATTATCCATGGTTCACCCCATTATGATTAAACATGTTTGCAATGACAATTAGAGATTATAGTTTCTCATGCCATGCATAAGTAGCTGGGAGTTGATAATGATTTATCTTGGATATCAACATAGTGTTAAAATGATTGTGATGTAGTATGATGATATGGTTTCCTCCTCTATGATATTTATGTTCATGGTGTTCATATCCTACTCATGCTAGTGTCCAATGTTACTTATGCATAATGCATGGTTATGATCGTTGTTGCTTTCTAGCCGGCCGCTTCTCAATCTTAATGGCTAGCCTTTGCCTGTACTAAGTGGGAACTCTGCTTGTACATCAAAAACCTTGAACCCAAAGTTATTCCAGATGAGTCCACCATACCTACCTATATGCGGTATTACCCTGCCGTCCTAAGTAAATTTGCATGTGCCACCTCTAAAAACTTCTAAAAATTATCCTTTTTGTGTGCTTGGATCGTTCGTGGAATGACATGAGGTGGTCGGTATCTTCCATTCTAAGCGGGTTATTCTCAGGTCGACTGTTTATTCATTCGCCACTGCACGAGAAAATGGGCCGTAATAGGGATGCCTAGTCCCAAACTGCAAACATGAAAAAGAGTTCATCTCTGAAATAATCAAACAAAAACTCCCAATGGAGTCAAAACCTTTACATTTACGCTTGGGAACCGCCACTAGCGTTCTTGGCATGGAAGATATTGATAACTGATGGCCGTGAAGTGAATAAGAAGGGTGCATATCTCAAAATATCACTTATCTCTGTTTTAAAAATTGAGCTCTGGCACCTCTGCAAATCACTGCTCCCCTCTGCGAAGGGACTGTCTATTTACTTTTATATTGTGTCACCACCTTCTAAAACAAGAGCCACAAACTGAGTAGAGCACAGTGGTCATGATTTATGCATTATGTGTAGCTCGTGTTGGGTGCATCATGACTGGATCTTTTCTAACATGAATTACAATGTTTAGTCGCTGCTTGAACTTTGGAGGTGCTCTGCATTTATGTTTTGCGGTCTCAGAAAGGGCTAGCGAGATACCATTATTGTCATATTATATCACAGTTGTTTTGACAACATGTTGTTGTTTGATATATTTTATTATTGCTCGCTAGTTGATTATGTCATTGATATGAGTCATTATAATTCTTTAAATGTTATTATTGACATGGTTAATTATAATGTTGGATGAAAACCTGGGTGCTGTTTAAGCTTATTTATGCAAACAAGAGAAAAAGAGTTCGTAAAAGTTTTTCTTTCTCACTTTCAGTTTATCAACTAAATTGCTTGAGGACAAGCAAAGGTTTAAGCTTGGGGGAGTTGATACGTCTCCAACGTATCAACTTTTCTCACGATTTTCCTCTTGTTTTGGACTCTAATTTGCATGAGTTGAGTGAAACTAACCCCGGACTGACGATGTTTTCAGCAGAACTACCATGGTGTTGTTTTTGTGCAGAAATAAAAGTTCTCGGAATGGAACGAAACTTTGCGAGGAATTTTTATGGAATAAAAGAGGATTTTTGGAGCCAAGACCCACTAGAGAAGGGCCCCTTGGTGGGCACAACCCACCCAGGGTGCGCACCCTCTTATGGCGCGCCCAGATGTGTTGTACCCACCTGGTGGCCCCGTTGACGATCCCCCTCACACTATAAAATCACATTATTACAGAAAAAAAATCAGGGAGAAAGAATTATTGTGATCCACGAGACGGAGCCGCCGCCAAGCCCCATTCTTACTCGGGAGGGCAGGTCTGGAGTCCGTTTGGGGCTCCAGAGAGGGGGGTCTTCGTTCTTCGTCAACACCAACCCATCTCCATCGCTAATTCCATGATGCTCCCCACTGGGAGTGAGTAACTCCTTTGTAGGCTCGCTGGTCGGTGAGGAGTTGGATGAGATTCATTATGTAATCGAGTTAATTTTGTTAGGGCCTGATCCCTAGTATCCACTATGTTCTTAGATTGATGTTGCTATGACTTTGCTATGCTTAATGCTTGTCACTTTGGGCCCGGGTGCCATGAACTCAGATCTGAGCCATTTATGAATTCATCATTATATCCATATTTTAGAATGGATCTTGCAAGTTATAGTCACCTACTACGGCTATGATCCAACAACCCCGGAGCGACAACAACCGGGCCCACTCTCGGTGATGACTGTAGTTTGAGGAGTTCATGTATTCACTATGTGTTAATGCTTTGTTCTAGTTCTCTATTAAAAGGAGGCCTTAATATCCCTTAGTTTCCAAAATGGACCCCGCTGCCACGGGAGGGTAGGACAAAAGATGTCATGCAAGTTCTTTTAATAAAGCACATATGACTATTTTCGACATGCCTACATTATATCAATGAACTGGAGCTACTACCGTATCGCCCTAGGTTAAAACAGTCACATGATGAATATCATCCAACAAGTCACGGATCCAATGAGTTTATCTCATATTGTTTCTGCTAAGTTACTAATGTTGCTACTCCTATCGTTACTGCTACAATATCACTGCTATCACTGTTACTGTTACCATTGCTGCTGTCAGTACTATCAAAACTATCAAACTACTTTGCTACTGATCACTATGCTGCAGATAATTAATCTCCAGGTGTGGTTGTATTGACAACTCTGCTGCGAATACCTTCAGATATTCTTTGGCTCCCCTTGTGTCGAATCTATAAATTTGGGTTAAATACTTACCCTCAAAAAGTGTCCCGATCCCCTATAATTGTGGGTTATCAGTCTATCTTCATCAACATCTTCAACAGCAGCAACTCCTCCCAAACCCTAGTTCATCTCTTGTGTTCAATCTTTGTACCGGAATTACAGATTGGTACTTGTGGGTGACATTAAGTGTTGATTACATCTTCTAGTTGATTACTATATGGTTTATTTGGTGGAAGATTATATGTTCAGGTCCAGTATGCTATTTAATACCCCTTTGATCTTGAGCATGATTATCATTTGTGAGTAGTTACTTTTGTTCTTGAGGTCACGGGAGAAATCATGTTGCAAGTAGTCATGTGAACTTGGTATGTGTTTGATATTTTGATCATATGTATGTTGTGATTCCCTTAGTGGTGTCATGTGAACGTCGACTACATGACACTTCACCATATTTGGGCCTAAGGGAATGCATTGTTGAGTAGTTATTAGAGGATGGGTTGCGAGAGTGACAGAAGCTTAAATCCTAGTTTATGCGCTATTCCGTAAGGGACTGATTGGATCCAAAAGTTTAATGCTATGGTTAGAATTTATTCTTTATACTTTTCTCGTAGTTGCGGATGCTTGTGAGGGGGTTAATCATAAGTAGGTGGTTTGTTCAAGTAAGAACAGCACCTAAGCACTGGTCCACCCACATACCAAATTATCAAAGTAGCAAACATGAATTAAGCCAACAAGATGAAAGTGACTAGATGAAATTCCCGTGTACCCTCAAGAACGCTTCTTATCATAAGAGACCGTTTTGGACTGTCCTTTGCCTCAAAAGGATTGGGCTACCTTGCTTCACTTTTGTTACTACTATCGTTACTTGCTCGCTACAAAACTATCTTGCTATCAAACTACTCGGCTACTTACAATTTTAGCACTTGCAGACATTACCTTGCTAAAAACCACTTGTCATTTCCTTCTGCTCCTCGTTGGATTCAACACTCTTACTTATCGAAAAGGCTACAATTGACCCCATATACTTGTGGGTCATCAAGGCTATTTTCTGGCACCGTTGCCAGGGAGTGAAGCGCTCTTGGTAAGTGGAAATTGGTAAGGAAACATTATTACTATGGGCTAAAATTTATTGTCACTTGCCACTATGGAAAACAATCCTTTGAGCGATATGTTCGGGGTATCTTCACCTCGACCGGAACCACAATTAGTTGCTGCTCAACCTACTGCACCTACAAAAAATATCGAATATAAATTGCTTCGGGTATGGTAGAACACCTGCTAGCTAATTCTTATGCAGGAGATGGAACCGAACATCTTGTTATGCACTTGATATATGTGGATGAAATTTGTGAATTATTTAAGCTTGCAGGTTTACCCAGAGATGAAGCTAAGAAGAAGGTTTTCCCTTTATCTTTGAAGGGAAAAACATTGACATGGTATAGGCTATGCGATGATATTGGATCTTGGAACTGGAATCGGTTGAAATTGGAATTCCATAAAAAAATTATCCTATGCATCTAGTTCATCATGATCGGAATTATATATATAATTTTTGGCCTCATGAAGGAGAAAGTATCGCTCTAGCTTGGGGGAGGTTTAAGTCAATTTTATATTCATGCCCCAATCATGAGCTATCAAGATAAATTATTATTCAGATTTTTTATGCTCGGCTTTCTCGTAATGATCAATCCATGCTCGATACTTCTTGTACTGGTTCTTTTATGAAGAAGACTATTGAATTCTGGTGGGATCTTTTATAAAGAATTAAACGCAACTCTGAAGATTGGGAACTCGACGAAGGTAAAGTGTCAGGTATTGAACCTAAGTTTGATTGTGTTAAATCTTTTATGAATACCGATGCTTTTCAAAATTTTAGCACTAAATATGGACTTGACTCTGAGATAGTAGCTTCCTTTTGTGAATCTTTTGCTAATCATGTTGATCTCCCTAAGGAAAAGTGGTTTAAATATCACCCACCTATTAAAGAAGAAATTAAAGGACCGGTAAAAGCTAAAGAGAAAACTGTCATTTACAATGTTGATCCAGTTGTTCCCACTGCTTATATTGAAAAACCACCTTTCCCTGTTAGGATGAAGGAACATGCTAAAGTTTCAACTATGGTTAGAAAAGCTATGTTAGAACACCCAAACCAGCTGAAAAAATCAGAGTTGAACCTAGTGTTTCTATGATTAAAGATCTCTTGGTCGATAATATCAATGGGCATGTTTTTTACTTCTGTGATGAAGCTTCTAGGATTGCCAACCCCGATAAAAACGATAAACATAGACCAATTGTTGGCATGCCTGTTGTCTCAGTCAAGATAGGAGATCACTGTTATCATGGGTTATGTGACATAGGTTCTAGTGTGAGTGCTATTCCTTTTTCCTTATATGAAGAAACTAAGAGTGAAATAGCACCTGCTGAAATAGAAGACATAGATGTTACTAATAAACTTGCTTATAGAGATACTATATCACCAATTGGGATTCTTAGAGATGTTGAAGTCTTGTGTGAGAAAATAAAATACCCTACTGATTTTCTTGTTCTTGGCTCTCCACAAGATGACTTTTGTCCCATTATCTTTGGTAGACCTTTCTTGAACACCGTCAACGCCAGAACAGATTGTAAGAAACAAACTGTTGGTGTTAGCTTTGGTGATGAATCTCATGAATTTAATTTTTCCAAGTTTAGTAGACAACCTCATAAGAAAGATTTACCTAGTAAGGTTGAAATCATTGGTCTTGTTTCTATTATTGTACCTCCTACTGATCCCTTAGAACAATATTTGCTAGACCATGAAAATGATTTGCCTGTGCATGAAAGAAATGAAATAGATAGAATCTTTTTCAAACAACAACCTCTGCTTAAACACAATTTTCCTATTGAAACTCTAGGAGGTCCTCCTCCACCTAAAGGTGATCCTGTGTTTGAATTAAAACAATTGCAGACACTTTGAAATATGCTTACCTTGCTGAGGAAAAGATATATCCTATTATTATTAGTGCTAACCTTTCAGAACATGAAGAAGAAAGATTATTGAAAGTTCTAAGGAAGCACCAAGCTGCTATTGGATATACTCTTGATGATCTTAAGGGCATTAGTCCCACTCTATGTCAGCACAAGATTAATATGGAACCTAATGCTAAACCTGTTGTTGATCACCAACGTCACCTGATGCTAAACCCGTTGTTGATCACCAACATCCTTTAAATCTGAAGATGAAAGAAGTGGTAAGAACGGAAATATTGAAACTTCTGGAAGCAAGTATAGTCTATCCTATAGCTGATAGTAGATGGGTAAGTCCCATTCATTGTGCCCCTAAGAAGCAAGGTATTACTGTTGTTCCTAATGATAAGAATGAGCTTATTCCACAAAGATTGTCACAGGCTATAGGATGGTAATTGATTATAGAAAATTAAACAAAGCAACTAGAAAAGATCATTATCTTCTGCCTTTTATTGATCAAATGTTAGAAAGATTATCTAAGCACATACATTTTTGCTTCCTTGATGGATATTCTGGTTTTTCACAAATACCCGTTTCATAACCTGATTAAGAAAAGACCACTTTTACTTGTCCTTTCGGAACTTATGCTTATAGACGTATGCCTTTTGGTTTATGTAATGCACCTGCTATCTTTCAAAGATGTATGACTGCTATATTCTCTGATTTTTTTGAAAAGATTGTTGAGGTTTTCATGGATGACATTTCTGTTTATGGGAAGTCTTTTGATGATTGTTTAAGCTATCTTGATCGAGTTTTGAAGAGATGTGAACAAACAAATCTTGTCTTGAATTGGGAGAAGTGCCACTTAATGGTTAACGAAGGTATTGTTTTGTGCCATAAAATCTCTGAAAGAGGCATTGAGGTGGACAGAGCCAAGGTTCATGCAATTGAGAAAATGCCATGTCCTAAAGATATCAAAGGTATTCGTACTTTCCTTGGTCCTGCTAGTTTCTGTAGGAGGTTTATCAAAGACTTTTTTAAAATTTCTAGGCCTCTTATGAATCTTTTGCAAAAGGATATTCCCTTTGTGTTTGATGATGATTGCTTGGAAGCCTTTGAAACACTAAAGAAAGCCTTAATTACTGCACCTGTTGTTCAACAACCTGATTGGAACTTGCCTTTTGAGATTATGTGTGACACTAGTGATTATGTTGTTGGTGTTGTTCTAGGATAAAGAGTTGATAAGAAATTAAATGTTATCCATTATGTTAGTAAAACTCTGGACAGTGCCCAATGAAATTATGCTACTACTGAAAAAGAATTCTTAGCAGTAGTGTTTGCTTCTGATAAATTTAGATCTTACATTGTTGATTCTAAAGTGATTGTTCACACTGACCATGCTTTTATAAAATATCTTATGGAAAATAAATATGCTAAACCTAGACTCATTAGATGGGTTCTTCTACCACAAAAAATTTATTTTCATATCACTGATAGGAAAGGAGCAGAGAAACCCGTAGCTGATAACTTGTCTAGGCTTGAAAATATTCCTGATGTCCCACAACCTATTAATGATAGCTTTCCTGATGAACAATTAGCTGCAATAAATGTTTCTAATAGTACACCTTGGTATGTTGACTATGCTAATCATATTGTTGCTAAATACATACCACCTAGCTTCACATCCCAACAAAAGAAAAAAAATCTTCTATGATTTAAGACATTACTTTTGAGATGATCCATATCTTTATAAAGAAGGTGTAGATGGTATTATTAGACGTTGTGTACCTGATATGCACAGGAGCAAATCCTACGAAAATGTCACTCTGAGGCTTATGGAGGACATCATGTGGGAGACAGAACTGCTCATAAGGTATTGCAATCTGGTTTTTATTGGCCTACTCTCTTCAAGGATGCCCATAAGTTTGTCTCATCTTGTGATGAATGTCAAAGAATAGGTAATATCAGTAAGAGTCAAGAAATGCCTATGAATTATTCACCCGCTGTTGAACCAATTGATGTTTGGGGATTTGATTTCCTTGGACCTTTTCCTTCCTCTAATGAATATACTCATATTTTGGTTGCTGTTGATTATGTTACTAAGAGGGTAGAAGCTATTCCAACCAGTAGTGTTGATCACAACACCTCTACTAAAATGCTTAAGGAAGTTATTTTCCCAAGGTTTGGAGTCCCTAGATATTTAATGACTGATGGTGGTTCACACTTTATCCATGGCGCTTTCCGTAAAATGCTTGCTAACTATGATGTTAACCATAGAATTGCATCACCTTATCATCCTCAGTCTAGTGGTCAAGTTGAACTTAGCAATATAGAAATAAAACTAATCTTACAAAAGACTGTCAATAGGTCACGGAAGAATTGGTCTAAGAAACTAGATGATGCACTTTGGGCTTATAGAACATCATATAAAAATCCTATGCGTATGTCTCCTTACAAAACGGTTTATGGAAAAGCTTCTCATTTGCCTCTTGAGTTAGAACACAAAGCATATTGGGCAATCAAAGAACTCAATTATGATTTCAAACTTGCTGGTGAAAAGAGGTTATTTTATATTAGCTCATTAGATGAATGGAGAACCCGGGCTTATGAAAATGCAAAGTTATTCAAAGAAAAAGTTAGAAGATGGCATGACAAAAGAATCCAAAAGCGTGAGTTCAAAGTTGGGGAATATGTTTTTTTGTACAACTCTCATTTCAGATACTTTGCAGGAAAACTCCTCTCCGAATGGGAAGGACCCTATGTTCTCGAGGAGGTCTATCGATTCGGAGCTATAAAAATCAATAATGTTCAAGGTACTAACCCGAAGGTTGTTAGTGGACAATGGATAAAACATTATATCTTAGGTTCGCCCATTGATGTTGAAAGTAATATTATCCAAACTATGACACCGGAAGAACACATAAAAGAGACCTTCCGGAACACTCTAGAATCATGAAAAAAAGGGAGGTACGTGATACCGTAAGTAAACAGATTCCGAAAAATCCGCAAAAATATTTTTTGTCAGTTTTGGAATATTTGAAAAATTAGGAAAATAAGAAACTTCCAGGAAAGTGACCTTGGTGGGCACGATACACCGGGTCGCGCCTGGGTGGCTTGTGTTCACCTCGGGTACTTTGCGGACTCCGTTTTTCATCCATTCTGCTTGTTCCCCAAGATAAAAAAAATCTTTATATACCCACCGAACCTGTTGATCTCCGTATCGCGGAGAAATCTCTTGTTCTCTTTTCTTGCTATTTTTCTATCAGATCGGTTGAGCCACGCATCATGTCTTATTCTTCCTCTAACCATATGGAAGATGATACTTGGTTGATGAAGATCGAGCTGAAGAGGGAAGACCCCATTGGAGCAGCTAAGGAGGACAAGAGCAAGGAGGCCACCGTAGACCAAATGTCCATGGTCGAGCAAGCCTTGTCTGCTGATGAGGAAGAGGAAGATATCCTTAAACCTTACTATGGTCATTTTACCCTCACTAAGGTTGCAGCCTTCGGGATCATTGAAACGATTCGTGTGCAAAATAAGTATCTCACTCATGAAAATATTATGCATCTGGAGCACGTCGCCTCCCTTTGGAGCATCGTCCGAAGATTGGAGAGTCTCTTGGTCCTTAAGGACCGGATCGCTTCTACTTCATCACCACCACTTCCTTCTTTATCACCAAAATAAAATTGAGTATCGGGTATGGGCACTCCCCTTGGCTTTCGCCAAGCTTTGGGGAGTTGCCCTGCTATCGTATCATCTCCACTATATTTTTCCTTTACTTTTCTTAGTTCAATCCATGGTTATCTTTTGCTTTAGATGAATAAAAGTTTAGTTCGATCCTTTCTTTTCGAGAGTTTACTTAGTGATCTATCTTTGTAATCGTGTGCCAGATATATAATAAAGTTTAGTTTGAGTTTTGTCTTCTTTACTTTCTTGTTTCAATAAAAAGAAAGGAAATAAATGAAAAAGATCATATGCTAACCTTATGGTAAGTGATGACATTGCACAAAGAAAGGTATAAGTAGAAAATTTTATTGTAGATTGACAAACATAGCATTGGTCAGTGATGCAACTCATGAAAAAATTAATAAGGAAAGAGAAGATTCACATGCAAATACACTATCCTGGAAATCTTTTGTGATTGTGAGCACCCATCAACATATTATATGCCAAAATTGTTGATGTTGGACAAGGAAGACAACATAATGATTTATGTTTATTCATATTCACATAGAAGCTATATTGTCATAGATCCTTCAACATGTGGTGCTTGCCCCTATCTTTGCTAGCCAAAAATTCCGCACTAAGTAGAGATACTACTTGTGCATCCAAAACCCTTAAATCCAAATCTTGTTTGAGAGTCCACCATACCTACCTATGGATTGAGTAAGATCCTTCAAGTAAGTTGTCATCGGTGCAAAAAGGGCAATAAATATTGCTTCTAAAAGTGTAAGATCATTTAGTGTAAGGGAAAATTGAGCGTTGTACGAACTTGTGATGGCGAATCATAAAAGCGATAGACTGCATAATAAAGGTTGTCATCACAAGGGGCAATATAACGTGACATTCTCTTGCACTAAGCGGTTGTGTATAAAAACAAAAAGCGTATGGCAACCTCTGCTTCCTTCTACGAAGGGCCTATCTCACTAGTAGAAAAAAACCCCATTCGCCTCGGTTCGTGAGGGCCATTTGTCCTGGTTCACGAACTGGGACTAAAGGGTCATTACTAAAGCCCTGTCCCTTTAGTCCCGACTCGCCCAGGAACCGGGACAGATGGGGGCTCCACATGGCCGCTGCCGCTTGCCCGGGCAGGGGGGGCCTTTTGTCCCGGTTGGTGCCACCAACCGGGACCAAAAGGCTTCCACACGTCAGCATTTCAGGTGCTGGGTTTTTTGTTTTTTTTTCTAAAAGGGGGAGGGGTTTGGGGGTTTTGTAGGGTTAATTTAGGGGTTTCATATTTGTGTTAGCTAGCTAATAGAGAGAAGTGTCCTCTCTTATCTCCGTGCTTGGTCTATGCTACGTATAGAGAGGACTCGGCATGCTAGCTAGCTAGTAAGCAAATGAAGTAAACTATTAAGTACAGAAGATCGTCATGAACATATACAGAAGTGAGCGGCCTCTCCTTGTCCAAGAGATTGGTCGAACAACAAGTTTTTGTATATCTATCCGACGCTATTGGCTACATATATTTATACAATGTGTAAGATCTCTTACAATACCCTAACATATGAACTCAACTTCCACATGCATGGTGGTATTCTCCGGCTTTATTGATGACGTGGTCAAGAAAGAATCCAGCTAATTCCTCTTGAGTTTCTCGCATGCAATCTTGTGGTAGGAGTTCATTCCGCATCTCCCACATCTAATTTGAATAAGGGGGTCAATACATATATATGAATGAAACTCAACAGAAATGATGGTAATAAAATAAACTTGTGAATATTTTTGCTTACGCACTTCATATTGTCTTTTAGAGTAGCCCCCGCCTATTCTTGGTCGTCGTGTTGTAGATGAACTCGCAGACGTAGTATCCCCAATAATTATTCCCGGCTTCTTGCCACAAGCACTTTACGAGAAATAGAGGTCAATCAAACTGATAATGAAGCATTATAAATGAGCATTGATGAAAGTAGCTAGAATCAACGGGAGATGTGCAGAACTAGCTAGCTAGTAGTACTTACTTTTGGGTATTTCTATTGCAGTTCCCGCGGCAGTCCCGAAACTTGTGCGGTGAATACTTTCCAAGCCCTGCGAGACAAAGAAAACAATTACTTGATATCATGAAATGAACAAAGTTGCCGATATGGTGCGATAATGATCGATTCAACTTACTTCTCAAGCAATTTAGACATGTCCACATAGTCCTCGGGATCTTTTCGTCTCGAGTCTAAGACGTTTACTAGTCCCTACTCAAGCTTAATCTCTAGGAGAATATAGTGGAACCTGCGCACGCATGCATAACTCATCAATTACATTAATTACTATAACCTCGAGTAATAATTAAGGGAAACTGAATATGCACAACACAGTAACACTTACTTGAAGTTGTAAGGAAAGAGTATTGTATCTTTGTTTTGATTTATTACCAACGATCGTAACAAGTTCTCCTCGGTTTCTTTGGGATGAAATGTAACCGTAAATTGATCTATGAGATTTGTGTTAATGAACCCAATATCATACATTTCAGCTTTTCTGCATTCGATGATCTTCAATCTGCATAATATAGTGAGGATAATTATATATACATGCAATGAAAGAGCTGAGCTATATATAGACTTAATGATAGAAGTAGTACTTACAGACAGTAGCAAGTGACCGTTAATTTGTCGAGGGCCTTTTGATTGAAAAACGGGAAGAACTCCTCAAATGGAACAGACAACTCCTCAATTCCAACGAGGTCGTGCTGATCCTCTTTAACTTTCAGCGTCAAAGTATCATTTTTTCTCCCCTGCAAACTTTCTGCATGTTTCCATGTAACAATCATGGAATCTTTGCATCATCGTTGTTAGAGTAGTTCCACCTTTTACGAGAGGCTTCCCGTACTCGTATTTGAATTCATCGACCTCCATTATATTAAAATGTGCATCGTCGTGCATGTAATCTGCGGGATTGGTACCGGGCAAGATCCTCGGATGATTAGCGACGATATCGCTAGACACCTTGAGAGGGGGGCACGATTGGTTCGCTTGTTCGCCGAGCTGGGGAATTTTTTCCCACTTCTTCGTTCTTGTAACCTTTTGTCACAGCAAGTACTTCCCGACCGCTTCGCTTCCTTATATGTCTTTTCAGTAATGCGCTCATAGTTGGTTTGCGGCGGAGACGGTGGTGGTCGTTGCAGGGCATCCAAAGTGCGCTTCGCTTTCACCGGATCTATCTTCTCCTTCGAGGTGGATGTCTCTTAGCTCTTTGCGTTTCGAAGTAGTCCTTCACTTGGGCTTGACATATCTCCTTGTTTTCCTGTTCGGCCATCTTGTATGGTTACTTCTCTGGATTCTTGAGAGATGGACCGAACCTGTATTGCCTCCCGCCTATGGCTATACTGCTAGATGCCGGAGTAGGCCGAGCGGCTGTGGCTATCCTCTTTCATTGTTTACGAGGAAGAGGAGAAGGACTATGACGCGCCGGAGCAACCGGAGCGGCGGCGGGTCTCTTCCGCCCTTGCTGACGAGGCGGAGAAGGAGGACGCTGGCTGGTCCGGCGCGCCGGCACAGGCAGAGAAGGAGGTGGAGTGCCGCCATGCGCCGGAGATGGAGGTGGAGTGCCTTGATCACTCGCCGGAGGAGCAGGCGGAGGAGGAGGCGGAGTGCCCTGACTCGCCGGAGGAGGAGGAGGAGGCGTAGGCGTCCAGTTCGGAAGGTTGATGAGCTCCTTCCGCCATAGGCATGGAGTCTTCGGAGCAGAACCGAGCCTAGTCTCCCCTTCACCGGTAGGGTGGTCAAGCATGAGATCCTCAAATCCCTCCATTATTTCGTCCACCATCACCCTAGCATATCCTTCTGGAATTGGATGGCAGTGAAAATAATCGCCGGGTTCAGTAGGTCGAAAAGAGCCGACAACCGCCTTGACTTTGTAGTTCTGCCATTGCATCATAAGTTGGCAATGTTGAGACTCCGTGATAGTATCCACGGGTTAGCTAGCAGGAGCCGTGAAGACAGTCTCCAACGGAAACAGCTCAGTGGAAGCCGCACTGCTTCTCCGCTGAGATGGCAGGGTAGCATCGGGGGTAGCTTCGGTAGGTCGCTTGCCTCGAACTGCTTCTCGTTCCTCTAGCTTCTGTACCCTTGCGTGCAGATCCTGCAGTTTGCTCTGCTCCACTTTCCTCCTCCTCTCTTGGCATTTGTAAACGCCTGCGTCCGGAAACCCAACCTTCCACGGAACAGAGCCTGGCATGCCTCGTGTCTGTCCAGGGTGCTCAGGATTCCTGAGGGCCATTGTGAGCTCGTCCTTCTCTCAATCTAGAACGAACCTCCCTTCCTGCGCTGCAGTGATATAGTCTCGAAGCTTCGTGACGGGTATTCGCAGTTGCTCGCTCGTCCAAACGCACTTCCCTATTATAGGGTCCAAGGTTCCGCCAACCCCGAAGAACCAAGTCCTTGGACAGTCTCGCTAGTTCAATGTCTCTGGTTCGACCCCTTTATCAAGCAGGTCGTTCTCAGCCTTGGCCCACAACGGCCGGGCTTTGAGGTAGCCACCTGACCCCGTGCGATGGTGATGCTCCTTCTTCGCAGCATTGATCTTGTTTTTGACTGACATCTTCTTACTCCTCTCCGATGTCTTGTTGGCCACAAATGTGTCCCACTGATCTCTGAGCTTCTCATACCGGCCGATGAATTTTGGTGTCTTTTTTTGGTCGACAAACTTTGCTTTCAGATCATTCTTCCACCTCCTGAATAGATCTGCCATCTTCTTGAGAGCACAGGACTTGATCAATGGCTCTATAACTGGATTCTCCGGATCCCCCTCTTCCGGTAGGGTGAAATTTACCTTCGGCGCATTCCAAAGATCCTCTTTCTCTGTATCTTCGATAAAAGAAACTTGAAGCTCTTCCTTCTAAGGCTGATTCCATAGCTCGATGCTGATCGGGATCATGTCCCTAACAAGAACCTCGCATTGAGAAGTAAATGCATCCTTGGTCCGGAGGGGTTCAATCGGTTGGCCATCACGCGCGATTGCTATGATCGTGAACCTTTCATCCGAGCACAACTTTTTATTCGGGCCTCGTCTCTTTACAGAAGTTGTGCTCGATCCGAGGGCTAGAAAAAAGAAGAAAGACGAGAGTTAATATCTGTAGATACCAAAACAATGAATGCATCAATTAGCTAGTCAGCACAGGCTTAATTAATATATATACCTAGCCGGACTCTGTTCGGTCACCGGAGTCGTCATCATAGTCTCCTTCTTGCACCGGCATTCGGTCACCGGAGCCATCATAATCATGTCCTTCCTCCTCTGTTGTTTGATAACCGTAGCCTACTTCATCCTCTCCTTCCAGACAGTCGGTTTCATTGAGGTACGACATGACATCACCTCCGCCTGTTATTATGCCCCCTGTCACATCCCTAGTTCTGGTATGACCTAGACTAGCTAGTCATGTGTGCATCATGTTTAAATTCCATTTAAATTTGAAATGAGGATTTGTGAAACCCTCAAAATCATTTTTGGAAATGACCTAGATAAAAATTTCTCCAAAAAGGTCCAAGAAAATGCTCATGTTGCTCTCTGAAAATATTGGACAGAGATAAAAATCAAACCAATATTTTTAGGAGCTCATAAGTATTTATTTTGGGCATTTGGAATTAATGCATAATTATTTGCATTGGATATATATTTGCTATATATATATAATATGTCCAAAAATTATGCCATTTATTAAGGAGCTCTGGAATAATATAACTAGCTTCTATAAAAATTGGCATAAGAAAATAAAATGGTTTAGTATTTTTATTAAACCAAACAAATGTCAGAAAAAAATAGAAAAGAGAAACAAATAGGAAAAGGGAACCTACCTAGCGCTTACCTCCCTGTGCAGCCCAGCAGCAGCTCAGCCCGCCTCCTCCTCTGTAATCTTCCTCCCCCTCGCCCAAGAAGCTGCGTGCCCGCGCCACAGCCGGCTGCGGCCACGTGCCCGGCCACCTCCTGCTTCGCCCTCATCGCTCTGGTTGACCCGCGCGACGCCACGCGACGCCCCTTCCCTCTCTCCCTCTTTCTCATTCCTCCCCCTCCCCTGGTCTCTCTCTCGCGAGCACCACCAAACGAGCGGACGCCGCCGCTCGCTGTTGCTGCGTTCCCCGCCGTCCCCTCGTTCCTCCGATGCGCCTAGGAGCTCCGCCTCCTCGCTCTGTAGCCTCTCCGCCAAGCTATGCATCGCCGGACGCCCCGTGGAGCCGTCGCCGTCGCCTTCATCACCTTCGGTCGCCGTGGATCTCCGTCGCCGCTCGCCGCCGTCATCGCCTCCCCCGAGCTTGCCGTCGTCTCTTCTGGTCCCCTGTGAGCCCCCCCGCGTCGGTTCCCCCTCCTCTCCTGCCTCCCCGTGCCCCACAGCCCGCTCCCGCTCGGAGCCCGTGCTCCGGCCGCCGCCGTGAGCTTCGCTCCGGCGAGCTCCGGCCCCCCCAGCTCCTCCCACCTGCTCCACCAGATGCGCGAGAGCCCGGGCTACGCCCCGGTGCTCTCAGACACCGTCCCCGTGGCCTGTAACGCGGACACCGCCGTGTCCCGTGGTCGCCGGCGACGACCTCGCCGGCCTGACAGGTGGACCCCGCCATCAGGTGATTAGCTTAAGCTAATCATGAACTAACCTAACCCCTGACGCTGACATGTGGGCCCCAGTGCCCCCTAATCTTTAATTAAGCTAAACTAACCCCCCTGTCTAACCCGTGTCACTGACGTGTGGCCCCCACACGTCAGGTTTGACCCTAGTCAGCCGCAGTTGACCTGCTGACGTCATGCTTACCCAATGCTAACGCAGTTATTCATTTTCTGGATTTAAATTAAATCAGGAAATTCCAGAAAATGATTTAAACTTCAAAAATCATAGAAATTCAACCGTAGCTCAGATTGAAATAATTTATATATGAAAAATTATCAGAAAAATGCAATCTATCCATTTGTACTAGTTTCATGCATGACAAAGCAACTTATACATGCTGTATAAGTGAAAACATGTAAATGGCATATATAAGAGCTTAACTTGGAGTTGCATTTGAATCTTTGGTTCAAATGGACTTCATTCAATTTGAATACTAGTTGCATTAGCTCAAATAGCATCACATCTACATGCCATGTTCATGCATCATATTGTTGCATATGTTTGTGTATTGATTGCCGACACTGTTCCTTCTCGATAGGTCCTGCTCCGGAGTCCGTTCCAGAGTACCTTTCTGAGGAGCAGTGCCCCCCCTATTGATCTACCAGGCAAGCAAACCCCCTTGTTCATTCCGATAAAATCCTACTCTCTCGCTCCTACTCTCAGTTATTGCATTAGGACAACAACGATTCATCTGCTACTTTGTGCTGCGATAGTTGAACCCATTCCTCTGCATGACCTGTCATTGCCACAGTAAATAGTTGAAACCCACTAGCATGTGTAGGAGTTGATTGAGCCATGTTGTGTTCCTACCATGCTATGCCTGCTATTGCTTAGAGTGTGTCAGGTCTGATTCATTGGGAATGAATTGGAGTACAGTGCTATGTTCCGATGCTGAGAGTGAAGTGTGTGAACACGATTTGGTAAAGGTAGCGGTGAGAGGTCATGTAGGAGTACATGGTGGGTTGTCTCACTGGAACCGTCCTTAAGCACTGAGTTCTATGTATGTTGTCTAATGACTCGATACTACCACACATTGGGATCCTTAATTGACTCTCTCGACTTATTAACCGACTTGATCTCTGTCCAGGAGTCGCAACTAGTTTCTGGTGTTTGTAGGTAGTGCTATTTTCTACCGAGTGGCACCCAACAAGGTGGGCTTGGGACAGACTAGGCATAGGTGGCACGGTGTACCAAGTGGCACCCGGATGGTGGGCTTGGGAACCCTGCTCACATCGTTTGGGGCCGTGAGCAACAGCCCGACCGGATCTCCTTGCGGCTGGAACCCGAATAGGTGATAAACCTGGACTAGAGTCTTGTGTGCTTAGTCAGGTCGTGGCCGACACCCTCGCCAGGCTTCCACTTGAACGTTGCCGAGTTACATGACGTGTACATGGCGGTAAGTGGCGAGAGCGTGTGTGAAGAAGTACACCCCTGCAGGGTTAACATGATCTATTCGAATAGCCGGGTCCGCGATTATGGACTTCTTGGATGCTTACATGGTACATAGATAACTTGAAGTGGATACTCTAAAATGCTCAAGACAAGTGTGAGTGCTATGGATGGCCTTCTCGTAGGGAGACGGGGATGAATCCATAGTAGTGTATTGTGTGGTGATTAGTGGACTCGTGTGCACCATATCACCTCAAAGAAGTTCTCGTAGTCGTAGAACAGGATAGCCACAGAGTCAAAGCTGGCTTGCTGCAACTAAACCCCACATTACCTTCTTGATACAAATGCATGTATGATAGGATCTGATGTAAGTCTTGATGAGTACCTTGGTACTCATGTTGCTTTATTTATGTTTTTGCAGCGGAGACTTCGGTCTTACTAGTGTTCTCGTGGACTTCGACGAGTATCTTGTACCTCAGCTACGATCTTGATCGGATGTTGTAGATAGTCAGGCTCTTTAGCCTTTTTCATTTGTAGATGTCTGTACTCAGACATGTAATGCTTCCGCTTGTTGCTTGTATGCTCTGTATGATGGGTCCTGTGACCCCTGTTTGCAATAAATGCTATGTTGGCTCTTCTGAGCCTTTATCTATATGAGTTGTTGAGTTATGCTGTGATGCCATGTTGTACAACACATACTTGCATGTTATGCGTACATGTAATGTGTATTGCTATGTGTGGGATATGACTATCTAGTTGTTTATCCTTAGTAGCCTCTCTTACCGGGAAATGTCGCCTAGTGCTTCCACTGAGCCCTGGTAGCTTGCTACTGCTCCGGAACACTTAGGCTGGCCGGCATGTGTCCTTCTTTGTTCTTGTGTCTGTCCCTTCGGGGAAATGTCACGCGGTGTCTATCGGAGTCCTCTTAGCCTGCTACAGCCCGGTTTACCGGAGTCCTGCTAGCCCAGTTGCTACAGCCTGGATTCACTCGCTGATGACCGACACGTTCGATGCTGGGTCATGTATGCTTGTCCCTGTAAGTTAGTGCCACTTTGGGTTCACCACTAGCCATGTCAGCCCGGGTTCTTTGTCATATGGATGCTAGCGACACTATCATATACGTGTGCCAAAAGGCGCAAACGGTCCCGGGCATGGTAAGGCAACACCCGTGGGAATACCGTGCATGAGGCCGCAAAGTGATATGAGGTGTTACATGCTAGATCAGTGTGGCATGGAATCGGGGTCCTGACAGCTTTGGTATCAGAGCCTGACTGCCTGTAGGATTACCAAGCCAAACTGGTCGAAGTTGAGTCTAGAAATTCTTTAGTTATGTAAGGGAATTGATTGTGGGAAGGAACGTAAGGCTCTTTTTACTCCTTATACCTCATGGCCTTCTGATCTGAGTCATCCTATCTTCCTGCGGGGTTAAGGAACTAGGCTTTCTCTTTCGTCTATCAGGATCACGTGTTACTACTCCGTAGTCCCATAGGTTTGGTTGATCAGAGTCATATCCAGTTTTTGAGTACTTCCGGTGTAGCCTGTTCAGTATGATCCTAGAACCTTGAGTGGTGATGTTGAGTTGTTGTACTACTCCATTTTAGCAGGATGTCTCATTCTGAGCATTTTACTGCCGTTATGCTGCCGGAATTGCCCTAGGAGTTTGAGAGTTACTAATTTCCTTGTCCTACATTCTATAGCCTATAATTGATGTTGATTCCGTCCCTGGTTTTGTTTCTCAGGATGTCATCAAGTTCTATTGTTCGTAGCCAGAACCACGGAGATGGTACGGATGAGGATCCTCCCGACCAGCCTTCATTGGCAGAGTTCATGTTAGAAATGGAGAGGAACAAGCGTGAGTCTAACCGCTTGTTGGCACGTATTGAGGAGAACACTGCACATCAGTTCAAAGGGTCTGTAACCATTCATGACTTCATTCGCTTGCACCCACCTACCTTTCATCATTCCATCGAGCCACTCGATGCAGATGACTGGCTCCGTAGCATCACTCATAAGTTGCGTTCCGCGAACGTAGCTGAAGATGACAAGGTCACCTATGCCACATACCACCTGGAAGGTCCTGCTAGTCTTTGGTGGCAGAACTATGAGGCTATGCTTCCAGCTGGCCAGATTCCTACTTGGAGGGATTTCATTGAGGTTTTTCGCGAGCATCACAATCCTGAAGCCCTCATTGATCGCAAGAGAGAAGAGTTCTGTAGTCTCACCCAGAGTAAGATGGCTGTTGATGCTTACAGTAGAGAGTTTGAGAACCTCGCTCGCTATGCCACAGAAGAAGTGTCCACGGACGCCAAGAAGCAGGCTAGGTTTCGGAAGGGCCTCAACCCCAAGTTGCGTCGTGATCTCCACCTGCATCATTGTGATACATTCCAAGCTCTTGTGAACAAGGCCATTAATGCAGAAACAGCACAGCTCACTTACGAGAAGTCTCGTAAGCACACCCGTGATTTGGGATCTTCTTCCGGTTCTGGTCCTCATAAATGCCGGATTTGGGTTCCAAACTCCGCTCTTCCTTCCGGATATGCACCGAGACCATCTTATGTGGTGCCTTCACCAGCTCAGTCATATGTTCCACCCAGGCCTACTGGTAGACCGCTTGTCAGTGCGGGTCCACGTCCAACCTCAGGGACTTGCTTCACATGCGGGAAGCCAGGACACTATGCACGTGACTGCTCTCAGACTAGTTATGTTACACCTCCACCCGAGAAGTCTGTTGGCCATGGTAAGCCATCACGCAAGATGATCAGTGTCAAGTCAGCCCCCACCGAACGTGGACGTGTGCATCACGTCTCAGCAAAAGACTCTCATGATGATCCGGATGTCGTTCTTGGTACACTCCTTGTCAATTGTCATCCAGCATCGGTTCTGTTCGATACTGGAGCATCTCACTCCTTCATTTCTGAAAGCTATGCTAACTTGCACAACATGTCATTTTGTGATATGCCCTCTCCACTAGTCATTCAAACTCCTGGATCCAAATGGCAAACCTCTAGTGTAAGCCATGGTAACGAGATCCTTGTTGACAGACTGGTATTCCTTGCATCACTTATAGCCCTCAAGTCTACTGATATTAACATCATCTTGGGTATGGACTGGATGAAAGCTCATTATGCCAAGATTGATTGTTACACTAGGTCTGTTCAGCTTACACACCCATCTGGCAAGATAGTCACTGTCTCCACCAGAGTTGCAAAGCGCCAGCTCTATTCTCTCAATGCCAGCCCTCTTCCAGACCTTGATGATATCCCGGTAGTCCATGACTTTTCGGATGTCTTTCCAGAGGAACTGCCAGGTGTTCCACCTGACAGAGATGTAGAGTTCGTCATAGATCTTATCCCAGGAACCGCTCCAATTTCTAGGAGACCTTACAAGATGGCACCCTTAGAACTAGCCGAGCTTAAGAAACAACTTGATGAGTCCTTGCAAAAGGGTTTCATCCGTCCTAGTTCTTCTCCTTGGACTTGCCCCGTCCTCTTCGTCAAGAAGAAGGATGGTACGGACCGGATGGTTGTGGATTATCGTCCCGTTAATTTGGTCACGATAAAGAACAAGTATCCGCTCCCCAGGATCAATGACCTGTATGATTAGCTCGCTGGATCCTCAGTCTTCTCCAAGATGGATTTGAGGTTAGGCTACCACCAAATCAAGATCAGAAATGGGGACATTCCTAAGACGGCTTTTGTCACTCGATATGGACAATACAAGTACACCGTCATGTCTTTCGGTCTAACCAACGCTCCAGCTACATTCTCCCGCTTGATGAACTCGATCTTCATGGAGTACTTAGATTAGTTCGTCGTGTTTTACCTCGATGATATTCTTATTTACTCGAAGAACGAGGAAGAGCATGCCGAACATCTTAGACTTGTGTTAGAAAAACTCAGAGAGCACCGCCTTTATGCCAAGTTCTCCAAGTGCGAATTTTGGTTGCCAGAAGTGACCTACCTAGGCCACGTAATCTCTGGTAAGGGCATTGTTGTCAATCCTGAGAGAGTTAAGGCCGTTCTTGATTGGACTCCACCCGAAACCGTTAAACAAGTTAGGAGTTTCCTTGGTCTAGCCAGCTATTGTCGCCGTTTTGTTGAAAACTTCTCCAAAGTAGCCAAACCCCTCACGGAACTTCTCAAGAAAGATAAAAAGTTTGAGTGGTCCCCATAGTGTGAGTACAGTTTTCAGGAACTGAAAATATGCCTGACTTCTGCTCCCATACTTGTGCCATCGGATTTCACGAAGGACTTTGTTATCTACTGTGATGCCTCACGACAGGGACTAGGTTGCATTCTTATGCAGGATCGTCATGTGATTGCCTCTGCATCTCGACAGTTGCATCCACATGAGGAGAATTATCCTACACATGATCTAGAGCTTGCAGCCGTAGTCTATGCACTCAAGACCTGGCGACATTACCTCCTTGGTAAACGTTGCGAGATCTACACCGATCACCAGAGTCTCAAGTATATCTTCACCCAACCAAATCTGAACCTTAGGCAAAGACGTTGGTTGGAGTTGATCATAGATTATGATCTAGGGATTACCTACACCCCAGGGAAAGCCAATGTCATGGCTGATGCTCTAAGTCGTAAATCCTATTGCAACAATCTCATGTTGCAGCGAGGCCAACCACTTCTCCATGAGGAATTCTGTAAGCTTAATCTTCACATTGCTCCTCACGGATTCCTTTCTACCTTAATGGTGAAACCTACTCTTGAGGATTAGATCATAACTAGCCAGCAATATGATACGGGTATTTCTCGAATCAAGGATAACGTTAAGAAGGGAGTTGCTGGTGGTTTCTCTGTTGATGATCGAGGTGTTGTTTTCTTTGGGAACCGCCTGGTGGTCCCCAAGAAGCAACATCTTCGACAATTGATTCTTAAGGAGGCGCATGAATCTCCTCTCACGATTCATCCCGGTAGTACTAAGATGTATCAAGACCTACGCCAGAGGTTTTGGTGGACTAGGATGAAGAGAGAAATCGCACAGTTCATTGCCAACTGTGACGTTTGTCGTCGCGTTAAGGCAGAGCATCAGAGACCTGCTGGCACCCTTCAGCCTTTAGCTATTCCTGAATGGAAATGGGATAAAGTTGGTATGGACTTCATCACCGGCTTTCCCAGGACCAAGAGAGGGAATAATGCTATCTTCGTAGTCATTGATCGTCTTTCCAAAGTGGCTCACTTCCTTCCTATTCGAGAGAGTATCACTACTAGTCAGCTCGCTGACTTATACATTTCTCAGATAGTGTCACTTCATGGTGTTCCACTAGAGATCAATTCAGACCGTGGTAGTCTTTTCACTTCTCATTTCTGGGAGAGTTTCCAAACTGCCATGGGAACCCATCTTTCCTTCAGTACCGCCTTCCACCCTCAGTCGAGTGGTCAGGTGGAAAGCGTCAACCAAATTCTCGAAGACATGCTTAGAGCTTGTGTTATCTCATTCGATTTGGATTGGGAGAAATGTCTTGCTTTCGTCGAGTTTGCTTATAACAATAGCTATCAATCCAGTCTCAAGAAAGCTCCTTTTGAGGTTCTCTATGGACGAAGATGTCGAACACCTTTGAACTGGTCAGAAACCAGTGAAAGACAATTCTTTGGACCAGACATGATCCAGGAGGCAGAAGAGCAAGTTCGCATCATTCGTGAGAATTTGGAAATAGCCCAGTCTTGTCAGAAGAGTCAGTATGACCGCCATCATAAGGATATGACTTATGAAATTGGCGACCAAGCTTACCTTCGGGTCACTCCTTTGAAGGGTACCCATCGCTTCGGTATCAAGGGCAAGTTGGCTCCTCGTTACATTGCTCCCTTTCGCATTCTCGCTAAACGAGGAGAGGTTGCCTACCAGTTGGAACTACCCCCACATCTTTCCAGAGTGCATGAGGTCTTCCACGTCTCTCAACTCAGGCGTTGCTTCTCGGATCCCATCCGCGGAGTGGACCACGAAACGCTTGATCTCCAAGATAACCTCACATACCGAGAGTACCCGGTTCGCATTCTTGATCAAGCAGAGCGTGTTACTCGACGTCAGAACATCAAGTTTCTCAAGGTTCAGTGGTCTCATCATTCCGAGAGAGAAGCTACCTGGGAGCGAGAAGATCGTCTTCGACTGGAGTACCCCACTTTCTTTCCGTCGACCCATGAATCTCGGGACTAGATTTTTTCAAGTGGGGGCGAGTTGTCACATCCCTAGTTCTGGTATGACCCAGACTAGCTAGTCATGTGTGCATCATGTTTAAATTCCATTTAAATTTGAAATGAGGATTTGTGAAACCCTCAGAATCATTTCTGGAAATGACCTAGATAAAAATTTCTCCAAAAAGGTCCAAGAAAATGCTCATGTTGCTCTCTGAAAATATTGGACAGAGATAAAAATCAAACCAATATTTTTAGGAGCTCATAAGTATTTATTTTGGGCATTTGGAATTAATGCATAATTATTTGCATTGGATATATATTTGCTATATATATATAATATGTCCAAAAATTATGCCATTTATTAAGGAGCTCTGGAATAATATAACTAGCTTCTATAAAAATTGGCATAAGAAAATAAAATGGTTTAGTATTTTTATTAAACCAAACAAATGTCAGAAAAAATAGAAAAGAGAAACAAATAGGAAAAGGGAACCTACCTAGCGCTTACCTCCCTATGCAGCCCAGCAGTAGCCCAGCCCGCCTCCTCCTCTGTCGTCTTCCTCCCCCTCGCCCAAGCAGCTGCGTGCCCGCGCCACAGCCGGCCACGGCCACGCGCCCAGCCACCTCCTGCTTCCCCCTCGTCGCTCTGGATGACCCGCGCACGCCACGCGATGCCCCTTCCCTCTCTCCCTCTCTCTCATTCCTCCCCCTCCCCTGGTCTCTCTCCCGCGAGCACCACCGAACGAGCGGACGCCACCGCTCGCTGTTGCCGCGTTCCCCGCCGTCCCCTCGTTCCTCCGACGTGCCCAGGAGCTCCGCCTCCTCGCTCTGTAGCCTCTCCGCCAAACTGTGCATCGCCGGACGCCCCGTGGAGCCGTCACCGTCGCCTTCATCACCT